>NC_045565.1:17102109-17402109 GCF_009819795.1 Aythya fuligula | reverse complement strand
CCCAGCACGACCAGCTTGTGCCCTGCTGGTGGGAGCCAACACATGGCAGAAGCTTCTCCAGCAGTCTCAGGGCTGCTCTACACAGCCAACTCGCTCTCTTTGCATTAGTTTCTCTGCCATCTGTTGGCAGGTAAAGAGATGGTAAAGTTATTAATATTGAAGGTTTCAAAGGTCGGCTAAGAAGTTTGTACTAACATTCCTTTCAACCCAAAGCCAGCAGCCTGTGATGGTTTCCAGCCCTCACTGCCGAGGCTGTGCATGCAACCCTGCAGACTACAAGCCCACTACTTGATGAGTCCACCCCTCCTAGGGTGGGCACCTGGCATTGTTAACACTGGAACAGCTTTTTCCTCACCTCTCCTTCTTTTTGGAAAGAGTACAAAGGTGAGGTCTCTGTAATCACTTAGCTGAGACCACAGGAGCAGAGGAGATGCTGTCTGGATGCTCTTTTGCCATGATCATAGTTAACAAAATTTCTACCTTAAGTTTTACTTGCATTACAATGCACTTGGTCTTCTTTATATCCAACAGCAACATTAAACATGCCATAGAACGGGAGGTGGATAGTAGGGAGCATACAGGAACTGCTGCACTCCTTACATCATATATCCGTAGAAACAACACTCTTCTGGCTCATGCTCAGGCTGTCCTCTGTGAAGGGTGATCACCTCTCCTGAAAATGCTTCCCGGGACCCCAGCATTGCTCCCCTTGGGAAAAAGCAGGTGCTGGAGAAAACAGGATTTTCCTGGGAATGGCATGGAGAGGTTTCCCTGCCATGTGTTTGGGTGCTTTTCAGTCTCTCTTCTTAGGGCCTCTCTCTTCCATTTGGCTTTTATGAGACTTACTTTTTGAAGGGCACATCCATTGGCCTTGAAGTACCGTTTCTCCTCACCCAGCTGTATTCCAGGGTCCTCTGCTTCCCTGCATCTTAATGGGCTGTCCAGGACAGCTTCCATTTTAGGATTTTTTCTGGACTTTGAAGCCTTTTAAGCTAGCTTCCACTTAAAAAAACACAACCAAACAAAAAACCCTTTTCATCTGAAACTCAGTGGAACAATACCAGGCTTTTTTAAAAAAGATTCCTCTCCTGAATGCAATGGTTTGGCCATTGTTTGCAACCATTTCTATTTGGTTTTGTGGAATATTTCACACTGGAAAAGAACACCTCCCCTTCCTGCTGAAATCCTGATTTTCAGTTGGAAGTCTATCAGAAGCTCCTCGATCAGCAGAAGGTGGTGGTTAACATCAGCAGTGATTCATTTTATCTGGAATAATTTCATTCCACGGTGACTTGTCTTGTTTCCTGGCAGGGAATTCCCCCTTTCTTTTTTCTTAAGGAAAAAAGAAAAATCTGCAGTTTCCCTCCCCTCTCACTGTCCTCCACTCACCGAGTGACTCAGCTGCAATGTCCTCTACCAAAGAGGAAGTTTTTACTCGCAGGGTGAGGGCTGTGGCAGAGGGAGGTGCCTGGTTTGGCCAAACTGCCCACCTCCAGCCCAAGCTCAGAGGAGGCACACTACAGTCTGGGTTTAGTGACTGGCAGGAGGCTGAGCAGCGCTGTGTGGTTAGATACTGGTGCAGCCAGCAGAGAGTTTCAGGGTGTTCACCAAAGGGGCGATGAAATGAATGACACAACCTCTCAGAGAGGGAGCTCTGAATGAGAAATACAGGGTGGAAGGACAGGGAGATGCTCAAATAATTCATAGTGAGGTCTAAGAGAGACCTTTTCCTACTTTTTAAAATAAAAATATGCACATCTAAGTAAAAAAAGTACTGGAAGGATAAAAGTTTGTGTTTCTTTGGCTTAGTTAATTTAAGATACTCAACTTGCCATCACTAGCAATCTGCCTTTCCCCACTCAAATCTCTGCAAAACCACTATTTGATCTTTTGCTGTGCCATAAATGACAATTTCCTTTTTGTTTTTATGAAGGGCACTGTGGGTGTGGTGCAAGGCAGACACTCGGTCAGCAGGGCGAGGGAAGGAGGTGGGATTGCTCCTCTGGTGGGTGCTGCTGGAGCTGCTGGTGACCACAGCAGAGGGGCACGCAGCCCCAAGGAGAGGCTCCCCGACACATCCAAGCCCCCAAACTCACTCTGAGGACCTCTCCATTCTGTTTCCCTCACAGACACTGAGAAGTCCCAACAAAACCAGACGGACGACTCCAACCCTGAGGACGGCTCGCTGAAGAAGAAGCAGCGGAGGCAGAGGACTCACTTCACCAGCCAGCAGCTGCAGGAGCTGGAGGCCACTTTCCAGAGGAACCGCTACCCAGACATGAGCACCAGGGAGGAGATCGCAGTCTGGACCAACCTGACGGAGGCACGAGTGCGGGTAGGACTGCAGCCCTCTCACCCTCCCATGCACAAGCTGTCCCCAAACCCAGGAAGGAACGAGGGATGCTGGAACACTCCCCCCTCTAGAAAGCACCTCACAATGGTCTCCAGCTGAGATCTGGCACATCCAGATGCACAGAAACACACAGCCTGTGCTGGCCATGCCTTCCTCACCCAGCACAAGCTTACAGTACCACAGGGAGGTCCAGAGCCCAAGCCCTGCCCCACCAGCCAGCTCCCCAACCCAGCAAACCCCTTCCTTGTGGTACCATTGTCCCCAGCCTCACTGGAGGGCTCCCTTTGGAGTTCCCAAACCACTGTGCAGTCACAGGCACGGCGTGGCAGGGCTCCAGCTGGAACGAGGGCTTCTCTCTGCTACTAGAAATATGAGTTAGCAGCACCATGAATAGCCTTCCAGCAGCTTCCACGCTCCAGGAAGTTATATTGTTTGAGTCCCTCCAATGCTAACAGATTTTCCTGTTATGAGACAGACTTCTAGCGCCCACCCAGCTGAGGCTGAGGTGAAGTCAAAGCAAGAAAGGTTATTTCCTCAGCTGAGCAGCTCTCCAGCTGCATCCCCCAACTGCTTTGCTCCCAAGTCACACAACCCCACCCCCTGCCTCTGAGCTGTGCACACTTGGTAATACCAAAGCTGTTTTCCTCCCTTTTCCCCATGCAAAGGGCATTTGTTAGTTTAGTGCAGTGGGCAAAGCAGCACACACAGAAGGTGGGCAGCAGGGGCTGCCTCTGCTAGCCCATGCCAGGACACAGATGCACACCTGCCCTTTAGAGCCAACAAGAATCAAGTACGGGCCATATCCTTAGTCACTCCTTGATCTCCTACACTAGTTTATGCCAAACAACCCCCATGCAGCTGCAGTGTCCAGGGCCTGTGAGTCAAAGCCACAGCAGAGGCCAGAAAGTCTTCCAGCGGTGGTTCATGGATGTGCCACCTGTGTAGAATCAGCACCACTCTCTGGCATCAACATCCCCACAGTGATGTAGGACTGGGTGCCTGCAGTAAGTCATGGGCACCACCATTAATTAGGTGGCCCCAAATACGCTAAGATTATTCGGTGTATTATAAGTGGCTGTGCTTGGGTTTTGACCCAGGTGGTGATTCTCCCCCCAGGAGATGGCCCTGCAGCCCAGACACCTCGCTGCGACCCCTTCCTGATGCTCAGCCTCCCAGCTCTCTGGGAACGGCCCCAGCCCTTCTCCCATTCCTGTCTCACTGGGCACAGAGGCTGGGGCAAGGTCCCCTGCAGGGGACAGCCCGCAGTGACTCTATCCCTCCCTCCTCCCCCTCTTGCAGGTCTGGTTCAAAAACCGCCGAGCCAAGTGGAGGAAACGGGAGAGGAACCAGCAGGCCGAGCTCTGCAAGAACAGCTTCGGAGCCCAGTTCAACGGACTGATGCAGCCTTACGACGACATGTATTCCAGCTACTCCTACAACAACTGGGCCACCAAGGGGCTCGCCACCAGCCCGCTCTCGGCCAAGAGCTTCCCGTTCTTCAACTCCATGAACGTCAGTCCCCTCTCCTCCCAGCCCATGTTCTCCCCTCCCAGCTCCATCGCCTCCATGACCATGCCTTCTTCCATGGTCCCTTCCGCGGTGACTGGGGTCCCGGCCTCCAGCCTCAACAACCTGGGAAACATCAACAACCTGAACAGCCCGAGCCTCAACTCCGCTGTCTCATCCAGTGCCTGTCCGTATGCCTCCACAGCCAGCCCCTACATGTACAGGGACACGTGCAACTCCAGCCTGGCCAGCCTGAGGCTGAAGGCCAAGCAGCACGCCAACTTCACCTACCCGGCTGTGCAGACGGCTGCTTCCAACCTGAGCCCTTGCCAATACGCCGTGGACAGGCCTGTATGAAGGGCTGCCCGCCACCACCCGGGGACTTGACCTTAGCCTGAAACAAGGAGACCTTTAGCCCTACAACAGCGTACGTCCTGCAGAGTGAGAGTGAAAGCGAGAGAGAGCAAGAGAGCGCGAGAGAGAGAGTGCGCAGCGAGCGGGCAGACGGACCTCTATGAAGATTTGTCTAACTATCGTATGGTGAATTTTGACTGTCTTTGCCCTCCCAAACCCCTTCCCTCCCTGCCCACCAACCCCCTTACCCTCCCTCTTGGTAAGGAAACCAAAACAGTCTACTGGAAGCCCCACGGGGAAGCAGGAGCCCTGGCGGGCAGGGCGCCTGGCCCACAGACAGCCAAGCTCAGCATGTTTCAGTCTGACCCCAAACCCTCCCTTTCCCGGGACAGCCAGTAATGGGAAACAGGGACGGGGCAATGTGGGGCTGCTCTTCAGTGCTCGGCCGAGCCCTTCTCCCTGCACGCCTGCAAGATTTTGGTGGAAGACGTCTCGCCTGCCTATTTATCTGGCAGATGGTCAGAAAGCATAGTTGCAGTTGATTGGCATCTCTCTGTAGTGCATTTATAGGCATGGCCCTTCAGACTTGAAGCCTTTAGGAACTGGGAGTTGGAAGGATATAAAATATGTGTATGTATATATATATGATGTATATATACAAATACATATATAAACATATGTAATAAAATACACCTTTTTGTTTTGTACATGAAATAACCCGTGAAGTAGACCTTAAACCAAAAACCCCCATAAAGCAATCATGTCCACTGAGGCGGCGTTCTGCCTGTCATGCTATACTGCTTCAGTCATTTCCAGTCAGACAGGAATACCTTTGCCAGTGTACATCCAAAGCATCCCTTTTGCAACAATCAACTCCCCCTTGCACATCTCCTTCCCTTCCTCAAATCCCATTTCAAAAAAGGAAGTAAAATAAAAGTTGGCACAATCCCTCTAAGGCTTCCGCCTGTCTGGTTATTGAGAGCACGACCTTGCACCTAAAGATTCAGAAGTGGAGCACGAGTAGCCTGGGTGAGAGCGAGCATCCTCAGGCAGGGTGGCCCAGGAGGAAACCTCTCCTTGCTGAGGTTTCCCCAACTCACTGTATGGGGCCAGCATCTCTGGGCTCCTTGCAGCCCTCCTGGCTCCAAACAGCACCTCCAGGAGAGGCCGGCTGCAAGAACCCGGCCAGCTGGCCTGTCCCCATGCTATTTACATTGGGAATGCTGTAAAACAGAGCTGGATCTCCTGGGATGTACACACCACAGCAGGACCTGCTGCTTCAACCTATGCAGAGGGACACAGTGGGTTTCTCTAAGGGTACAAGGAAGCTACGCAGACCATGGAGTGCAGGACAGCCCCACTCGGTGCAGGCTCCTTTTCCTCCATGGGGCACGTACCTCGGGGCAAGCACAACCCTGTTATTTTACTTTTCTCTTAGAGAAAAAAGTAAAACATATTACCAAGACAAATCATCCTGCTTGGGTGAGGGGGACAGACAAAGCTGGTGCAAACCAGGTTTCTGCAACACTGCTAGAATGCACAGAGGAAGCAAACTGCTGAGAGGGGATTCTCACCAGGAGACATGGAGAGGTCCCCCACATGCAAAGTGTGCAAATCACTCAGTCTTTGCCATAGTCTGTTCCACAGACAGCTGCTGCTGCAGGTATTGGTGAGCAGACACCGAGAACAGTCACAGATATCAGACCAAACACACTGTAGCAAAACTATGCTTTGCTCTGACCAAAATGAGGGAGCCACATACCCCTGCGCTGGAACAGCTACTGCTCCGTCTGCAATGCACAAACACCTGAAACACACATCCAAGACAAGCCCCAGATCTTACCTTGTTGCTGGGTACCAGCGCTGCTGTGGCAGCTTCAGTGATGGTGGCCTCTGCTCCGGGGCCTCCCCACCAAGGCCTCACCTCGATGCCCTCCCACTGACTCCCCATCTGCCCCAGCTTCCCTCCCCAGGGGAAGGAGCAAGGCCCTGGCCATTCTCATTTTCTCTCCCCCTCTGGCTCTCCCACAGCTGGGTCCCATCCTCTGCCTGATCCCCTGAGCCAGCTGGTGCCACAGCCCTCTCCTGCTCCTGCACCAAGGCACTGAGCCCTTCAGGCAGCTGCTGCTCCCCCAGCAGCTCCACGCACCCTGCCCTCCACCCCACGCTGACCTTGAGTGCAGGTGGGAACACGGCAAAGCCAGAAGAAACATCTCTCATAAAATCACAGCTTTGCCTGGAGAAAAAATCAAAGGGAGGCCCAGCTTCCCCTTCCCTTGGGTGATGTTTGCAGAGGGAAAGCCCAACTGGAGCAGAGAGCAACACAAGCTCCTTCTTCCTTTCAGGCTGCTCTGGTAGCTGTGTGTTGCCTTCAGCAGCAACGTGTTGAGAGGAACCTGTGGTGACCCAGCTCTTGTCCCACAGAGAGGACGGCGGTGGGGTGGGATGGGGTGGGATGGGGAGCCCCGGACAGGTGGAGCAGGGAGCAGAGGGGACACGCTGATCGGATGGGGCCAGCGGCTGCTGGGCATTGCAGAATTCAGCCCATACCAGACAGCCCAAATGCATGCAGCAAGAAACCAACCCCAGCACATGGCTCTCCTGATCTCCTTTTGGAGAAGAGCCTTTGGGGGAAAGCCCAAACCCAATTTAGTTACTGATTTTTCAGCTTGAGATTTACCATGCAGTCATTCTGATTAGCTTTAGGCCAGACCAGTCTGATTTCTGAGCAGGACAGACTCAGTCAGTACTTGTACCAGGCCACTGCTGCGTGCAAGTGCATGGCCAGTGGCTCTGCAGGCGGGCTACTGGGAGCAGGCTTCTCCTCCCCAGTCCTGTACTGGGAAGAGTGTGGGGTCTGTCTCTGCAGTCAGAGGTACTGCACCGTGAAGCATCCAGACCGGGTGGCAACCACATGCCAGCTCTGAGCTGAGAGCTCTTTGTACAATGGCACCAAATGACTGACACAACCTGGGGAAAAAAAACTTAAAATCTGCAGACACCAGAGATGGCCAAAAATAAATATTGGAGTGAGAAAATTGGCAGCAGAGAGCCCTGGGAGAGGCCCTGTGCTTTCCAAATGCCACCTGCCCTCCCGATGCAGCTGAGCCAGCACAGCCTCCTGCACTCAGCTCTTTCCCCAGGGTCCCAGGATGTAGATGTGATGCTCACTGGTCCAGCACAAACACATCAAGTGCCCTGCAGACCTTCTCCAGGACTTCTCTCTGCCCCCAGAACCCCAGGACCTCCCTAGCTGTGTCTCTCTGATGCTGCAGCCCAGTTAGGTGGGGTTTAGCAGGCTTCTGCTTATTCCAAAGGCCAGCTAGGCAAGAAGCTTTGTCACTGGATACTTCCCAATCTGCAGATATAGCAAGCACACATTCTCTTCCATCATCCAGATCATTAATGAAAATGTTGAATAAAACCAGACCCGGAACAGATGTCCCTGAACTTCACTCAGTGTAACTCTTCCTTTTCATCAGTGAACCCTGGATAATTCTCTGGGTATAATCATCCAATGGGTTTTGTCCCTACCCAACATCCCATCCACATCATGCTTTAAAGGTTGCTTAAGAGCCTAGAGCATGACACGGGTCAGAAGCCTTAAGAATCCACCGAAATGGCAGCCAGGGCTCTTCTTCACCATGCCCTTACCTGTCACAGGAGCAAATCAGATTGCTTTGACCAGGTTCTGTCCTTGGCAAGTCCCCATGGCTCCTCATCTCCACTGCTTACAAGCAGTGAGATTATCTGTTCCAGCGGTTTTTGGTGGGTGAGGGGATTTAGCTGTCAGCAGGTCCTGGCTTTTGGCCCCAGTCCCTTCTGAAAGGGTACAAAGCTTGCATTTTCCAGCCTTTTTATGCCTCGCTGTCCCTCAGCAATTCTCATAGATAACAGCAAATGTTTCTGGGCTTGCTTAGCGGGAAGTTCATCACACCCAGACGGTCTGAAAAATTCCTGTTTATGTAAACATCCCTTTCTTGGGCTTTCCCTATTCAAGGCCAGGCTTGTAGCCCCCACCACTGGCATGGCTCGTGCTGCCCACTTCCTCATAGCTATCTTTTTCCAAGGGCTAATGTAAAGCATGCAGAACAGTTGGGTCTTCTCAGTGGCTGCCAGCAGCGTTTTCTCTCCCTGCTGAAAAGCCATGCAACACTGTCCTTGGTTATTCTCTTACTGTTAGTGCAGTGGGGAATTGTTTTTTGACACCTTGCTTGGTGCATGCCAGCTTTTACCATGGTCTGGTATCACAGCTCCAAACTGCAGGCTGCGTGTGAACGTCCAAGCTCCTGCTGGAGATGTTTAATAGCTCAGGTAGCGAGAGATGGAGCTAATTCCTGTCGACAATTCCTGTCGATAATTGCCTTGGGGCACCTGGCTGCATCCAGGCATGGGAAAACGCTTGGGGTGGGTAAGTTCCCTCACCACCTCTAGCCAGCAATACCCCAGCCAAAGTCCAAATTTCTGCACGGGCACCTAAATAACATTAAAACTGGAGAGGATTCCTTGCAGCCCAAAGCGTTTGCTGGCTACGTGGGGTCAGCAGCAGCGTGGTGCTGCCAGGAGCCGGCTCGGGCGAGCTGTCCCTGCCAGAGGGGCCCTCCAGCAGCAAAGCCCCGTGCTGGGCTGTCCCCACCCAGGGACAGCAGCACGGCCCCATCCCGCAGCCCCCTGGCAGCCCCCTGTAAAAGCAGGTGAGGTGGTGTCACCTAGCGGCTGCTGCCACCCAGGGACAGGCTCCAAGGTTCTGTGGATATAGCACGGGGTCCTCAAACAGCCACGTGGTTGGGTCTGCTGGTAACACAAACACCTCATTTTTGCTTTTATCATGATTATTCCCAGTTTCACGGTGATGAGCAAAAAGACCAAGGCAGCAGCTGGAGCTGCCCGTGACTGCAGAAGAGGGAGCACGAAGGGACAGCCTGCCGGCACCTTGCTGTGGCCAAACCAGCAGGATGCAGATGGGGAAAGCAATGCTTCTCCCACAGCCCAGGCATGAAAAAGGTATCAGATAATCAACCCATACGCAACAGCATTTATTAGTCATTTTTACACGTGACAGCAGCAGTTCCCGATGCACCCTGAGTTTTTGGGCCCTGCTGCCTCCCAGCCCCGGGGCTGTCCCTTGGGGTGACCACGGGCAGTGCCTTGCTCCACAGGCCAGCCAGGGCTGGCTCTGCTCAGCTCCCCGGCAGCAGCCAGCCAGGTCACACCACTCGGTGACCCTCGGGGTGGCAGCCGCTAGCATTTATGTGCTTCTGGGTGCAGCCGGACAGGAGGTGGTGTTTCGACCTGTGTTGGTGCATTCAGCATTTACAGCAGATCACATAAGGCATTAAACCAGGCATTGCCAGGGCTCAGCTCAGAGGTTGGTGTTGCTTTTCAGTGACAATTACTGTGCTCTGTGAGCAGCTGGGGTGAAGAGAGGCCACTCAGGCTCTGCTGCCTGCCCAGGGCACAGTTTGCTATGGGCAAGAGGGTCTCCAGCCCCCAACTACACCCCTGTCCTGGCACTGCCAGCCTACAACAACCCACATCCCCCTCTGGGGAGTCACTGCTGCAAGAACAGGCCAGAGGTCACTGCTCAATTTAATCTGAAGGCTTTCATCCACAGTGGCCCTCATCACCCCAGCCCCATCAGGTGCCTGAGCTCCAGCCAGGAATTAAAAGTTCCTCCTTCCCTCTCCCTCCCTCCCTCCCTCCCTCCCTCCACCCCAGTCAATTCCTCCCTCCCCAGTTTTATTCCCCCTTTGATTTCTGGGTGCCTGTCAGGTAAGCCTTGAAGAAGAAGTTGCAGAAGAGCACCAAGTAACTGAAGTATATCAGGAATGAAATGGAAATGTTTGACCAGGTGACAGGGCAGACCTTATCCTCCATCCAAAAGACAAGCAAGACATTCAGTATTACGGCTATCAGCATCTGCAGGATCTGTGAAACGGTGATGGTCATGGCGATGTAGCGGGGCACCCGAAAGCCTGCAGCTCGCACGGAGTAGTAGGAGTACATGAACGTGTGCACGCTGAAGTTCATGACGGTGAACCAGCCGCCGCCAGGCACCATCTCCTTGTAGGCGTACCAGGCGTAGATGAGCGTGGCGATGTGGTGGTACCAGTGGAGGAAGATGAGCTTCTGCTTCCGGAGAACGATGAACACGGTGTCGCCTTGGGACGGGGGAGAGGTGCATCGTTAGTCAGGTAAATCACAGCAGTTGTGCACATTTTCAGGTGAAGCAGAACGAGTGAGCTGCAATGCTAAAGACATCCCCTGGTTTGAGCCCACCAAAACCTAGCTTCACATTGGATGTGTCTGCACCAATAAAGCCCATGTAGGCACCCATGGTTTGTAGGGAAGAAACTTTCCACTGACACATTCAACCCTTCTGTGCAGTGCTGCAAGCGCTTTTCCTTCTAACAGACTTGGCACCTGCCAACCAAAACATTGCCACAAACTTTCCAGCAATTCCTGCTCCAGCAAAGCAAGCTCCCTCAGGGCCGATGTGAGGAATCCCCACAGGCTGCCCAGGTGCCCCCAGCACTGCCCTGCCTGCCGCTGCCCCCTGGCCACAGGCTTCCCACTGCAGAATCGCCTGTTGGCCTGGGGGACTGAAACCAGGGCAATAACCCCAGGCTGCATCCCTGCAGAAAGATGACATGAGGATGTATAGGGTCGAGCAACAGGAAGCAAGAAAACGAGCAGTGTGCAAGGTTAGACAGCCCCCTTCCCTGAGTAGCGTTTGGACAGACACCTGTGAAAAAAAATAACTACCTATGAAAGTGAAGGAGTTCTGAGCACATTGCACAGGGGGAGGTTTCAGACTCACCCAGTTCCAGGACTTTGCTCAGTGCAAATAAGTAGGCCCAAAGCTTAGAGACGTGGTGGACGTAGAAGGACTGATCACACACCGACTGCTTGAATCCCATGGAAGATGTGATGGAGGCCATGTGCTTCCAGGTCCGATGGGAGCCTATGGCACTGCAAGAAAACCAGAGATCTGAAGGCTGTGCCCAACTCACCACAGGATCCTCGTGCAGCTCTGCACCCAGGAACATTTGGCTAACTCCATCCGGCTCAGGGCAGCCTCAGGGATGTCTGAACAAACTGTTGCATCCCACAGCAGCAGCAGGAGGGCTGAGCAGCAAAGAGCACTCTCATACAGCCTCTGCTTCCACTGCTTGAGAAGGCATGCAAGGGTGAGAACTGCCGCGTTTGGTCTAACAGAGGGGCAGCTGTGCTGGTATCCTGTCTCTTAACAGAGGCCAACGGTGCATGCTCAGGGAGAACACAAACAGGGCAAAGTCATCCTTTCTGTCCCCATTTCCTCTCACATTTTCCACCAGCCTGCGGTTCATGGTCCCCAGGCGTGAGATGAGGCCTTCACATTTCACAAGAAAAAGAACAAAAATCTGTCAAGAGATACTTATTTAGTTCTCTTTTGAATCCAGGTATGCTTTTACCATTTACAGCCTCCATTAGTGGGCAGTTCCTATAATTTAGCAGATTACAAGGGAAAAAAAACAAAAACCACCTTTTCTTTGCTATCAGCCTGCACATTTCATTTGCGTAAGCTCATCTCGAAACAGGCCACGAGCGGTCATTCCCTGACCCCTCTGTCCACACAAGTTGTGATTTTACAGACCACTGCCACGAGGGCAACCAGTGACCCTTAGACTTGACCCCAGCCAACTAGCACACATGGGAAGAGAGCCTGCTCTGGAGTTCGTGTGCAGCAAGGTACTCGTCTTGGTTTGTTCTCTCCCCCCAGCCTAAAGAGGTGTGGAGATGAGGACAATGTTGGAGACGAGGAGTCCGCCTGCTTAATTACAGAGCATGGGCTGCAGCGTTCTCACCATCACTGCAGCGAGCCAGCACCAAAAAACTATTTTAGATGGATGTTCCTCTCTTGCATGGGGGAATTTAATTTTATTTATTTTTTTTTTTTTTAAGAAATCAGAGCTAGAACTTCGCAGGTAGTGCCAGGCTTTTACCTGAACAAGGCCAGCCCAAGGGACCAGAGGGTCAGTGGTGCGCGCAGCTTGTAGCCCCTCCGCTCCTTCATGAAGTGCTGGGTTCCAAAGATCAGCATCACATAAGCCGCAGAGAAGAAGAAGGACTTCTGCCTGCAAGGAAAGCAGAGGGAGCAGTCAGGGAAAGAAAGAGCCAGACTGGTGTCTCGTTTGCAGCAGGACTTTGACAGCCCCGGCAGAGCTCTCCCCAAGAAATAAAACATCTCCTGCCAGGGAGCAAGTTAAACCCTGGGGATAGCAGAGGAGAAAGGGAGCTGCCACAGCCAGGAGGCCCCCACAGGACCCAGCAGGACAAGGATGTGGCAAGCTGCGGGCAGGACCCCAAGCAGACAGGTGGATGCGTTTTGTTCCTTTACACACCTTGGGTCATGCCCGGGGCCCATCGTGGGGCACATGCTGAGCTGCAGGCTGTTCCCCCCAGCTGCAGCAATGCTGCATCATGCCGTGGGGGCAAATGACACTGGGAAGAGAAGGAAGCAGAGGGACAGACCCACAGCTGCAGCCTGGCCCTGACAGCCTGACTATCGCACACAGGGTGAGCAGCAGAGTCCCGGAGGAGCAGGTACACGGATGAGACCTTGGCTGGTGCAGGTTTGGCAGCCCAGAGCCCAGCGACAAGAGTTCACGGCAGTGTGTCCGACAGAGAGGCACAAGTTCAACGAGCGGATGACCCTGAGCACTGCAACAAGCTCTGCCCACACTGCCACTGAGAAAAGCAAAAGGGCAAGGAAGGTTTCCACATACTTCAGGGAAGTGGTCAAGCCTCCTTCAAAACTTACGCTTACCAAGGAAGTGAGGCGTGGCTGCAGGAGCTAATCTTCCTGCTGGTACACTAGGGAAAGGAGGAGAGCACCAGCTGATTTGGGCTCAGACATTCCTGGAACACAAGCCACAGCTTGAGTAAGCTACAGAGCAACCTTAAGTCAGCTTGGGCAACCACATCTCATTAAAGGGGCTCCAGGGAGCTGCTCTGCATTTCCAGTCCTTTCCTCCTTGGAGAAGGGCGCCCACTCTGATGAATAGTTATCCTAAGAAATCACAACCCCATGGACTCAGGAGCCCAGCTCCAGCCAGCAAACCCATCACTGTGCCATTCTCTACATGACAGTGTGGGAAATCCAGCCAGCAGCCTGCTGTGAGGTCCCCAGCCCTCCTCACAGCAGCTCATGGCTGGTAAGTGCCTGGGTTTGGCCCCTGACAGCCTGTGTTCGCTACAGACCAGCCCATCTTCTCAAGCACCGTGTGGCTTTCTCAGGGGCACGTGCCATCATAACAGGTTGCAAAGAGGAAGGGATATTGGGTTCCCAGCACCATCCGGGTCTCCTGCCCAACCCACAGCTGCTCCAGGTACCCCACGTTTAAGAGCCACAGGAGCGCTGTGCAAACACCCAAGCGGGCTCTTGAAGTCCTCTAGCTGCCCTCACCCCATGACATACGCTGACCATAAGGGGCACTCGGGGCAGTGACGTGAAGGACACTAGGTCAGGTGAGAGCTGGTTTCTTAGCCCCGCTCTCCAGCAGAGTTAGGCAGCTCCTAAACAAGCAGCTAGTGCCAGACTGGGTCACTGCACTCCCACCTTTGTACCTTGCCCCTTCCCCTTCCCGGCTCGTGGGCTGCTCGCCAGTGGGGTGAAGCTGCACAGGGAGCGAGCCTGCTGCCCTCTGGAAGCCCAAGCTGGCCATCAGTGAGATCCCTTTGGGGCGAGCCTGCCCTCCTCCAGGCCTCCCTGCTGTGCCAGCAGCTGCGAGCCCCACGCAGAGGCACAAAGCTCTGCCTGAGCAGCCCTCTGACCCGTCCTCCATCCTCCCTCCTCCAGCCCACAGGCTGTTAAAGCTGCAGATCCCAGACTGTTCCACTGCAGCCCCACCTCTGAGCCACCACATCTCTCTGTCCCATTACAATCGCTGCTCCTGCATCCAAATTTTGCTTCTTGCCCCTGAAGCCCAGGGTATGATGATGCTTCAGCTGGGGCCAGGCTCTGTTCCTTTCAGATTTCATCCACAGAGGTTTTCAGCCTAACACAATCAGAAGCATCACATGTAAAGGGGAAAAAATGCAGAGAGAAAGGCTTCCTCCAGCTGGAGAGAAGGCTGAGAAAGGGAAAATTGCCCTTTCTCCTGGTGCTCAAGCACCTAACAGGCTGTGCACCCCAAAATACAGAATTGCACAGGTGCCTAGCACTGCTGGAAGCAGGACAGCGATCAATATAGCCATCAGTGATTAAATGCAAGTGCTGAGAACATCTTGCCTAAATGGAAAGCCCAAATACATTTACTTAGGGTAAGAGAGTCAACCCTGAGCTCTAGGAACAGAAAAACAGCAGCAAGTCAAGGGCATCACGTGGATGGGCTACGAAGCAAGCCCAGCAAACAAGCAAGGCATTGTGAGAAGCGAGGTGGCTTGCTGGGGGTTCCTCTGCAAGGAAAGGGACAGGCTGCGGAGGTGTATTTGTTAAAGGTGTTACGAGGGAAAGAAAACTGCAAATCCTTACGGTGAGCAACAAGAAAAGTAAACGACATCTGCCCCTGGCACTTCAAAAGGTGGAATAAGCTTAAGGAGGAGACACAGCTAAACCTGGTGTGGTCCTTCATTACTCAGCTCGCTTCCGTACGGATGTGCATGAAGGGGTAGAGCAAGAAATCCCCAAAGAAACCAGCGAAGAAACAGCTCAAACAAGAGCCCCGCGGTGATGGCGAGGAGGCTGCTCGCTGCCGTCTCCTTTGCCGCGGGGGGAACAATGGCACATTGAGGGCAGGCAGGGAGCCGAGCGGCTCTCCCAGCAGGACGAGCCCCGCCGCCGGGCGCTCACCCACCAGTTATCCCGCATCCAGCCCAGCGCCTCCCGCTCGTCGAAGCTCCGCTCCAGCTCGTACTCCCGCAGCGGCGGCAGCGCCGACAGGTTGAAGCCCAGCGCCATGCCGCCCGTTCCGAGCCGTGCCGTGCTGTTCCGAGCCGTGCCAAGCCCCGCGTCCCCCCGGGCACCGGCACCGCCCCGGGGCGGCCCCGGCTCCGCCCGGCTGGGTGCCCTCGGGGACCGAGGCGGAGCTGGAGCCGGCCCCCTCGGGCACCCGGCGGTCCTCCATCTCCCACCATTTCCCTCAGGAAACCCCTACACAGCCTCCAGAGCTGGGGCGGTTTGGCTGCCCCACAGTTGGCACCGCACCCAAAACCAAGGCACCGGTGCAGCCAGCGGGTACAGAATCACAGAATCACAGAATTTTCTAGGTTGGAAGAGACCTCAAGGTCATCGAGTCCAACCTCTGACCTAACGCTAACAGTCCCCACTAAACCATTTCCCTAAGCTCTACATCTAAACGTCTTTTAAAGACCTCCAGGGATGGTGACTCCACCACTTCCCTGGGCAGCCTGTTCCAGTGCCTCACAACCCTTTCAGTGAAGAAGTTCTTCCTAACATCTAACCTAAAACTCCCCTGGCTCAACTTAAGCCCATTCCCCCTCGTCCTGTCACCAGGCACGTGGGAGAACAGGCCAACCCCCACCTCGCTACAGCCTCCCTTGAGGTACCTATAAAGAGCGATAAGGTCACCCCTGAGCCTCCTCTTCTCCAGGCTGAACAAGCCCAGCTCCCTCAGCCGCTCCTCGTAGGACTTGTTCTCCAGACCCCTCACCAGCTTCGTCGCCCTTCTCTGCACCCGCTCAAGCACCTCGATGTCCTTCTTGTAGCGAGGGCCCCAAAACTGAACACAGTACTCGAGGTGCGGCCTCACCAGAGCTGAGTACAGGGGGACGATCACCTCCCTAGCCCTGCTGGTCACGCTGTTCCTGATACAAGCCAGGATGCCGTTGGCCTTCTTGGCCACCTGAGCACACTGCTGGCTCATATTCAGCCGACTATCCACCATCACTCCCAGGTCCTTCTCTGCCTGGCAGCTCTCCAACCATTCCTCTCCCAGCCTGTAGCTCTGCTTGGGGTTATTGCGCCCCAGGTGCAGGACCCGGCACTTGGCCTTGTTGAACTTCATGCAGTTGACCTCAGCCCATCGGTGCAGCTTATCCAGATCCTCCTGCAGAGCTTTCCTACCCTCAAGCAGATCGACACACGCACCTAACTTGGTGTCATCTGCGAACTTACTGAGGGTGCACTCGATGCCCTCGTACGTAACTCCCTGCCATGGTGCGGGCTCCTCTGGTGGCACTGGCACCCAAATCACACACAGACACGCAGCCTGCGGAGAACCTGTACCCAGTTATCTCTGTGCTGGACACTCGAAGCCCTAGTGGTTTCTTAGGCCATAGTCTGAAAACTGAAACATCTTCTGAAACCTTGCCAAGACCGATCATTTGCTCAGTATGTATAAAATTGGGCTGCATCTGCACAGTGAGAGGGCTTGCTGAGCCAGCTGTACCTGAGCTTGCAATTCGGGCATCATCTTTCCAGGAACATAGCCCTCATAGTCATGTCTCTCTTTACAAGAATTGTGTAATAATACTTTGCCGAGTTCTCCTGCACTCCAATCTTTAGCTGCCATGGTCAAAAGCTACTAATTTTTGTTTGTTTGTTGAAAAGGATGATGCTACAATTTACACAGGAAAAGCTTTTGCTTGCATGTGGCATGGAAGAACGTGGAGAAACAGCTGCCTATGCCCGAGCCACTCCACCTGTTAAGCTCCTGTTAGACTCCGCTCCACATTGGCCACTCCAAGAAACTGGCCGTGGGCAGGTACTGCCATCCTTCCCCTCAGACAGGGGCGACCTGAGCTGTCCCTAATGTGTGCGTGGGTGATGCAGTGGCACGCTTTGATAGCAGCTCACTTTTGAGCCAAAGAGGAAACACCCCCAGACCCATCCCTGTTGAATCTTTTATATAATGGTCTGGATGTGAAATCTTGGAGTGTTTATTAACTTACTACAGAGTAGTGCTATTCCAGTTAGCCAATGCAGATCTCCAGACAATCATCTCACCTGCTTTCTGCCAAGGACTTCCCTTATCATTAACATCACAGATAAAATTACTTGCATAAGAGTGGCAGGGTATTACTGATCATTAGCTGGACACAGTCTTGACCCAAGAGAGCTAACTGCCTTGTACTACTGTGAGCCATCCCAGGGCAGCTTCTCCATCACATTATGAAAGCAAAGAACAACCTTTGTGATCAAAAATTATCAAAATGCCTTTTTACCCCAAGAGAGAGAGCATGGCAGGCAAACCATGACTTTGTTACACCTATACAGTTGAAGTGGGCAGAACAGTGAGGATAAGGAAACAAATGGCTGCTCCTGGCAGACTCCCTAACTTTGAAAATGAACCTTTTTAAAAAATGCATTTAAAACACGTTGCAACAAAGAGTTTGTCAGAAGATGCTCGAGGAATTACCCTGAGTACTATGCTAGCATTCAGCTAATGCAAAGCTTATGCCCACATAATCCTTAGATGCTGATGTAAAATGAGGTCTTTCTTACATTTTTGGCATTTCAAAATGATATTCAGAACAAAATGTAGGCAGCAATGAACAGCTTTTTTATTATTATTATTATTATTTTTATTTTAAAAAAGGCAACAGCAGATCATACAACACAATAAACAGAGGAGCTCTCTTAACACCAAAGCTCTGAGCATACAAACACACATTACCAGGTACATCGAGGCCTCATAAACACCAGTCTGCCAGAGACGTCTTACAGCTGTTTGGGTGAGATGCAGGTGCTGGACATGACTTGTTTCCCAACCGAGGGAAGGGCTACCCAGTAAATATCAGAGTCCGAGGGCTTCATCCACTGGTGTAGGCAGCAGGAATCACTGACTCGGAGGATTCAGAGATGCCCAGCAGAGCTGTGTGACACACAGGCACCCTCTGGCACCAGAGCCCTGAGAGCACGGTCTCCAGCAAGGGCCTCTCACCTCCTTGGCCATTAGAGGGGAGCGGAAGCCCGTGAATGTGCAGGGAGGCATCGCCCAGTGCGTGGAGCTCTTCACTTCTCGGAAGCAAAGGCAGGCAGGAGACCGACTGTGCTCCACCCTGAGCCCTTTTCCTCTGGGAGAAACAGGGGGTTCAGGCCCAAGGAGGACAGAGGATCCCCTGCTCCTTGCAAGCAGGCCATCCCTCTCTTCCTTCTGCTTCCCCAGTCTCAGGCCAATACAAACAGTTCAAAGTTTTTTACTTCTGCCCAGTACCAGAGGAAATAGTCCTGCCTTGCAGCTCCCTGGATGGTGTTGGCTGGCAGTCACTAAAAGACACAGCTCAGCCACAAGGTCTCTTTGCCCCGGCAAGACACAGCCACAAGAAGAAGCCCCCATATCTGTATCAGAGCCTCCCTGCACAGCATTTCGTACAGACCTTCTGGAGGTTGTGTATGATAATCAAGAAAGTTGGAGATCTGAAAGCTGGAGAACAGTTTTACAGAAAGCTAGCCGAAGTATTTCCTCTTTGATGCATTTGTACTCCAAAAGACTGTTTCTGTGGAACTCACTGCCATTCAAGACTGTTTCCCAAACAGGACAAAACCAAAGCAGATTCACTGAATGTAAGGAGGAGCCTTCTCAGAAGGCACCATCTGGAGTCCTTACTAGTACTGCAAGTTACTTTTGACCTAGTTGCTCTTACCACTGCAAAATACTCCAAAGAGATAATAATAAAAGGGAAAGCAAATGTCCTAAGGGTTACACAAAAGTGATGGTGACATCAGGAGCTATTAATCTAAAGATGTCACAATCAGCGATTGCTCTCAGGATGAATGCTACCAGAGCAGCTTCTTTACTCTAAACCAAGAGCTACAAATCCCATGTGAAGCACTGATGACAAAAATCACCTCCATGGAGCTCTCTCAGTGGCAGTGTAGTAGTGTGCACCATTTACACAGCCTTCTGTTCTTTGAAGCCTGTATGTAAGCTTGGTGGTATTTGTAAGCAATGATTAAGGTGAGTGAACAGAGCGAGTGGCTGAGGTTTTGCATAGAGCTGCTATGTTTTCAAACTCCAGCCTGAAAACAGCAGCAGAATGCGTATTCAGAGTCTGGTGAACCTGACCAGTTTGTCAGTTTAATTTGCCACTGTCTGTTCTCACAGCTGGAAATTCACAGAGGCTGAAGGAGACCAGGTACACCTGACTACCTAACAAATGGGCCAGCTTCTTGAACCAAAAATCCTATTGAAGGACTTCTGATCAAGATTTAAGGTGTCCTTTAAACAGCCTGATCAGCTACTTCTTCATCAGAGAAATCTCAAAACCCAGGCTGAGTTAAGAACATCTGCAGGAATGCACATATGCACCTATTTGTATTTTCTGAACTACTCATCAGAGAGAGACTTTGTACACAACATTCAGATATCATTTTTTTTTTTCCCAGCCAGAACATGCTCAGTGCTTTGAATGAGAGTAAAACAAACCACAGCACAGTAACAAGAGGCTCATTAACCAAATTGCCATCATGAGTGGTCATCTACGTTGGTTATGGTACATAAAAGCTTTTCAGCTTGCATTCTCAGACCCTAAACACAAAACCTCCTGTTTTGCAGAGCCAGAGTATCCCCTGGTACTCACACAGCCAGACCTTACTGATGGCTCAGTGTCAGCCCCTTTTCACTTCACTGTTCTTCTGCTCACGTAAGGGGTCTGGGCTCACAGCTAGCAGAAGTTACACTGACACCAGACACAGACAAAATGACTTCTCCAGCTGAAGTCCATCAAGACTACAGAGTCTCAGACAAAGCAAAGAGCACAAAATGAAGGTTCAGCAAGTTCTAGAAAGCAAAATGCTGGCAACAGAAATGGGACTAAAATGTTACCAATTTAAATCAGAGGAATTAAGGCTGAATGAGAAAGAAGTACTCCCCTAGCCCTGATCCTGACTCTGCTAATTGTTTTACTATCTGTAGTTACTCAGCTTTGTTAATGCATCTCCTGCCAACACACAGGTCTTCTGTACCATTCCTCACTCTGCCAATCCAGGGGGCAAAAGCAAGAAAGAAAAAAGCAAAGCAATTTATTTTTAGCAATAAAGATGGCCGGCCCATCTTCTGTTATCACTGAGGCACTCAGCTTCTCGTCACTTTGTTTTTAATGAAAATTGACTACTCAACACTTCTTTGCTATTAGTTTAGATTTTAAAAAGACTGGCCTTAATAGAAAACCCCACATGTGATTGGTGGGTTCAGTGCATAGTCATTAAGAAGTTTCACTGTCTAGAGTCCCAAATCCACCATTACTGAGAGACCACCTCACCCAAAGCTTAGCACAAAGGGCACTGAAGCTTAACTCCAGCTGAAGCCTCTATTGAACTCATGTAATTTGAATTACAATACTGTTTACTACTTACAGAACATATAATATATGTTTTATTTTGTTTTGCTTTAACAATATATGCAGGTTAACCTAGGGTGCTTCCAAGAACAGTTTAGCTATTGTTTTTCAATTCTTGATTCGCTTTCCTAACAAGACATTAAATATACAGGGCTGCCCATGCCCACGAACATTCTGGTTACCCTCTGTCCTCCAAGCTTCTTCATTCTCTCAGATTTGATAAATACAAAAAATCATCTTTCCTTTAAACTGTTGTTAACTGGTTCTATGTACCACGTTGAACACGCTTACCTCTTCACAATCAAGCAGGCTCATTCTAGTCTTCCAGAACTACGAATAAGAGAAGAAATCTCTTTTCTATAAAGCTTCATACTGAGATCAGCAAGTTTTACATCAGAACCCATTTCAGAAGAGCTTGCCTTACAGGAGCACCTATTAATTAAGACAGGGATTAGGTTAGCCAACGGCAGCACTATCATAACACCGATAAAAAGGCCTTATATTAAATTATAATTCAAAAGTTCTCCTTAGGAGGATTACCATACAGGCATAACTGCTACTGCTAGCACCAAGGCTACCTGCAAAAAGCCCAGAAAGAACCAGCCCCAGCTGCATCCCACATGGTCTTTAATAACAGCGGGTAGAAGGGCCTTGCTGGGGGTAAGCAGGCTCAGATGGAAGGTGAGGAGCATGAGAACAAGCTTTTGCTAATGGCCTAAGAGCAATAAAGTCTATAATTGCTTTCCTTTATTACTCTGAGACTAAATACCCAGATAGCTTAAGAGTTAAAACCACAGCCTTAGCAATGCTTGTGTCTGTGACTGAGCAGCCGTACATAAGAGGCTTTCCAGAAATTTAGTTTAGCTCAGCCAAACCCAGCAATTGGTTTGAAGAGGCTATTGAGAGGAAGACGAGTGGGAATGGATGAAGGGCTTAGAAAGGATGAGGTTGGAAAGAACAAGGAGAAGCATCCAAGGAAGGCATTGCCTGCAACCTCAAGAGGATAAAAAAGGGTATGGGGACCCCTGGGGAGAGGACCATGGGCAGAGCTAGCCCATGGTGGGCAATTGGCTGGGGCTGAGCCATGCCCAGGCTCCTGCACCAGCCAGAAAGATCTGCTGGCACAGAGGTGCAAGGAAGCTTCTTCACCAGATGCTCTTTGCTCACTGCCATTTAATGATGGAATGAGTCAAAATCCCAGAGCCTTCAAGGAGCCGTCCTTGCCGCGATCCTCCCACAACCAGGGTGACTTCACACTCACCTGCAGAGGGAGACAGCTCTCCTTGATTAGCCAAATTTTGTTGACCTACTTTGGAGCCGCCACCTTCCCAGGCTGGAAAAACCAGCCGTGGAGCTGACGTGGCCGGCTGCAAGCCGGGGACAGGCTGTCCCGCAGGGATGCTGATGGAGGGCACACGAGGACCCACCCCCACACGAACATGCAGGGGCTGAAGAGGCTTTCCCTCACACCAGCCTGGCGCTGATCCCTGGAAAACGTGCCTGCCTGCATCCCCAGGGTGTCTCCGGCACCAGGCCAGCACTGCTCGCAGGGCCCCATGTTCTCCACCAGCCCATAGGGCTGGGGCAACTTGAAAAGCCAGCTGGCTTGCTCCCCGTGCCTCCCTGTCTGCACAGCCACACCGGGCCCTCGTGGGGTTTTGTGGGCATGGGGAGGCAGCTGGCACTCCAGCTGGTGCTTGGGCTCCCCATGCCTTGCTAAGAGACAGAAGCAGGGGCAGAAGAGAGTTTGGTGCTGTACGGGGCTCAGCTGGGGTTGCAGCTCCTGGGTGAGGCCTCAGCAGCCTTGGGGAAAGCGTTGAGTCATATCCTACTTCTCCTTGAGGATGAAAAAAGGAGGGGAAGAGGGGCTCGTTGCCTACTTGGTGCATCACAAACCATGGTTTTAATGCTACGTTACCTGACCTGGCACACGTGTAACCTGGGGTTGCACATCTTGCCCAGAGAGAAGCACCAGTGCTGCCTGAGGGGCAGAGAGCACCCCCGTCTTTTCCCCCTGATATGGGTTTTGACCACACGTGTGTGACAGGCTGCTTGTTATTAATATTTGGACTTAATAACCAGCTCCAGGCTGTGTCACAGTTTCCTTCAATATTCAACACTGAATACCAACAAGAATAACATGGAGAAAACCAAAGAGAGAAAGCTGTGCTTTCAGCAGGAACACAGAAGAGTTAGAGGATAGGAATAAAGCAAAACTGGAAAAACTTTATGGAGCTATACAAATAGTTTCAGAGAACCACCCTACAACTCCAAGAACACCTCCTGGCCGTTTCAAACCCCAAATACAGCTCTCCCTGGAGAAGACTCTTCCTTTTAGGGTGCCTTGTGAATGACCACTTCCTAGTCATGAGATCCCTGTGTGGGTTTGTGCTTTACTTCACTAAAAGTAGCTTTCTCACCAAGTTTTTGAACCATCTTTTAATAAGCATATATATTTCAACTCTCTGGCTAGACATGCCTCCTAACTCTGCTGTATGTTTGGAAATGAGCATAGTCATGAAAAGCGTAAGGACTTCAGGATATAGCTAGTAAGAGGCAGCGTGTTAATGTTGCATCTGGTGCTATATTCTCATTTTTTCTGGCTAGAACTTCTTTCTGAATGTGTAAACAGCAAGACAGCATCATTCTCAGTAAACTGGAAAACACTCAGGTTTTTGTAACCCTGCATAGGCTCCTTGGGCCACAAACATTTCCCTACTCTTCTGCTCTTGAAAGCAAAACAAGGTATAGGTCTAGCCCCATCAAGCCATGGTGCCCTTGTTTCTTCTTCTCTTTAAGCTCACCAAGCCACAAACTTCCCAAATCATTTGCTATATTCAGACTGATCTAAACAGACAGACCCTCATGTAGGCTGAATTAATAGTCTCCCTTTTCCTCCCCAGAAAGAAGAAGGAACTGAGCAAAACACCCTACCCCTTCTCCACGCTCACCCGCTGGTAGATGATGACAAAGCCTCCACAGGGCAACCAGCAGCCATGCTGCAGAACTTGCACCAATATATATTTTTCTCCAGAAAACTATCAACCTTGAAATTCCAACTCAGAGGCAGAAAGGTGCCATCTAGCCACTGTTTCTGCCACCTATCTACAACTCCTGCTTTTCCCCTCCTCCCCGTTTGTTTGTAGCTCACCTTGCTCTAATCTCCCCTGTCCATGCCCTCAGCTCTGAGGCATGAAGCCACCTAGGGCTGCTACAAAGCTAGAGCAACAGGTCACCAAGCTCACCCCTGACTACAGCCAGGTGTGGGTATCCCAGAAAACAGCAAGAAATTCCAGGAAATACAGCAGCAGCTTAGGTCTATGGGCTGTTTTCACCCATCCTAGACAGCAAAGAGCAATCTTGTCCAAAACATTTTTTGCTACAGCACCACTGCAAGCTGAGGGCTGGGGAGGGAAGGTTGCACTGCCAGGCATCAGAGAAGCCACTGAGTCAGAGCTGGGCACTGTCCCAACCCAGGGCATCCCAGGAGCCCAGCCAAACTGCTGCTTGAGAGGTTATACACAGCACCTACTTTGGAATGAGAAGCACATGCAAAAGCAGGAGCAGAGCCTGGAAATAAGCCACAGCCAAGAGCACAGCCATCAACCCTCGGTGTGGGGCATCACCAGTCAGACCATCAGCCAGTGCTGCGGGTAGGTTGTGCAACTGCACCCAGGCGTGGGTTTGTCTTAGAGCCCAGGGTGAGTAAAAACACGTGGGTATCGCTCCACACCATGACCCTGAGGGGGACAAGAGCACGCCTGCACATGTTGAAACGAGGAATGCTTTCTTCAGAAAGAACAGAGCTTGTTGCTTCTATAAGCAGGCTGCATGGCCCATTGCCTGTGATCAGATCTCCAAGCTGCTGGCTGCTCTTCCTGTGGTCCTAGCACTTGGCATCTGTTCCAAATTCTTCTTTTATCACAGGTTTGGAGACTCCATGGGCATGGGTGTGTTATGTACAGGCAGAGGAGGGAAGGCACCGCATGAAACCCTGGGAGAAGGCCAAGAGGAATTGCTGACAGAGGTTTGTAGGGGTCTAGAGGTACGTGGAGACTGTAGCAGCAGTGATATGAAGGGAAAACCACGTGAGTCTGCTTGAATGACCTCCTGTTACAAGGACCAGAGGTTCACATTAAACAGACACTGGAGCACTACCACCCAGGGGAATGAATATAACTTTATTTAAAAAAAATAATAATAATTTAGCTCAAACACAAACAAGATTGCAGAGGGTTGATGGAAGCAGGAAGAACAACATTTACCCACAGAACTTTAAACAGACCGGTTTCATTTTCTTTTAAGCAATACTTTCAGTGCCCTTCCCTGTCCACAGCTCTACCTCCAGTCCTCACCTGCACATAAAGGAATCCTGACTCTCAGGGGTCTTGGTGACAAGCCAGAGGAGAAACAATGTCTGCCACACATGAAACGCTATTCCTACCTCCAGAGCCTCCCCAGAGATCCAAAAAGCCAGAAGAGCAACACTAGCATCTAAACCAACGTGCAATAAAAAGGGAACAACTCGCACTCCTCCCTGGAAGTCTACCTACCCATGCCCCATTCCCAGCGTCCTGGCCAAGTGCTTCCACCCATGCCTGAATTCGCGTCCCCGCCCACAGGTGCTGTACACAGAGGTGTGCACACAGGCCTTTGCAATACACCTCCCTCCCCCCGGCTCTTCTCATCCAGACCTGCTGATCTTTTGCCTCTCTCTGTGCCTGCGTGCCGTACATTTCTTGGCACGGCAGCAGTTCGTTTCACAGTGAAGGGATGTGCCCTGGAACATGCTGAGCCACTACTGCAACTTCTTCTCTTCTGTGAAGTGGCCTTTCATGCAGTTGCCATTCTGATAGACAGGGCTGGCCCTCTTCCTCCTGTACCACACCACAGACTTGTAGAGCACAAATCCAATGCTGGCCAGGCAGAGCAAGAGAAGAGCCAAGATGTCCAAGCAGAAGTACTCATATAAGGAGAGGTCATAGACAGCGGGGCGAAGGTAAGGTGCCCCATCATGACGAAGGAGGTACTCCAGCCAGTACACTGTCCTGTTGAGAGCATGCATCGGTTTGTCCAGGTGCAGGGCCGAGATGAGCTTAGCTGCTTTTCTGTAACTGCAAAGGAAGACAAGAAATCGTCAATCTGACAGGGGCCTCATAGCTAAGAAGCGGTCTGATTCAGTGGTGCCTTCAAGTCCCAGGTGATACCTTAGGGGTGTGGCACATTTACTCCAAGATTCGTTTTACATCTGCCTCTAAAAGCCACTCTGATGGCAATCATTAGCCATGGCAGCACAAGCCAGAGTGTATTTTACTGTTTTGTTAACAAGGCTGGCAGTTCAGTTCCTAAGTTCCTTGGTAAGATGACTGCTCAGTGGTTTCTGATGGATCAAAGCTTTTTGAAAGGAGTTTGCAGCAGAAGGTCTCACCCAGAATCAAGCAGCGGTCAGTTGTTTGGTAACTGGCCAAATACTTTGCTACTGAATGGAACACCTTAACAACTTACTCTAAGATCAATAGATGAGTTGATTAAAATTAAAATAAAAAAAAAAAAATCAAGCTCTTTGACAGCACTTCAAACACTAACAGTTGCATGCGTTATATTAGACAGTGGGAGCCCTGTGTCACTGTGCTGCAACAAATCTAGGAAAGGGAAAAAGCCTTGTTTTGAGAAGCAATGGATGAAGCATTATCTGCAGCCCATTGGCTGCAGATAACTGTTTCTACAGAAAGCTTTTTGGACAAGACCAAGGAAATCACAAGTGAAGGATACAATCTCATTTTACCTGATAACAGGCTGGCACTAAAATGAAAGAGGTTTGTGCCTCTGCATCTCAGAAAGCTTTCTAAGAAAATTACAGTCAAAGCCAAACAGGGCTAGATCATGCTCTCTTGCAGCAAATGTTGGAGTATATCTTCCTGCAAACATCTCAGGATTACAAGACACTAACATGTCTGGCCAGCTGAGCAATATTTGCAACTCTGCTTGGTCCACAGGCTATATGGGGGATGACACAAAGGCATCAATCCCTATGTGCAGCCCATACCAAGGAACTGCTTAATGCAGCTGCATGGCTCACCTGGGGTCAGAGATAACCGTGACGATAGCCTGGTAAAGATCCTCTTCTCTCACACTGCTCCAGTCCATGAGAATACCCATGCCCTTCGCCTGCACTCTGGTCATGATGTCAAACTGGTCCCCATAGAAAGGGAATCCCACCACCGGCACACCGTGATAAATTGCCTCAAAGATGCCATTCATCCCGCAGTGGCTGACGAAAGCTTTCACATTGGGATGGCCTGCAGGCAAAGAAACAGCAGCAGGTCAGTGCCTTCCATGCTGAAACAGGGATACTGGTGGCTTCTTCAAGACACAGAGTGGATGCGTGCTTAGGGAAAACCAAACATGCTGAGCACAGAGGATGAAAATTCACGTTATCCTTCAGGAACACAGCAGCCCAAAGCACACAGGGCAGAACCTGGAGAACAAGGGAAGTAAGTGCCAAGATACAGCTTCAGACATTTAGAGATCAGACTCACAACAAGCAAGAGACTTAGACCCACACAGGTGCTGTTTTTCTGGTATGATCTTGCTGTGGTTTGGACTAAACTCCAGAGATGTTGCTAGTGGTACACACACACGCTCAAACACATACACACGCTCACACACACTCAGCCCTGCCTTACCTAGCAGGTCGTTCTGGGGCAGCCACCCCATCATCAGTGTATTCTCACCCAGGTTTCTTGGCTTCTGTCCGAAGTATCTATGGGAAGAGATAAAGATAAAAAAAAAAAAAAAAAAAAAGGAAAAGAAAAACACACACAATGTAATTATAACAATTTATAACAATTATAAATTCAATCAGATCAAGAGATGGAAAGCAAACTGTCTGATTGTCATCCAACTGGAGTTATGAGGAATCCCATCCCCTCCTCACCTCCACACCACCCTCTGTGGGAGGCGGGCAAATGCACCAGCCATCTTCTCCACCAGGTCGTTTGGAAGAGCTCGGATCCCGATGCCAAAGGAGACAACAACAACACCTGCATCTGCTGCTTCCACCCAGAGACGCAGACCCTGCAGGCAAAACACACACAGATGCCTTGAAGTCTTGCTGGAGAAAGGCCCTTCCCCTGTAGCCTCTGCCAGCAGAAAGCTGTCTATGAAGAGGATGAAGCCAAATCTATATGGAGCACAAAGCTAAGCGTTTCTGAGCAGGAAGATACTAAAACTGATGTGATTTCTGCAGCCAGACAGGCAGGAGTTACTTGAGCACAAAAGCTGAGTTTGGGCGCTCCATGCAGAGGTGTCTAGAACTTGCATTTTGTAATACAGCTTTGAAGATGACACAGTTACTCCTTGGTAAGGAGGGCTCTGAAAACATAGGGCCCACATAGGTGCAGCCAGAACTCCTCAGGGAGCTGGAGTGAAAATATTAAGGCTGTTTTCCATCAGCACACTAAGGCAGGAGGCCTACCAGGGTCTCTAGGTGTAGGCTAGAGGCTTCCCAAGATGCTACATGCAGGTGTGTATCTAGGAGGAGTCCTCACTCCTTTTGACTGGCAGGAAGGGAGGAGGCTGGAGGAGAGGAAATCAGCCAGCACACCTGCTGAGGAGTAAAAACAAAGAATTCCCTTTTATGCCAGGCTAAGCTGAGCCTCTCTTGTCATGCTTTCTGTCCCGCTTCAAGCTTCCCACGTATCAGCTCACAGTCAGTGGCATTCTAGGAAAGTTTCTTAAAGTGCCTTTGAATATGAACACTGTAGAAGACTTACGGGCAAAAAATCCCAAAGCAACAACAACAAATTAATTCTGTTTTTAAAGGAGAAAAATAAGATGATTAATCTAGAGTATTTTATTAGTAGTAGTCTACAAGGTTGAGTACTGGTACAGAGGACTTATCCCCAGAGAGTAAAAATGAAATGTGCTTTATGTTTGTCCTCTGTTAAATGCTTCAGGGACTCAAGCCTTTCTTTGCAGAAGAGCTTAAGAAGCCCAAAAATCAACACCACAACAAAAAAATCAAGATGATTTCATCTAAGGGGTTTTGGTTTCTCCATGCTCTTGAATCTCTGATTTTCTTTTGAGCAACATGACTGCTAGAACTGAAAAAGAAGAGAAAGTTCTCGTTTGGCTTTGCTTGATAAAGCTATAATGACTCATAAAGCAGATGATTACATTATCTATTATAATCAGGCTTTCAGAAACAACTTCAGAGTTGCCAAGGGAGGCATGGTTGACCACCAGAGTCTCACCATCTCTCAAATACATATCTATATTCCACCATGCCCTAATTAAAGGGACTCTCAGCCACAACATTTCAAATATGAGGAAATAAATACCTTAATTATATAACCCAGCTTCTGTGGAGATGCCTTATGCTACACCTAGACCTACCAAGGCCCTCTCTTCTGTCAGCATCCTGTACCCTGGGCACAGGCATACCTGCCTGCTAGCACAACAGCCACCGCCTACTGCAGGGCTCTGGACTTATCTCCATCGCTCTTCCCCTAGGCGCCTTCGGCTCTGTTCTTGAAGCCATGAAGCACATGAGTAATGCCACAGCAAGCAACTCCCTTCTTTATAAGGCAGGCGTGTATGCAGCCAGGTTGGACCAAGCTGGTGTTTTGCAAGACCTGTGAGGCAGACACTCTGACACAGCCTTTGGAGCACCCTACATGCGTTACATTACCTGCACGCTGTGCCACACGGGAAAGGGTAATGTGCAACCATACGCATCTGGAGAACTTCTGCTCCAAAGCACCTAAACTCGCTTTTTCCTTTTAACTGCAAAAAAAAATGGCATCCAGAGTCTTGACTAAAGCTGCCATCAGAGATCTAGACAGATCCCATATCATTTGAAACTTGAATCTTATCTCTATTTCAGCCCCTTGGTTGTGACACCAGGACTGCCCAACTGCCTCGGAGTTATTATCCAAGTCTATTTCCCCACAGCATTTGTAAAAGTGCTAAAGCAATGGGAGGAATTAGTATACAGGTACTGCTCCATTCCAATATTGTCTTCCTTTGAAGGCTTTAAGGGCTTGTCCTTCTTCATCTTTACTGAGGATAGTGAGGTACAGACCGGAGAAAGCCTGTGGGATGCCTGGGGAGTTTCCTTCAGGGTTGCCACTTAAGGAAGAGAGGACAATATACTTCAGTTTTGTACACTTTGGCACTCCATGCTGAATTCAATGAGAGGAGAAACACAGCTCTCCCCTCGGGGTTCTTAAGACTACAAGCTTGAGGGAAGAAATATCCTGCCAGAAACTGAACTAAGGAAGAAATTCTGGATTGACTTAAACCAGTGATGAAGAAATAAAGACTAATTGTTCTTCCTATTTCCTCTTCAAATGTAGAAACAACCAACCCACTCATGTTTAAGTCTCAGAGGCAACACTACCATCACAGCACTTCCCACACCATTTTACAGAGAGTGCAGCTGACTCCTACTTCACGGTGGACAAATTAACTATATTCTCCCTGCAACCCCCCCAGTCCTCAGTGCTCCCCATCTCCTCGCTACACACAGGCACCAAAATGCAGCTTCACATGGCATTTATAAGGCCCTTCAAAAGAAGATTTGCACCAAGTACCTCCCCAGGTTAATATGCGATCATGGCTCAAAGCTTTCCTGCACTTACCACTGGAAGGGGCTTTGCAGGCTCAGCAAGGATCCCCCCTGTGAAAATGACATGGGGGAGTGTTGGCCGGGGAAAGTCCAGCACCACGTCGTTGCAGAGGAAGAAGAGGCTAGTTCCATGGACAAGGTCCAGCATGGATGTCTTGGGCTCCACCCTGTGCTTCTCCATGAGACGTTCAAACTTGGGCAGGATGACCAGCTTTGTGGCCACACGAGTGATCACGTAGACCAGGAGGTTCCAAGTCCTGCCAAAGAAGCCCATCCTGTCAGTCATCAGGGAGTTGAACTCAGGAACATAGGCAATGGGGGAAGTGGCGCCAATCTCCGCTGGGAACCAGAAACCAGTGGAGATCACAGCATATTTGACGTGCAGGATGTGAGCCAGGATAAAGCCACACATCTCATTGGGGTCCACCAACAGGAGGTCAAAGTGCTCACGCTGGAGTTTCTGCAGGAGGGTATTGTTTCCCAGCACCAGGTCACAGTTTTCCAGGTACTTTTCCAAAAAGGAGAACATCTCCAGAGAGGTCATCTTCCCTTGGAAGACACGCTTTATCTTCTCCTGCACCCAGGCATCCGCACTCTCCGTGCTGAAGATGCCCCAGTACCTCTGGATGCGGAAGGCGGGCAGGTAGGTTTCCACGTCCCGACCCTCGTGGAGGAGCAGCACGGGGTCGTGGCCCCGGTCAGCCAGCGCCTCTGCCACCCGCATGAAGACTCGCAAGTGGCTGTCGAAGACTATGGTGGGCATGATCAGCACCTTGGCACAGTGACACGGCTTCAGACCGAACGCAGCCACCACAAGGAAAAGAGCAGCAGGGCATGGTAGCACCTTCATCTTCATCACTGCAAGGAGAGAAACATGTCATTAATATAGGATAGAAGCCTCAGTCACGGACTTGGGCAACTAAGAACTGGGAATGTAGCAGCAAGCCAGATGCTCATAAGGTGAGAGAGGAGAGAGCAGTATGGAGTTCACCACTGAGAGGGGAAAAAAAAAAAAAAAAAAAAGAAACCACACACACACAAAACTCAAATACTAGAGCACATCAGGTGCATTTTCTGTAAATTCAGAGCCACTTCTCTGTGCCAATCTGCGCCTAAGGCTCAAAAATTGGCAGACTGACTTGCAGAGAATCAGAGAGGGAGAGCAACTAGCACAGCCCTGCTGGGTCAGAGCACCAGCTGGGACACCCATGCTCCATCCCCAGGTACCACTACAGAACCAGCACAGCTGGATTTTATCACTGTTTCTGCCTCCCCAGAACAGCTGACTGACTGCCTCCCAGCCCTTGCTGTCTGTGCAAGCTCCCTGGGAGGCCCGCAGAGCCCAGAAGGGATGCAGAGAGGCACCCTCTGCTTTTAGCCCTTGTGAGGCACTTTGCTCAGCGCAGACAGGGCAGGAGAAAGCCCGTACCACAGCAAGGCTCCCAGAGAGAAACCTCAGCCCCAGAGAGCGCAGGAAGGGTCAGGATGGAGAGCTGCCCCACCACAGTCACCACACCGGTGACACATCGGCCGTGGGAGGGCAGGGAGGATCAGTGGAAAGGGATGGAAGAGGTGCCAGGACTGATGGGGTGGAAGAGAGCAAACCCAGAAAGCAGCCCCAGAGCCAATGCGCAACATCGGCGGCACAGCGACGCCCCTTAGTCACACTCCTACAGCTGTCACCCCATCCCAGCTGGGAGAAACACCCAGCACTCCTGTTGTGTAAGGGCTGTTGCTACATCACTGGAAGCGAACTCGCCTCACCCACACCTCACATTATTTTGGGAGAAGAATTGCCTGATAATTATTTGGGAACAGTCAGAAGCAGAGCTGTGTCCTGAGGACCCAGTTCAGACTTGCTGGGAAGGGTGCGGGGAAGAAGTTATAATGGGAACAATTATAAGTGGATTTTGGATGGCCTCACATACTAAGCCCAAAAAGGGCTGTGGTAATGTGGTAATGCAGAATTTGGACCAAGATTTTCTGCCAGCTTCTCCACCATTAACTTGATCAATTAAGAGGCAAGAGAGAAAGTCCTAAATACAATCCTACTAAATACAACCTCCAGACTCCCTTCGGCAGCTGGATATTTCTGCCCACTGCTTTCCAGTCCCAGATAGGCAGGGCCACGTCAAAGAAACACAGAGCAGCTGCTAACTGGGACCCTACCTTGTTTCAAAGGCAACTACTGCCAGTGCTTGGACTCTCATCCAGGGCCAGCTGTGCCTGTAGGAGTGAAGAGAAACACCAAAAACGCAAGCAGATGGTAAGGCTGTGTATGGACCAACAGAGCAAGAGCTCCAGGAGGATGGAGGCACTGGTGAGAGCCTGGAGAGAAGGGAACAGAAGCTCCACGAGAAAAGCGAAGACCTGCCCAGAGCAATCCCTAGAGGTGCTGGGAATCCCTTCTCCCTGCCCAAACAACAAGAAGGCTGTAAGTCTTCCCAAGTGGTGGGAGGATGTCAGGCTGTGGGAAGGGACCTTTTTTCCTGCCCCAGCTCAAAAACACCAGAGCACATCCCTGCACTGCCCATGCCCAAAAAGGTACCAGCAGGTACCATAGCCAGGGCAGTACTGGCTGCAGCCCAGCCACCTACACCTGCTTTTGGGCTGTGCACAGGTGGTTCAAGAACACTGTTAAGGTGGCTGTGCCACAGATGCTTTAGGTTTCCAGGTGCAGCAGTGGAGAGGGAGCATTGGTGAGAAGAGAGAAGAAAGCCACCTGAACCCCCCTGAGAAACATCTAACTGGGCAGAAATTTGCCCCTTGGCTTTGCCCTGTTTAACATGTTTGACAAGGAAGGTGTCTGATATTAATGGATGATTTTATCAGTTTAACTGAAGTGAAGTAACTAAACATCCACAGCTCTAAAGACAGATTTCTTGAACTCAGATGTCTTTTTTTTTTTAGGGTGAAGTACTAAAATCTCTGACAACAAGCAGTCTAGGCAGAGATGCTGTCCTGGTTTCAGATTCCAATGAAGAAAGAGCAGTGAACAGAGACCCCAAAAAGGCAAAGAAACTGCCTTTTACATCTCTTCTCCTCCTCCAGCATTTTGTATTGCCTAGTTTCTGCCCACTAACTTGGAAACCCATATTCATGGGGCCAAATTATTTCCTTAGCTGCCTTGTAGTCTCCATCTAGCTCTTGCCCACAGTAAGAACAAATGTTTTCCCTGTAAGCTTCTCAAGAGTTAACAAAGCAGCACAATTCATTTGAAGCCAAGAGGAAAAGACATCTTCACCAGGATGCTCAAAACTCTTCCTGGCACAAGAAACCAAAGTTTGCCTCCTCTGCTGGGTGTGATCCAGAGAAAACAGCACCATCTACTACCATCAAGTTAATGACAGCCAACCCAGTTGTGGCTAATTTATGGAAATGAAAACTCCGTGCAGGCAGGCAGGTATGCAGCTCGGAGAGCAACGCTGCCACTGCAGGACGATGTCGCACCACCAGCAGGAGCTGCTGGGGTGGGGGGGATCTCTAGTATAAGCCTAGAAGATACAGTGAAGATATAGTAAAATAAACTCAATAAAAACATAGGTTGAAGCAGGGAAGTCTAACCATCTAACACAACCCAGTGCTTGGTGGGCTTCTGTGCTCTGTTTTGGGGTTGTCACAACCTTCTACTTCACCATGGTCAGCTGGGTAAATAACACTGGAATACTAGAGTTTTAGTATTAAAAACAGTAAGCAAGGGAAAAAATCCCTTCAAATATAAGCCTTCCCACACAGCTTATAGCCCTGATTTTTCTTAAATATTGTTCATATATAGAGTGAGCAGTGCATGTGTTGTCTGCTCAAAACAGTGTACCTTCCTAGAATTTTTCATTTGATATCTTCATGGCAGCTCACACAAAAAACAAAGAAAGGACAAAGACCAGGTCCCAAAAAGACCAGAAGAGGCAACCACATGAGCCATCAGGTTAATGTCAGAAAAAACATCCCCTGCACCACCCTCAGTCCTACTGCTTCCAGACAACAGCATCAGAAGCACTCTGCTCAGCCTCGTCCATTTTGGAGAGGGAGTTAGGTAGTCCTGAATCAGTTTGAAATTTATAGGACCTTGAGCAACCTTCAGCATCCTTTCTGGATGATCAGAGCTGTGTAGAGGAAGCTCTACAGGCGAGGTGGGAACATGCAGGCCAGCAGCAGGTTGGCAGTCCATTGGTCACAGCCAGGGAGCCGCGGTACTACAGAAAATAGCTGATCCGTAACAACAGAAAATAAATTAAAATCGGTACGTCAGCTCATCAGGCATTTGAAACTAGAAATACCTTCAAGAGCTCGAGCTGGTGGGCGGTGTCTAACACCATGCACCTGCTTCCACGCCTGATCTCTCATCACGCACTGAGTCTGGCCGGGTGGTAGGACAGATTTCCCCCACCCCACACCCCCAGGCTTCCCAGTTGTCTTCTGGAGGGGTCAGAGATGGTTTGTAACACCACCAGGCTCTTCCGGACAGCTTTCCTCCTGCTTGCGACACGGCTGCAAGACACAGAAGCAGCTGACGTGCGGCAGTGCTCTTCGCGAGCTCTCTCAGGTCTGCAGCACGGAAGCATCCAGGAGCATTACTTGTAATCCCCAGGTGCCAGAGACAGACAGGCCAGGGGCCATTTCCAAATATTCATGAGGGCCACAGACCTTGAAGTGAGCACACACCACAGCTCAGTGCATTTTGGTCTTAAGAGCAGGTTATGGCCGTACGGCAGTCAGGTTTAACAAGTTCTCGAGACTGCGGAGAAAACCAGAGAGCTACGAGAGCACCCAGCAAACTTTAGAGAAGCAAACTTTAGAGGGGCTGGGGAGACAGCCTTCCACCTCCTGCCCTGCCATCTCGGCTTCTTCTGCAGGGAAGCACCGCGTTAAAAGCCAGACGGCACTAAGCGCCGCGGAAGGTTGTGAAACCTGTGTAGGAAGCGCTAGGGACTGATAAAGCCCTGCCAGACGAGTCCGATCGCATTTAAAACAGCGTTGAGGAGCTGAGGAGCAGAGATAAGGCTCATCTCCCGCACCAGCAGCGACGCCCCCGCACACACAGGAGCCTGCCGGGCTCCGAGCGGGCGGCAGGGGCGAAACCCGGCCGAGCACAGCCGGGGGGGGGGATGCCGAGGGATGGGGGAAAGGAGGGGAAGGGAGGGAAGGGGAGGCTCACCTGGGGAGCACGAAGCGAGTCAGCGCAGCAGCACCCAAAAACCTCGGCTGGGGCACCCGGGGCTGACCCTGCCCAGCCCAGCAGACCCCAGCCCCGCGCCCCTCGCGGCCCCGTCCCGGCACCCACCTGCACCCAGAGCCGGCCCCAGCGCCGCCGCAGAGCCCGGCCCCTTTCATGCCGGCCGGCGCCGGGCGGGGCGGCCCCAAACCCAGCCCCAAACCCGGCCCCAGAGGCTGAGCGGGGCGGAGCAGGGCCGGGCCCGCCCGCCGAAGGCTATCTCGGGCCTGCGGGTGGGCGAGGGGCGACGGCACCGGCAGCAGGAGGGGCTGGCCCCGCCGGCCAGTGCAGCGTTAACTGCGGCTCGGCACAAGCTGTGAAGGGCACGGTCCTGCCTTGGGGGTGTCAGGCATGTCACAGAGCATCCCAGCTTTTCCCTAGAGGTATAGGGCAAGGGAAAAACAAGCATCATAGTGCTCAATACCTCCACCAGGCCCTACTTATTAGGGAGTTCCCTTACCCTGCACAGAGCAGGAAGGGATCAAAGGAAACACCGCATCTCTAACCAGGTAGATACAGAGTTGAGTTGTGCCTCTGAGTTCTTACTCCCACAAGTTGTTGCTACCCATGTTGTATGGCGGATACCACAAAGCTACTTTGGCAGCAGCATTGCAGAAGAGCTGACTAGTTATTCGAGTGGGAAGTGACTCAAGAAGCCTGAACTTGGCTTGGTATAAGTAAATATCCAACTCCTGTTTTCTCCAAATTTCTTGCAGCCACTTGCACAGGCCACCTTTCATTTTTGTTACAGCCATGTCAGTGCATAAATTAGGAGACAAGAATTAGTTGTAGACAGATGTAGTCAGACTTCCCAATTCACCTTTAAGATAGAGCATAGCTACACAGCTCAACATTCATCCTTCCCTCCCCTTTTCCCACCCACTATTCCACATCTTTAACTGTCAGATCCACAGAGATTACAAAGGCAGCAATCTTTATTTTCTGAGACACTTCTGTGCTCACACATAAAATACCCCCAAAACATTAGTTTTGTTTAAAAGTTTCCTTTGACAGTTACAAAGATAAAGAAAAGAGGACAAACGACAAATTACAAGCTGTATTTAGTTCAAAACCCCAGCACAGAGAAGTACTCTTCCCACCTTCCTTTGGCCTCCAACTTTGAGCTCTTTGTAATAACCAGGGTCTCCTGGCTCCCTCTGCATCGTTGCCTAGAATCCAACAACCAGGCTGATTGTGCAAGCTTGAGGGGAAGTCCTGAAAAATGTTCATCGAAACAAGTTGCAGTGTTTGCGTATGGGATTGTCTCATCACTCTCAGCCAACCCTCAATTATGAGGCATTGCTTTGTACACAAATGTGTCTTCCTCTAACAACAGGGCTCTCATTATCGGCACCCTTCTGGGAGTGAATGGAAACATGGAAATAAGGCCCAACATAACCTCTTAGTAGCTGGCAATCTCACAAGATGAGGTGAGATCTCACATCCCACTACCCTTTTTCCCAAATATGCTTTACCACTGTTCAATTTATCCTGGCTATGTGCTCAGTGTAATACTCTGTAAGTTAAAATTAACTTAACTCACCTTACAAAAATAACATAGTTGGGGGATATATATTACTTTTAAACTGTGAGTTTACTAGAAATAGCAAGGAGGGCAGTCACACAACTGGAGGGAAAGCAAGACCTCTCAACAGCAGCAAGCCTTTAAATTATCACAGTTGCTCATGAAATCTCAGTTTAAGCTGCAAGTTACTTAACTTGAGATCTCATTTGCCATACAGAATTAGTGCTTGAAGCTAACACTTCAAGACTTGCAACAATAAACTTTATTTGCCACAGTGCTGTAGGAAACTGACATTTTAATTCCTCAAAGGGACTTTACAGGTAAAAACAGTTCAGAGAACAAGTGATCCAACTCAGTAAAGAAATTTAAGGCATCAATGTTACATTCATCTCATCAACTAACAAGCTGTATGGCACATTGCTGAGTAACCATAAGCTGGCATATTATATGCTCAGAGAACATGGAGTAGTGCCGCACCGCAGTCTAAGCTTCCAAGAGAAAAGAAACCTCACAGCAATAAGCAGAGATAGGTTTAAAAAAAAGGACCTTGTTTCTTCTGTCTCCTTAAGCACTCCCACTAAAGACTTCTTCAAATATGATAACCTATCTTTTGCTATCTTCAATCCCCGGCTACATTCCCAGCATAAGCAGTACTGAAGACCTTGTCCTTTTTGACAATAGCACCCAACTTGTAACTCCAAGCCATGTGATTCCTCAGCTACCCAGGTGTGTCTATACTCTGCTCCTTTAACTACTCTAGTTAGTAGCCTCAACAGGAATGGAGGGAAGAGGAAGGTAAGAATTTGCGGCAATGTGAAACTGTAGGAGAAGGAAACAAAAGCGAAATCCTGCCACACTGCAACTATAAATTTGAAATGTCAGATAGGAATGGGGATTACAGCCACAGTGTTCAAATGAGTTATTCTTACTGTAAGAAGTTTTCCAATGCTTGCAATTTTACATCTGATTAAAACTACCTGAAACAGAAACAGGTTAAGTTACAGGGAAATAAATTTTCTTTACTAGATGGACAAGAAATTGAAAGGAAAAAAAATAAATCACTGTCAGCCTTCTAAAATAAGACTATAAAAAAATTAAAACTTGGAGGTCACCCTAGTGGCATCCAATAACACCAGCTCAATGGTTCCACATTAGGGGCCTAATCCAGAATTAGAAATAAAGGGGGGTAACGTCCGACCACTCTCCCATATCCCCATACTGGAACTTCCTGCTCCGCAAGGGGCTGTGGAAGGTGGCATTCCAGGATGGCTCACTGATGTCCATAACATCCACATGCCCATCCAAGTGATTCTGGTGAGCCGACAGTTTACAAATACCCAAACATTTTCAGTCACTTTCAAACTTGACTGAATTGACTTGAGTTGATATAGTGCCTCCACAGTAGCTGCCTCGTTTTTTCTTAGTCTTCTCATGACGAAAAGATTTGCCCTTAGTGAATTTCAGGATATTGTTAGCCTTTTCTCCCCAGTCACCAGCTGCTCCTTTCTGTGAGAGATGAAGGGGAAGAAGAAGAAAAAAAATTCATGTCAATACTCATGAGAGTAAAGGCAATGCTTTGCACGTCATCCTGCCCAGCAAGTGCCAGTGCAGGATCACTAGAGCTGACACCACTCCTATGCACCTCGTGGCAGTGCTCAATGCACTTCCTAACAGCACCTCCTGGTGGAAAAAGTTCCCACCAGAAGACTGCCCAAAAGCACACCAAGGTTGCTCTGGTGACCTGTATTTGCAGAGGTCAAGTGTTAGCACTCTGAGCACTACCTAGCCATACCTTTGCATCAAATGAGTTATCAGCAACGCGGGCATCCACTTCAATTTCTTCTTCTCTTACACGTCGAAAAGGAGAAGCTGCCTGTTAAAGAAAATGAGATACAGTAAGTGCATACGTGCACATGCTATTCCCTTGGTGACAGGCTCCTTCCCTCCTTGCCCTGCAAATATGGAGCTCTGTACAGGTCACCTCAATCCTTAGCCATTTCTCAAGATTTGTAATCCCTTCTGTTCTTCAGATCAAGCAGCACAGGGACAAGCGCATCCAATCAACCTTTGCCAGAATAACACTACGCACATATGTGCATTACCTAGGCTTCTCCAGACAAGATTCAAGTGCTTGAGAAAGGGACAAAAAATATAAATAATTTCTGTGGGCTCCACCCAAAAGAAAAAATCCCACAAAAGAAACCCAACACACTATTGGTTCAGTAGGCAACGACACCTCTCCTACTAGTCAGCAGTCTGCCCACACTCACCCGTTTCACCTTAGGAACGGTGTGTGGTGTTTTGGTTTTGATCTTTGCCTTTTTACTGTCTGGTGTCTCTGACTCCTCAACATCTTCCCTCTTCCGTTTCTTCCTGATCATGCCTGTTAGATGTAGAGCAGTAAAATTGAAGAGGGAGTAATTCCAGTGTTGGGAAAGGTAATAGCATCTCTCCCCCCAAAATGCAGTGCTGACACATGAGAGTCAGTCCCTGCATTATCCCACCAAGAAAACAAACACCAATAGCTATCCTGGGGCAGCAAGGATTTTTCCATCTTATCCTAATGAATAATTACCTTTATATTAATGACTTAGTGAACTCAAAGTTCTGTCAGCTAAAATTTGCCAGTTGTTGGAGTCATCATGTATATACTCAAGCACTCCACTACTGCATTCAAAGTGGTTTCCCTCCTGAATGGAGGAAGATTGTGCACTGGGACACCTGTGGTGTCCCATTCACAGCATAGATAAAGGCCCTCCAGTAGTTTGCCTTGCTCTCACTGACAATCTTCTCCAAGCACAGATGGCAACCACCAACAACCGTGGAGAAGAGTGCTCCATGTTATCACACGTTTCATTGCCAGCAGATATATAATACAGACAAAAAGGAACAAAATAAGAACTGGTCCTTCCGCCTCTGTACTGCATTGGTAGTTCTAATAGGATACACAAAGCAGACTAAACACTGTTTAAGAATGGCTCCCACTGATGTTTAGCTCAGTAACACATTGACCAACAGACCCAGTTCCCAGACTGTAATACCTCCATTTGCTTTTCCCTTCTCCTCTTCAGAGCTGCTTTCACTGCTGCTACTGCTGTCATCTGCTGGCTTAGACTTCGCATTGTTTGCTGTTGGTGTAGATACTTTTGCTTTTTCTGTGGAAGGAGTGGTCTGAGAACTGTTCTGTGCCCCCTTCCCTGCCTTTTTGGGTTTCTCATCCTCTTCACTGGAACTATCAGATGAGCTGCTACTACTGCTAGAAGCAGCTGTCTTCTTCCCCACAGTTGCTTTTGCTGCCCCTGGAGATTTGCTGGCTGGTTTCGCTGCTGGCTTCTTTTCCTCCTCACTGCTTGAGCTCTCAGAGTCAGAACTGCTTGCTTTTTTGGGCGCTGGGGTAGGTTTGGACACTGGCTTAGTCGCTTTGACAGCTGATTTAGCTGGAGGGGCTTTCTTCTTTTTCTCATCCTCAGAGCTGCTGGAGCTGCTATCTGAATCAGAGCTACTTTGTGCTTTCTTTGCAACAGGTTGTGGCTTCTTTGCCGCAGGGGTTGCTGCTTTAGCTGTGGGCTTCACTGGGGTCTTCTTGTGAGAGCTATCAGAATCTACAACAGGAATCAAAATTCAAGACTCAGCCCTATTCAACACGAAGGCAACAAATTCAATGCTGACACAGCGCACTTCTCTAGCTGCTCAAAACAACACTGCAGTGGGTATTCCCTGTCCAACTGCAGCCTCATATCCAGACTAGAAACACAGATTTAGGAAAGCACAACATGCAGGCAGTAATTTTTTTTCCTTCTATCCCAATACCTGAGCTCTCTGAGGAGGAGCTGGAGTCCTTCTTTGCTTGTCCAGGCTTGACAGCTGCTTTTGCTGGTTTGGAAGCGTTCTTTACCAGAGGTTGTTTAGCTGGGGGCTTACTCACTACCTTCTTCTCATCTTCAGAGCTAGAATCTAAACAAAAGGACATGCCTCCAGTTAATAATCTTATGGTGCAAGTTATTTGAGCAGTGACATGTGCATAACTCGTGGGAAAATAAAAAGCAAAACTGGTTGTAGCCTAACACTGAGACACCAGGTAACTGGCAATAAGCAGTATTTGATGAGTGGGCAGGGGACAGCATTTGCCTTTCTTTTTTGGGAGAAGTGGAAATAAGGAGAAGTTTAAGTTCTTCATTAATGCACACAGAAAGCAGCAGATATTTGGAGAACAACACAGGAGAAGAGGTATGGAATAAGGAACTGTAGAAGTACAGATACCACCAAAAACCAGCTCAGGGAGAAGAAACTGAGAAAAGTACTAAAGATCAGAGAACAGGCAAGAAATTAGAAGAGAGAATTGTCAAAAGAGAGAATACAGTGAGGAGGCAACAGATCAGTATCTCTTTTTAGTTTTCTATTTCTTATGTCAGATGTGGTTAGTATTCCAAGGGACTGGAAATTTCTGCATGCAAATACTTTATTCACAGCAATCTGGAATACTACGCCTGATCTATTCCAATGTTTCTGAACCCCTTCTTCACAACAGTAAACAGATCACTGTTTACTTCTGAAAAAAATAGGCAACAAAACCAGAAAACACACACAAATTCCTGCTACTTGTGAAAGGCCATACAGTCTACTGCCAGCAGATAGACAGGCTGCTATCACCCACAGCCCCTGCTGTGGCATTATGGATTTTGAGATACAAGAACCAGGACACCCCTAAACACTGGGGGAAAAGCGTATTGCATAGGGAGCCAATGAAATACAGCATTGCAAACCCTAAACCTGATCAACAGAAGATACAAAGCATGCTGTCCTGTATTTCTAGGGCAATATTAGAAGGCATCTTTTGAGTCTGTTTTGAAGTTGGTACTGTGGTAGTATTTTTTCATTTCCAGAACTTCTCCAAAAGCCCATAATGGGATAACAAAGTGAAAAGCTTAAGATACGGATCCTCAAAAAGAGTAACCACAAACCTTCCTGGGTAAACTTTCTAAGCATGATGCTCCCACCCCCTCAACTGTCCTCGTTTCATTTAGGACAGACTTCATTTTCCTCCTAGTAGCTGGTAGGGCACTATGTTTTGGCTTAGGATGAGAAGAGTGCTGATAACATACTGATGTTTTGTTGCAGAGCAGCGCTTACACCAAGCCAAGGACATTCCAGCTTCTCACTCTGTCCTGCCAACAGGCAGGCTGGGGGTGCAGCAAGAGCTGAGAGGGGACAGACCCAGGACAGCTGACCCAAACTGGCCAAAGGGGTATTCCATCCATCTGACATCATGCTAAACAATATATAGGGGTGGCTAGCTGGGGGGGGAGGAGGGCCAGACTGCTCAGGGTTAGGCTAGGCATCGGTCAGCAGGTGGTGAGCAACTGCATTGTGCATCACTTGTTTCGTACACATTAGTAGTAGTACTATTACCATCATCGTTATTATTGTCATTATTATTTTGCTGTCTTAATAAACTGTCTTTATCTCAACTCACAGGCTTCACTTTCCCAGTTCTCTCCCCCATCCCAGAGAGGGAGGGGGGAGGGTGAGCAAACGGCTGTGTGGTGTTTAGCTGCTGCACAACATCAACCTAACAACATGGTCTCAGCTGGTGCCTCACAGTCAAGCTCTGCTCTGTGATGCAGGCTGCTTTTCAATTTCAGACCTTGTTAGCTATGGAGACTGCAAAGCTTTCAAGCTCATATGCTGAAGACCTTTGCAGATACACCACTGCACACCAACTTGGCCAATGCAAACATTAGCAGAAAGCAAAACTGTTTGTTGAAGTTACCTGAATCACTGTCTGAACTGGATTCCGCCTTCTTGGTAGTCACAGCTTTGTTTTGTGGGACAGGGGTTGTTTTGGCTACTGCTGCTTTGCCTGCAAGAGCAAGTCTAACATTAATAGGCCACATCCACACCAAACCTTTGTCCCAAAGTCCAAACCTTTCCAGAAAGCTCCCTATTCAGTACACCAGTCATTCAGACAGCATATCAGAAGCCAAGCAAGGATGTGGCCAGCTACACTAATGAATCTGGCTCATTCTGCATAAACCAGAGCCCAATAACTTCTCAAACTGAATAACCCAATTTGCACAGCTCATACCCAGAGCTCATACAGTGGTATGTGTGGGACAGCTTCAAATTACCCAGTCTTCCAGAGAAAAAAATAACACAGATCCATCATATGGCTTTTTCAAGGAAGTCAAGAGACTGACAGGGCACTGACTGCATCACACAATACTTCCTTTGCAGTCTCTGCTCCTCACAACATACCTGTTCCTCCCTTTGGGGGCACCTGCTCTGCCTCATCGCTACTGTCTGAGGAGTCACTGCTGTCAGCCTTCTTCACTGGAGCCTTGGTAAGGCCTTTCTTTGTCTGCGCAGCTTGAGGAGGTGGTACAGCACTGTACTGACCTAGACAGAGACAGCATAAGATGCCTGTATGGTAATGCAAGCAGCACATTCAGTTGTTATAGTTAGAATAAAACACTTCCGCTACTTGGTTCCATCTACTCCTCTTCTGTATATAATTTTATATAATTCTGCTTATAATTTGAAAGGTTACACCTGCTCCACACCGCTTCTACTGTGAGTTTAATTCCCCTCTTATGGTTTCAGCTGACCCTACTATCTCTAAGGAAGTCTTCTCCTCTTCTGGAAGAAGGAGAGCTTGCATTTCCAACCTTTCAGAAAAAATACAGATTTCAATTGTTGCTAGTTTGCATTTACTACTTTCTCAAGTCCTCTGGTTAGAGCACCAGACTTGAGTTTCTATGCTTGATCCTCCACTCCGATCAGCTCTCTACTGAAATCCGAGAAGTGCTACACTACATTGGACATAGGCCCATTTAGGCCATCCGCTGAACTACAACCTAACAGCCCTGGATACTTCAGGGAAAAATAAAAATAGCTTCAAGTGCTGCTGTTACAGAATAACCAAACCACAGACAAATTACCTCCAAAATCCTTGCAGATAGGAAATCTGCAAGATGGTCCAAGACCATCTGAACAGAAAATATGCAGTAAAGCAAGCAGCATCGGAATCTCTCCCATTCCCCATCCTTTACTGAGGATGGGTCTGAATTTTAAACTTAGCATACACACAAAAAAAAAATCTGTTCTTTCTGCTTCATGATACTACCACTGCTTAGATGCTTGGGGACAGCAAGATTTGCCTGTGGCTGGCAGCTGGTAGTCCTGCTGTCCTGCGGGAAGTATCCTCCCACATAGCAGTAACAGTGTTAAGTGCTTACCAGACTTAGGCTTTTTTTTTGCAGGTGCCTTTTCATCATCTGAGCTGTCAGAAGAGTCTTCACTACTGGAACTTTCCTTGGCAGGGGCAGGTTTGTTTTTTCCTGGACATGCCTGCGTGGCTACAGGTTTGGGCAGAGGTTTCTTGGGAACAACCTTATCACAAGGAGAAAAGATACACTTAAAATCATAATACAGAAAATCTTGGGCATAGAGTTGCAGGAAATACTTTTAAACATTCTCTAGAAAAAAAACAACAATGTTACAGGTAGCTAAGCACAGAGGATTCATGCAAAAGTGAATATATAATAGAGACTACAATATATTCAAGATACAAGGAGATGTCTTCTGTAGAAAGTAGCAGAAGAAAGCCAGGGCATAGAGAGAACACAATCCCACTATAGAAAGGAAAAAAAGCTGTGTAAGAGCCATAAAAGCTGCACTCAGTATCTATGCAGTCTCTAACCTAGTCGTTTCAGTTCCAGAAAGCCAAAGATATACCCAGTGTTACTACATCTCTACAGTCTTCATTAAGTCTTTGACAGTCTAATTTACCTTCTTCGGTGCAGCTTTTTCCTCATCAGAATCTTCACTACTGCTGCTACTGCTGCTGCTTGGTGCTTTTCCATTGACCACCTTGGTGGTTGCCTGAGCAGCTTTACTTCCTTTTGAGAAAAATACAAAGGGATACTAGAAAATATGTTCTGGGAGATGAGGAGTAATTATATTCAGTGTAGTATAAGGTATAGTAGATTAAAAACCAAGAAAAGTCAATAAGAAACAATTAAGGCAGTACTGTGAAGCTTTTGCTTTACCCTTTTAGTTTAGAAACAGTTTACAGAAAAACATCCATTTTAGCTGACTAGAAGTTCCAGGAATACAGACTAAATACCACTTTAAACTTTCTTCACATAAAGAGCAGAGCTGAAGACACTGAGATAAAAGCACAGCATTAGCAGTTAGGGTTGCTGATTGCAGCTACTTATGGCAACAATACAGCATTTGTGACCTGAAGTTTTATTTGCAATCAGTTCTACACCTGACCCATGTTGTAAGCAGACTGTGCTGGAGTGCAAACAGCTGGGACAACAGACTTTCAGACTATGTTAACATGTCTTAGCATGTAGGTATAACCTCCATCACTCCTCCCTGTGCTTTTTTGTCCACTCAGACTCATCATACATAACTAAGGAGGTACCTGCTTTAGGTGTTGCTGGTTTTGGTGGCTCTTTTTTTGGTGGCTCTTTTTTTGGTGCTGCTGCTTCTTCTTCTGAGCTGCTCGAGTCAGAGCTGGAGCTCTCTGCTTTCTTCTGAGGCTGGGTTTTGGTTACAGCTGGTTTTGCTGCAGGTTTTGCTGCAGGTTTTGCACCTTTCTAAACAAAAGGAAGAAAACTGATTAAGTTCTGTAGCAGAGCAAAGAATAAGAGGCTAATAAACAGGACATATATAGGAAGTTCAAACAGCTGGAAGTCTCAGTGCCTAATGGTTACTGTTTGAAAAAAATCTCTGGATAATGGCTTTGCTCTGGGAAGCCTCCCAGAAGTCCATGGGAGGCTTCCTTTGCTCTTCAGTCTCCAGTTCTGACTCCTCAAAATGAGGGAGATCTGAGGTTGGTGCTGTGTTCTTTCCCTCTGGGGTCCTTATTAGCTTGAAAATAAGTAACCCTGTTTTGTCTCCTGAAGTATGACACCATTTTTCCTGCCTCTACTTCTCAAAACTGTAACTGCAGCAAGTAAAAAAGGAAGATTCTTATTTTATAGATGCATACAAAGAAGTCTAACTTGTTCTCATGGTTTTAAAAACCCTCCTTTAGAAAAATAAAAGCATCTTATTATGTTGCACCTGCAGCAGTCTATGCCCTTCACAGTACAGGAAAAGCGAGCTCCATTTCAGAGAAAATTTTGCTGGTCAAGTTTGCTATTATTGATCATTATCAAGTATGCATTAAAGCAGCTAGAGGCTGACCTTTGCTGGCTTCTCCTCCTCCTCTGAGTCTGAATCATCACTGGAGTCCTCGCTGCTGCTTTCTGCCTTCTTGGCTGAAGGAACTGCTTTTGCCTTGGTGACAGCTGTTGCATTAGCTGCAAATAAAGGACAGCATGCTAACTAGTAAACTAATTCACAACTTTCACACACACATATCCTGCACATCAGGTCAAAAGAATATATCAAGTTCAGTAAACGATGTCTGAACCCCGTAACACTGATCTTCAGTTTGCATTTGTCAAGTAACATACAGCAAGAGCTTCCAAAACAGGTGTAGGCAAGAAGATAGAAACAGTTACAGATTCATTCATTCTTATGTACTTAAATGCGAACATCTATCAGAAAAAGAAGATCCCACGTAAAAAGAGTCCTCACAAACTGAGAGAACGTTAATTGGCCCTATACACCTTCTATAAATATATATATATATATATGGAAAGCATAGACAAATGAAAGAGCAGTGTAATGCTGTGTTAAGGCTCTGATTAAGCTACACGTGGATGAAGAACTCACTTACCTAGGATGAACGCATACCATAAAAGGGAACCACAGGCAAGAAGTTTACCAGAAACAAGACCAGGACACAAACCCAGCCCTTGGTAAGGGCCCTGAACAACTTCAGGTGAAAAGTAGAGCTGAGGTGTGCGTGCAGGCCAAGCAGAGGCTTCAGCCAGAGCCCTCCCCACCCCTCACCTGGCTTCTTGGCCGGGGGCGCCTCGTCCTCCTCCTCCTCACTGGAGCTCTCCTCGCTGCTGGAGGCCGCCTTCCCCTTGGCGCGGGCTCCGTTGGGGACGAGTTTCCTTTTCTTGGCGGCGGGCGACCTGCGGGAAGGCGAAAGGCAGCGCTCCCACCGCCCCCCCGGCACCCCCCCGGCACCCCCCGTTCCCTCCGCGCCCCCCACTCACTGCAGCCAGTAGCTGAAGATGTCCAGCAGCGAGGCGTGGTTGGGGTCCTGCTCCTTCTGCGGGGGGACACACACACAGACAGCGCTCAGCCCCCCTCACTGAGCCGCCAGCCCCCCCTTTCTTTACGCCCCCCCCCCCCACCACTCACCGCCGCCGCCTCCCGGGCGAAGGCGCGCGCGGCCGCCTCGAAGCGGTGCTCGCGCAGGAAGCCGAGCACCAGCGGGAACAGGTCGCTGGGCACCGCGCGCCGCGCCGCCATGCTGCGCCAACACGTGCCGCCTGCGCGCGCAGCGCCGGAAAGCGGGGGCACAGGGAGGGAGGGGAGGGCTCCGCCCGCGGGGCAGGCGCCGCCGCCATCTTGTGTGTGTGTGTGAGGGGAGGGAGGGAGGGAGGTGGGGAGGGGAGGAAGGGGCTGGCCTCACACGCCCGGCCGCCGGCAGGGGGCAGCCCCTGGGCTGGTTAGGAGGGAACTATAAGTAATGCTGTGAGTCTAAGAGGACTGTGAGGCTATACAAACGTACAGCAGTAAGGTTAGGGATAAAGCTCGCAGCAGATATGCCCGCAGAAATAGTCTAAGCAAGCGCTAAAGGGTCAGGTGAGAGCTTAAATGGAGCTCCTGGGCTCAAAGGTGGGGTGGGTGTCACAGGTGGGGCTGGTCAGGACAACAGTGGGCTGTTGGTGTGCTCAGGGCCCTGATAAGGAGGAAATTTAATTCAGCTGATGTGTAGCGCTGTGGCTTTAAACTAGTGGATCTGCAAGGTGCTGTTCTTGTAGGGTTAGGGAGCAAAAAGCACGTTGCGTGTTGCTGTGCTGTGCTGTAAGCTTCTCCCATTGTGTTAAATGCCACTGTGAGAAATGCTATTAAGTTAAAGGCTTATTCATTAAGTGCTTTTTTTTTTTTTTTTTTTTTTTTTTTTGGGCTGCTCCCACTGTGGTCTGCCCATATAACATATGGGATTGCTCAGATTTATGTTGCAGAAAATAAACTTTCCAGAATCCGCTTTTTCCTCTCAGATCCTACAGTTCCTCCTTATTTGGGACTGTAAGATGCATCCAGAAGCTTCACCTGTGAAACTCAGCACAAGTTTTGTGCTTGTTTGTGTTAGAAAGGAAGAGGCACAGTCATTGCTAGTGAAGTGTCCTTAGTTTAAGTCCTGTTATCTAAGTCTGCTGTGAGGAGTCAAGGAGACTACTGGCTGTGTTTTCAGTACTGAAAGATAAAGTGTGACTTTTCATAGACAAAGTTTCTTTCTATTGCCTTTATGGGATCTCAGAGCAGATGGATTAGAGCAGGTTTCCCAGAACACAAGGGAAGCAAGAGAAGAGCCTTCCCATTTTACAGGTGTTAGGGAGTGACGTGTACCTGTCTGCCATGAGAGTCATCAGCTGAACCTGTCCTGTTTCCCTACCAAGTACTCAAATCAAATTGCCTCTAACATCAGTGCACTGTGGGTTTGAGCAACAGCTCCAGCAATTCAACCAGCTACGAGATCTGACCTCCATGTGGTGGATTTTGTGGGACAGATTTTCAGGAAAGACAAAGTGACATATGTCTTCCTGTCAAGCGTAGCTTGGGTCGGTGCTGTAGTGGAAATGTGGCAGTAGGTAAGGCAGAAATCACAGAATTAGAAGCATCAAGATCAGGGGTTTGTCACCCACAGGGGAACTGGAGGTAATAACATACATCCTGTGGTGAATTGTCGGATGTGCTTTATAAGTCCAGGGTGACATCTCAGCTCTTACGTTGCAGGGTGGGTTAAGGGGTAGTGCTGTTCCAGTGTGGGAGGAGCAGATCATGCAGGTTCCTAACTAAAAAATGTAGTTCAGCAGGGCTCAGGTTTTCTCTGAATTAAAGTTGAGATTTCATTTTCTTTATAGAAGAGGAGAAATTTGATATAGCATGCTACTGTGCACGGAGCTGCAGTCAGTGCATGAGGGCTGAGACCCAGAGAATGCAGAGAGATGACCTGGCTCTTCATCAGCAGAGCAATGAGGCATTTCTGTTGCTTTTTCCCAACCCACAAATTCTTCTTCCATGTCTTGAAGTGAGACCTGCATGTTTTGATTCCTAATGTATAAAGCATCTAGTTGTCATCAGATTTTTTTTTCAGGTGGAGGCTGTTGTAAAGGTTGCTGAAACAGTGCACTGACAGTTACTTCACCTAAAGTCCTTTGGGGAGGCATATTAATTTTCCTTTAGTGGCTACAGAGGTTTCCTGTGAGCTTTGCATTGATTAAATAAAATAGTCAGCACCCCAAGTGACACTGGTGCATAGGGAGAAGTCCCATGGGTTCTCGTGGAGCAAGAAGCTGATTCTAAAGCCTGGCAGTGTCATACAAAGGGCTAGCAAAGGGGGAAAGAATTTAAAAGTTGATTCCAAAGAGTATATTGAAATCCTAATCTAATATCAGAGAGATGGTTTTGAGGTAATCTTTTAATGTTTTATTCTGGGAGTTAAAAGATGCACAGCTTGACAAGGGAAATAGCGTGGAACAGTCATTATGGACATATATGTTTATCCATCTATTTTACTTTTATCTATTTTCTAGTATAGAGTATTATTCCATAACATTCAAGGAATTTGGATAGGGACTCTAGCTTCCGACTGATAAGTTTTTGTCCCTTTCTTAAACCAGAAGTGCATTCTGTAGTGGCTCATTTCTACAGCACCCAGCTGTTCTTTATGCTATTGTACATTTTTGGGATTTGTTTGGGAAAGTGCTGCTTTCTTCTCCACGTGCCCTAAGTTTCTCATAAGGCTGTATCGTCAGGGATTTTATCCTCGTAGTTACTGTAGGAGCAAACTGCCAGTTTTTGGAAGACAGGCTGTGGCGTGTAGTTCTGTGTAAGCTTATATTAGGCTTTGGTTGAAGAAGGATTTGGAGGTAGCAGGAGAGTTTAATCTAATTTGAAAGATTGAGTTGATTAGAGGGAAACAGGCTTGGCTCCTTACCGTGTGCAGGTAGCTGACGGATGTGCTGTAGGGTTAGTGTCCGTGACATTCAGCTACACGCACAGCATGGGTGGGACTTTCTTTCCCAGATCGCAAGGGAATCTGGTTTTGCATACTGAAGTGCAACAAGAAGTGTTTCTGGATGCCAAGTTGTGCAGCTGGCTTTTTTTTTTTCTTTTTTCTTTTTCTTCTGAGTTTGCAAGGGAATAGCCTGAAATAATCACCGAGGCAGCCCCTGCTGGTTTGTCTCGGGGACAGGCTGTGCTCCGAACTCCAGCGGAGCCTTTCTGCTGCCCATTTCTCTGCTCTCAAACACGAGCGTAGCCATGTGGACCGGAGTAAATCCGAGTTAGGGCACCGAGCTGTGCTCACCGCTTGTTTGCTGTGCTCCCTCCTCCTCCTTTCCACTTCTGACCGTCTCCTCGCCCTTACCACTCCCCTTCCACCTGCCCTTTCCCCCTTCTCTCCCCGCAGAGGAGCCGCAGGCAGCGCTCGCTCCCGGAGCATCCCGGAGCGGCCCCGCAGCACTTGGCAAACCGGAGCCCGGCAGCACCTGGCCCCGAAACCCCTGCCCGGGGCTGGAGCCGGGGCGGCGCTGGCGGGGCGGGGCGGGCAGAGGCAGCCGCCGGCCGGCCCGAGGAAGCGGCCGCGGCTGGGCCGGCCCCGAGCGCTGCCGCCCGCCGGCGGAGCCAGGGCACCGGGAGCGGCACCGGGAGCGGCCCCGGCCCCGGCCGCCCGCACCATGACGGCCCCCGGTAGGTGCCGCGGAGGGGGGTGGAGGGGCCGGGGGGGTCCCTCCTGGGGAAAAGGGGAAGGGGAAGGGGCTGGGGGCTGTGGCCGGGCTGCGCTGCGCTCCGCCTCGCCGCGCTCCGCTTGGCTGCAGCTCGGCAGGTGCCGCAGGGCTCGGCCAAGCCCCAGGGACCTTCCCCGGCTCTGCGGAGAGGTTTCTCGGCTCGCATTTCTTCCCCAAAAGTGCCTGCGCTCTCTTTGGGGTACGGCTTGCTGCGCTGTGGCACGGGACGGCAGGCAAGCTGCGCTGGGTTGGAGCCAGGGAAAGGGTTTGGCTTGCACACGCGGGGTTAACAGACAAGAGCAAACTCCAGAGGGAGAGGGGTTTGACCCGCGTTGTGTAATCTGGCTGGTGCCCACTCTGCAAGTTCCCCTCTTTGCGGGGAAGCGGGTGTGTTTTAGCTAAAAAAGGAAAAGCGTGCCATTCGCGGGGTGTGAAGTAACGGTGGGGTTTCACTGACGCATGTCTCCTGGTGATGTAAAATAAGCTAAACGGAGACCTCGGGAGACCTGTGGGCAAAACTGCTTTTCTCCCTAAAAACAGAAGATGATTTCAGAGAGGCTCAAAAGTAGAACGACCTCAGGTTAGTGTATCGTAATGCAAATCTCACATTCCTATCACAGAAGTTGTCTTCACCAAACTTATCTAGTTTGTTTCTATTTCCCCTTGCTTGTTTGCAGCAGTCTAAAGTGAAGGTTTTCCCTTCCAGACGGTTGCATGTTAATAATTACTGCGTGTGATCATTGTTACTTTGTTATGCATTCCAGCTAGGCGAAGGATGCGTTCATTTTCTCCTACATCACCTAAATGCACGCACCCCAGACACTGCTGTCAGAAAGGTACAGGGGGTTTCTTTGAGTGGCCTACCAGCAGCTCCTGGTACCTCCTGGGGAGGTCTCTCTCATTTAAGAATTGGGTTTTTAAGACACCTTGGGTTGAGTTTAATTTATACAATAAGAAATTGGTTTTGATAAGAAGTGCATCCCCCTCTGTCACGGGTTTGGACTCTGTGTATTCTTATACCTTCCATGCACATGCGTGCCAAAGCAAATTGATGATGTTGATAATGGGCTGTGTACTTCTTCATATAGTCAGAATTTGAGGCAGATTTGATTTAGCAGATGAAAACTGGCTAACATGGCACTAGATAAGATCTTCTGAGTTGGATTAAAGGATTTATCTGCCATTTTTTTAACCCATAGCGGTTGTTGGACCATGAGAAGTCATGGTCTGCGTAGGAAGGGGATGAGCAAAGTGACGTAGAAAAGCTGTGCAATGTTAGAGGCCTTGAATTTCCTTTATCAGACACAGAAATACAATGGAAAGCTACTTATGATCTGTACACTGTAAAAGCTGAAACATTTTGGCTTGCACAATGAAGCAGTGGGTGGTAACAACTGGAGGGATTTAGATTCAAAGTTGGGAAGTGTTAAGTGAGCAAGGTGTAGTCTTACCCAGAGCTGATCCACCCGCTTCCTGCGGTGTTCTCTAGCTCTTTCAGCAGTATTTAGGATCTTCCACGAGGTAATCAGAATCTTTCAATATTGCCATAAATTGCTATCTCATGTTTATTCTTAGCTCAGAGATTGTCGCCTCATTACTCCTAACCATGGTCCAAAGATTACTTTCTTTCTCAGAGGGACTAAGAGGCTGTGATACAGGCGGTCGCTTTAGGATACTTTTCTTCTCTTGCCACCAGCCTCTGGAGATTTTGACTTAAGCGATTTATTCCTTTCTATTTCACGTGCAGTTCATAAAGTAAAGGGAAGCTGTGTATCTTGCTTTCTCCATGCTATTTAGTCTGTCAGTCCCAGTTAGAGAGCTTAGACATTTCTACGGTGCAAGTTCATAATCACAGCAGTCTTACGTCAGTGCTGTATAACTGAGCGTGCAGCTAAGCATTAATAAGGGAGTTACAGCTGGAAAGGAGTCCAAAGATTGTTTTATCATTGTAAACTGCAACAGAACCACACCTGGATGATTTTCTATGAAATAGTTAATCATGCCCTGCAATGTTGTTAATGTTGCTGACGTTTTGTAAGCAAAGAAGCAAAAATCACTTTCATACCCTAAGCTTGGGAATGCAGAAGTGAGGTATTGCTGATATTCAAACAAGATTACACTTGTGTGTGAAAGATTTTTGAAACAGTTGGCTGGCACAGATCTTTCTTTGTCTTGCTAATGCATATGCTGTTCTTGAATGGAAGGCTTCCTCCTGCTTGTTTGTCCAAAATCAGCCTGCTGAGTGCATCATCAAAGCACCCGAGTTCAGGGTTAACAATATGCTTGGGGTTCGCATAGGGATTTCCTTGTGTGTACAATTGGCAGAGTTTATTTGTGCTTTATTTTTCGTGCTTTGAAGTGTGCTCTGCAAGTTCTTACTGTAACTGATGTGTCACAAGCTGGGGGGGGACTCCCCCAGACATTCTGCATTCTCCATTTGTCACATGAGGACTAGTCCCCGAGGACTAGACACTAGTTGGTGCTGCAAAGGGATATACTTGATTGGACAGAACTAGCATGATCCAGAAAAGTGAGTCTCATGTAATTAAAAAAAATAATAAAAAAAAATAAGGGGTATGTTGCAATTGAAAGTAAGTCTACATTTATGTTTTCTTTGAAATGGTCCCATCTGCTGACTTAAGCTTACTTGGCTCTTCACGACCCAGTGTTTTTGCTTATGAACCAAGATAATTTCCTTGGCTCTACTAGCAGAGTCAGTAATTTTGTTTTGCAGTTCCCCTTTTTAAAGACCATTGTTCCGCAGTTTTTCTGAGGCATGAGCAAAAGGCTGTAGGACTTGAGGCAAGGCAGCTTGAGATCTGGCACAGCTCTGTGGGGAACGGCGTGCCCAGAGCAGCACTACCGCTCTAGATGGCTACTTTTCCTACACACTGGGTGAAGTTTGTTCCTCCTGGGTGTGCAGGCTGCACGCGCTGGGTGATGTTATCTTGGGGTGTAAATGCTGGCAGGGAGCTTGCAGAGAGCCTGTCAAGTTCACGTTGCCTGCTGGAGAAGGGAGGCTTCCTGCAGCACCTGGCAGCGCAGTCAGGCACCCACCCTCAGCATGGCTGCTTCCTTTTGTTGAAAGACTGCTGAGGGGGCTATTTGCTAACAAGTGTAATTGCCAATCCTGTGCTCTTTTTAAACACGCAGGATAGGATTAGGTGCTCTATTTTGCACACTGTTAAAATGCCCTGGAGGCTGCTGCCTGGAGCCTGGGGGTAGGTGCCTTCCAGAGAGCTTGAGGGCAGGACTTCAGGAGCCCTGGGCACACCTGAGAGAGCAGCTGTGCATCTCCCAAAACTGTGGTGCTGGGGGGTGTTCAATGTTCCCCCACCCCATGCCTCAGGATCTTACTTCCCCCCCTCCCTGCTCCCAAGAGCAGAGCAGGTCTCTCCATCCGACTACTGCAGGTACCTCAGCATAGGGCTGTAGAAGCAGAAGTCTCTGGTGGCTCTCCCTTTTGTAGAATAAAACAATCGATCTCTGAATTCTATTTTGTTTTGCTGTTTCTGTTGTCCTTGTGAGGCGGTGTTTAGCCAAAAGCAATATTTTGATGATAGCGGTGTTCTTGCTGGCATGAAAGCCATTTTTTTTTTCCAGTGGTTCTATTCTTTTAACCTAAAGGTTCCCAGGCTTTGGGTCCTGTTTGTCTGTTTTATGAGTTTACTGGATCCACTTCACTGAGGATGCTTTCTCCTACAAGATTCCATCTGGGGTTTGAGAGCTGTATTCATTCTGAAACATGCAGCAATCCCACCGAATACTGCTGAACTGCAGTGCCTATACTCTCAATAGCTAAGCCATCAGCCTTCCAAGCACAGATCCCATCTCTGTGCTGTACTTTTCAACTGCATCACTTCTGCTCAACCACAGTTTTAAGTTCGTATCTGTATGGTTTGGAGCTGTGGTGCAACAGTCGAGATGTCATTGCAGTCTTTCTTACAACTGTACTGAGGGTTCTGGGGAAGGTGCAGAAGGGAGTCTTTGGAGGCTGTTCAATTTTGATTGAATTTTAATAAGGTGACTGCAAAAATGTAATCTTCAATTTTGGTAAATTCACTCTTTGCAGATGCTCTTCTTGGCATGCCAAATTTTAGGCATTGCCTTCTACTTTAATTAGCAAAATCTGTCTTTGTTTGCTTGCTTCTGGATGGAGATGGGCTGGAAACGTTGGCACCTCCAGTCCAACTGGAATTAGAAGGCAGTTCGCTAATGACATTTGAAATGCTCAGCATTGAAATTTGCCACGGGACCAGAGCCATAATCCTCAAATCTGAGTAAACTTCTTCACAGGTGAAGGGAGAAATTAAACTTCAGAACTTTCTTGGGATTTATGGGGATGGCACTGCATCATGTCGTATTGGTTCAATCCGCATGTGATTTTTGCAGCAAAGGGGAAGAAGTTTTTAAAGGGCCTTTAATCCAGAGCACAGAAATGCAGGAGGGTGTAGTTAGCAGATACCTCTAGAGAGGCATTGAATAAGTCAACTCTGAGTGTATGTCAGGCTGTTATAACTGCTGCTATTGTATTATTTCCCTCCAAGGAGAGGGGTTGTCATTCCAGATAGGTCAGGAAACTTTTGTTTGGCAGTTCTGGAGTTTCAACTCAAGCTTGCAAAGTGTTTGAAGCCTGAACAATGGGATTGTTGTGCTACAAGCACTGGAGCTGGCATATCCTTCAGCTGCACATCTACCTTGCAGAGAGTTTGCTTTCTGCTGCAATGAGAGCAAAATGTCTAACACCATGGAAGCCATCGTGACTTCCTGTGAGCACTGAGACCTCACTTAAATGAAGGCCTCTCTTATTTTAGGTGCACCGCGTTTAGTGCGTTCTCCACTGGAGCATGTAATGGGCTACAGTTGTGTTGCAGAGCATCTGAGGTTGCCTAAACGATTCCACTTCTCACCCAAAGATGAACTCTCCTTTTCATGCTGATTTTTTTCCTCTTCATTCTTTTCCCTATTGATACACTTTACATTTGAAAATTTCCACGTGTGGTTTGTTTCGCTTGAAACTACACAGGAAATCCCCTTCTTCACAAAAGGTTTTTGAGAATGAAAAAACCACTTCAGATTTAGTGGGCTAAGTGTGAGTAGGAGTTGAGACACCCTTCGAGTTGCTCTGTGGCTGTGAACACCTGCTCGCTTTAGATGCATCTACTGTGCTCTAAAAGTGTTCTGGAGCTTCTTATGCGAATTACAGAGGTAGTACTGCAGACTTTTTGCTGTAAAACTGAGGGTCAGTTTGTGCTTTGTGTTTAATCCTCTTCTCCATGATGGTCTGCACCTGTACAGGAACCCATGGAGGATATGATGTGCTGATTGTGTATGCGAGTGACGCCACCGAATGGTGTCAGTACCTTCGGGACCTCTTCCTCTCTACTCGGCACATCCGAAAGCATCGGATTCTGAGCTACCAGCTGGACGGCGACTCTGCCATCTCCCAGCAGGAGCTGGACCTGTTCGCCAAAAGTCGGAGCATCATCGTCTTGCTATCTGTGGAGCTGGTGCAGAGTTTTTATTATCCTCCTGTCCTGCAAAGCCTTCAGGAAGCTTTATGGCCCCCGCACAAAGTAGTCAAGCTGTACTGCGGTGTTACGGACTGTGATGACTATTTGACCTTTTTCGAGGACTGGTATCAGTGGCAAGAACTCACATATGACGATGAGCCCGATGCTTACCTAGAAGCTGTCAAGAAGGCTATTTCAGAAGGTAAGGTAGCACATGGGGAGCTGGGCTTTGTGATCAGGGGTTGGAGGAGGGATACATACGATACTGTTCATCCTTATTTTAAATCTGGCAATGTATTTTTCTGAAATAGAAAACTAAATTGCACAGCCAGTGTAAACTAGAATGTTCTTCAATCTGTTGTGTATGTGGCCAGTTGGTCCCTAATTCAGGAGAGATCACCAGTGACTCTTAGAGAACCTCTGAATTTGTGTATCATAACTGTTTGGTTTTAAATGTAAAAGGAAAATTTAAAGCTGAGTGTCATGAAATTCTGCCTGTAGATATTGTGCCCTGGAGTTTATTGACTCCAATCAAGGGAAAACTAGCTTTTCCTTCAAACTTAAATGTCATACCAGTACCAAAATAAGGTTATCCAACAAGTATTCTCTAGCACTCAGTTTGAAGTCAGAGACAGTGCCATTCTGGCAAAAGCTGAGTTTGTTACCTATGATGAAATGCCAGAGAGAAGTTGAAGCATTGCACTGATGGCTTTGAAAATAACCCAACCAGTCTGAAACTGATCACCTCATAATATGCACGGAGGAGTTACTAGCACAGAAATATTAACAGCTGGAGACTAGAGATGCCAATGCACTGAATTTTAATCGAGTCTGAACTCCAGAGGGATGTGTGGTGCTCCTTTCTCATATCTTGTGTAGAGATGAAGGCAGAGAGCTCCAGGGAGTCTAATGCTGGTTAAGATGTTTTTCTGATACTGCCATATTTAGGGTTACAGTGTTCTTTGTTAGTCTTAGCAAGACTGAAGTCCTGTGACTGCATCTTGGATTAGGATTTATCTGCAGTTAGTGGCATAAATGAAATAGTGCAGTCTTTTGGTACAGCTGGTGTTGTGCATACAAAGGGGCTTTATACTGGGATAATGGGAGGAATGATTGTGATGACAGAATTCACACAGTAAAAATAAATTTTGAAAGTCATGATCTTGGCCAAAACAGTCCCCCTGAAAAAACACAACTTAGGGTTTGTGCTGGAGATGATATTATAAGGTGACCAGGTCACAACACATGTTTCCTAGTACCATTTAACCACCTGCATAAACTAAAGCTTGCATCCCCTTTTCCAATAACCCTAAACTGCCTTTGTTTCCTGATGGATAACCTAGGCCTCAAGCAGCCTATCTCCCTTCCTTTCGGACTGAAAGAAGACAGAAAATAGTGCCTGAAGATTTGTGCTTTATAAACAAATAAAGCTGACCAGAGATTAAAATAACTTTTTTGACACTTTCTGGCAAAAGCCAAAGTTTTCTGCTGTTTTCCTCCAAACTTTGGCCTAGAACACAACGTGAGCATTTTATTTGTTTGTTTCTCTTTTTTTGTTTGTTTATATATATATATATATATATATGCACCTCTCAGAGTTAGGGAGTTTTAAATAGCATCTCCCTAGACTGAGTGTTAATCACTTGTAATTACTAGGGACTAACTATTAACAGTATGGTCAGAGCAAGAGTAAATTCTAATAGCTGAAGGATGTGTGAGCACAAAGGGATGTTGATCCTGAAATCTGTTCCCAGAACCAGCTCTCGCCAGCCCCTTCCTCTCTAGGTTATGGGGTTCTGAGTGCACAAAGCACAGCATGGGGCTGAAGGCAGCCTCCTGCTTCCACGGCTGCAAGTGGAGTGGGAAGCACGAGTGTCTGTGTCCTTCGTTAGATGGAGTGGCTGGAGCGGGAGATCTCGCATAGCCAGCTGGATCCCTGTTAGTGAGAGGTTCTCACCCTTCTTGCTTGTTCGGGACGCATTAAAATTCAAAGAGAACTTGAGGTGGAGGGGAGGGGACAGGCATGGAATAGATCATCTAGAAACTGCTCTGGATCAGCAACCGCTCTGTACGGAGAAGCTGTGTTTGTCAAAGGGAAGCGTGCATGATCTGACTTCTGTGCCCTGAAAGTCTATCTGCCCGTGGTGGTACGCTGCACGCAGAGCCTTGTCAACTAGGCAGCAGCCTCCACTCTTTTTGATGTCTGATGCACTCAATGAGTTGCATTAAGCTGACCTGCTGTCCTGCACTTTAACACGTGGCTCTCTACAGGTAAGCTAGCTCTTTCCCTGTATAGCTGCCTGCCCCTTGGCATGGGGGGGCTGCACCCAAGGGATCTGGGTGCTGGTGCTCCTGGCACTTGAGAGACTGCCCTGGAAGTGGAGCGGAGGTGGGTCCTGCTGGCAGCACTGCCCTGTCTGAGCAGCCAGGGAAGGACTGTGTGGTGGGTCTGGCTGCCATACATCTGTGATACAGCTTCTTTGGAGTGCTTTAGCTACATGTAAATAGTGTTTTTAAAGGGAGCTTTGGATTTTTGTTGTTGTTTCTGTGTAACAGATAACTCAGCTTATCTTCTGTATATGCAGAAAGGAAGGAACATATAAAGATCTTACACTGGCTTTAGTATATCTGGAAAATGTATACACAGAGTCAGAATTTCTGGACTTTTCTTACTGTTACAGAAGGCCTCCCTGGTGTGAGGTGTCAGCTGCACACGAGTTGGGCAATGTCAAGCAGTTTCATCACGTCAGAGCAATTGCCAAGGCGACCAGTCCCCTGTCACTGACTCTAGTAAGGGGAAAACCTACTTAAGATAGGCTGGTTTTATGGCAAAAGCATTTGGATGAATTTATGCAGTTCTGCCAAGGTGAGGAAAGAGGAACTGGGTGACCTCCCCCCTCCTGCGATCCTGCAGACCAAGTTTTGTGAATGGCCTCAAATGCAAATGCTCTGACACTTCCCCTGCAGAGAAGACAACCCCAGGTGTACATAGATCCCTTTTTGGGTGAAACTGTGAAAACTTTCTTCTTGGCTGGTACTATAAAATTAGCATCTGCATTATAGTTTGGCTGTAGCCAACTCCAGCATGGGAGACATAAAGTATGGGTGTTTGTGGTGGCTGCCCTCTCCCATAAAGAAACACGGCCTGTGCTCTGCTCTTCACTGTTAAGGTTTTAGATGAAGGCTTCATAGGCGGTCTGTTAAGTCCATTCTCTACAGCAGACTGAACTTTTCCCAAGAAAGACATCTCTTCCTACAGCATTTAGCAAAGAAAGTTTATGACCATGTTTGAAATAACATGTCTCTGTGTCTTCCTCTCAAAGCAATTCTTTCCACAGGCATTCTCCAGTACTTCTAACAGCAGTGTCAGCACACAGTGGAAAACCAAGACTAAAGCAAAAAGGACTCAGTTCAGCTTCCTGATAGCTCAATCCTGAGTAAGTGGACTGTGTGACACAGGACACAGCGGGGACAAATACTTCTCCATAGCCTGTGTGTTGGCCCTGTTCAGGCTGTGCTGTTGCCTCTAGCACAGCTGTTAGGCTGTGGCTTATTTAGTGCATCATGGGAACAGGCCACCCGCAGACATCACACGCTGAAAGCTATTTTAATTTTTATTAGTTCAGTACAAAGTCAGAAATGAGGAAGCATTCATCTAGCCTTGTTGAGAATGAACTGTGTGCTGATGCTGATTCTTGCTGCCTTGTAGACAGAGCAGTTGTTACTTTAGTTTCTCAGTTGTGGCAAACTACAGAGACCCTAAGGTTTCTGTTTGCAAGCCCTCTTGGTTGTGGGGAAGTTTTAGTGTAGAGCTCTGTGCTCTACACTAACTGCGCAAAGGACGTGAAAATGCTCAGGGTGGCACTGCACAAGCCAGCTTCGTTCTAGCAGGGTGTAATCACCAGCCAGGGCGCAGCGACCAGCCTGCTACTCAAACCGTTTTGTCTGGCTGGTGACACCATGCTGTACAATGCACGTGCATTGAGCACCAGCTGGGAATCTGTGCCTCGTAGCTGGAGTCTTTCTCTTCCTCCTGTGTGTTCACATAACTCAACTGACATCTGTTTTCTATTACACACATTTAGATTTATCTAGTTTATTTCAGCCCCAACTTTTGTCTTAAAATTTTTGAAATGTCCTGCTTTCTAAGCCTACGTTTCCAAAATGTTTGCTAATTAATCAGTGGCTTTGAACTTTCAGTGCCTAAGCAAACCTCTTGCAGGTAAAATCCTAGGGAAGTTAACAGCTGCTGAGAATATTAAAGCGATATCTGGATGTTAACAGCAGTTGTGTACCATGCTGTTGATGGACAGGTACAGCCTTGGCAGAGCTGAATTCTGGTGCAATGAGACGAGTGAGAAGGAGAGATCAGTACTAGCAAACTTCTTACAAAACAGGAGGATCAGAAGTGGCTGTTAGGGAGTGTGTGGTGAATATGAAGGACAGTGGGCAGCTAGAAGGAAGGTGAAAACTTCCGTTGAGGCCCCTGAGATCCAGAAGAGCTGGAATGTTGCTCCACCTAGTAAGAGGCTCATTGGCATTGCAGGGAAGAGAAGGAGATGCTATAAATGGCCTCATTTATCTGTTGGGAGGGAAATGGCATAACAGAAACCACACAAACTGTTATCACTCTCGGTCCTGTACATGACAAGGAACTGAATTAATTTCCTGGCTTTCTTCTCTTGTATTGGTAAAACCATGAATGAACCTTAAGAACATATAGCAGAATTGTTGAGGTTGGAAGGGACCTCTTGAGATCTTCTAGTCCAAACTCCATGTTCAAGCGTAGTCAGAGCAGTTGCCCAGGACCACGCGCAGTCAGTCAGCTTTTGGATATTGCTGCAGAAGGAGACTACAATCTCTGGGCAACCTATTCTGATGTTTGACCACCTTTACAGTGTGTGTGGGGGGAAAGTGTTTTCTTGTGTTCAGATAGTGTTTCATGCAGTTTAGCCCCTCAGAGTCTGTCTCCTGATAAGATCCCTCCAAACCTCATCTCTAGGCTGGGGAGTCCCAGCTCTTATGGCTCCTTTGTGTATGAAAGATGCTCCAGTCCCCTAATCATCTTTGTGGTCCTGTGCTAGACTCAAGCTATAAAGCTAAAATAACCTTGGAATAGGATACTTAGGGTTTGAGGTCAGGTTGGACAGATGCATTAGATATTTTTCAACCCATGGGGTTGAAGTGGTTGTACAGGGGGGACTGCTTTCAGCCCAACGCTTCTGTGATTGCTGGGTTGTTAGCTTTTGCTCATTGCTACCATTGATGTTCACGATGAGTTTTTAAGTCTGGCAGGAACTGTTCTGCCTTCCCGCTACTTCTGGTGGTCATGCCAGGTGATCTGTCGAATGGTGACACATATTCCTACTTGTTACCTGTCTTGGTTTCTGTCCAAAGGCAGCTTTTCCTGGAGCAGCTCATTGACCAGTAGTCTCCCTGTGGAAGCGTGTCAGGGTTCGTTCCTTTGATTGCTCTGACAAGCTCCGTGTTAGGCCTGGATGCACTTGTGGCCTGCTTTGCCTTGTATCTGTTTCACAGCAAGCACAGTGACAGCCAGCGTTAGCTGATATGTTACCCTTTTACTTCAGATGTCCTGAGGAATGGCGAAGCAGATACCATAACCCAAAAGAACAGTTTGTGGCTTTTGTGGATAAATTTGAACACTCTTTCCCCACCCCCTCCCCTTTATATAAGGTGTATCCCTTCAAAATATTACCTCACATTGAATACTTTTAAGGGCAACTCTTCACTAGAAACCACAACTGGCACTAGCCAGTACCAGAGCTGCACACTTCTGCATTGTGCAGTGTTGGTCTTCTCTCAGGTGCCTATTGCAACAGTTTGCTGAATTCTGGGTGTCTCCGTTGTGCAGTGGAGCTGGTAGATGATTTCCCTGACCATAGCAGCTATCGTACCTGGTGTGCCGTGTCTGCTGCTGGCCAGTAGTGCTGCACTCAGGACCCCTCTGTCACCCTCACACTGAGACTTGCAAGTAAAGCAGTAGGCAAGGGGATGCTGTAAACGAGGAAATACAGCCTCGCTCCCTCTTCACAGGTCCATTCCCATTGCATGGAAACATGCTTCTACAAGAAGTTGTGTCCTGTGATTTCTACTGCTTATACAGCTTGCTTTAGCAACTCTTGCCTGTGCTGCTTGATGTGTTTCATAAGGCATGGCCATTAAAAGCCTTGTGCCTAGGAATACTGACTGCAGAGGGGAATCTTGGCAGGAGGAGGCATGGTAAGGTCAAGTACTTCATGAGGAAGTTTTGTGACCCCCTTAAAGGACAAATCCTGGGTATAAAGCAGCCAAAAAGAGATATGTGAGTTAATTTGACACCCTTGATCTAATACCCTATCTCTGATGCTTCAATTTGTGAGCAGACCCCAGTTTCTGCAGATTTAACTGCAGTGTTCTTTTAAAACTCTGCTGTGGAGGCTCATTGCTTGTCTGTACAAGATCCTCCCATTGTATAGTCCTCAGCAGCTGATTCCCACATCCTCACAAGGTGCCTGCAGAGTTTCCAGTCCAAAGCATGCAGTAGCTGTTCTATGCAAGATCCATTTTGGCACTTGGAAAGTTCGAGCAACTGCAGATTGGACATGGATGCCTGTGCCAATTTTGTGATCTCTGCTTGCATCTTCGGAGGCTGTTTGGATGTCTGGAGTGCTCTAAAGGAAACCAGCTGGAGGTAGGAAGGGCCAGCAGTCAGTGTGCATACCCTAAAGGGACAGAGGTGTGAAGCTGGGCACCACTTGCTGTTCACTTCTGGCTGTAGGTGCTCTGGGGAGGAACATGTTCTGAGTAGTCCTCACACAGAGGATTGCATCCAACATTTATTTCTGCCAGCCTGTGAGAATTGCCATGGAGATGGAAGGTAATGTGATTGTTGTACTGCGGCCCGCACTCCCTCCCTTGAATCTTTTTTCCCCTTTGAAGGGGCAAAATTAGGTGAATACTTAAAAGCGTATTTTTCTCTGCTATATTGTGTTGAAATAGAAGACACGCTTCTCTGACCCTGCTCATTGAAGAGGAACAGGTGATGTATTAGTCAGCCCTCTGAGCATAATGAGAGTCTGCTTCATTATATGGGAGCTCTGCAGCCTGGCTGGTTCTCAGCGCCTGTCAGGGAGGGGAAACTGTGACACTTGCACAGGAGTTAAGGTTGAGAGAGCATACTGTTATCATGCCCTTCCTTGCAGATGCTAGTGTAGCTATAAATGACTGGTGCTGGAAACAGATATATCAGAGAGCTGCTTAAAGCAAACAGAAACCTCAGCTAAGCCCCCAAGAGATGCTGAGAGAAATGCATAGATGGTCTTATCCATCTGTAGAAAACAGGGTCAGGCGGTTGAAAGAGCCTTCCCAGTTACAGGATGGCTGTGTTGTTTGTCATCAAGGTGCTTCAGAAACTCTTGGTTTATGCACATTAAAAGCAACACCTCGCGTCTTGTCTTCCATGACAGAATGGGATTCAAACAGTGCTAGTGTAGGTGCGTACTGGCTTTCTAGATGGGAGCAAAGAAATGATAGTCCAGAACTTGTCAAGTACAGAAATCAGCATGGTTGGGAAGCATCAGGATGTAATAAGCTTCATACACATCACAAATGTGCCAAACCTTATTTCTCTGTAGCCTGTATTTGTAATGATCTCCCCACAGGTTGCTTCAAGGTGGTAGCTAAGGCTAATTTTAAACATCCTCCAACTTGAGCTGTGAGGCTTTAAAATGTGCTTAAAATAAAAGCCCGGTGACCATTGCTAATGGCTTCTTCCAAGTTTGAAACAGCTGAAGTTATTTCTGCAAAATCTTTGCAGAAGTTTGTGGTCAAAACAAACCTGCTTTACAGAGCAGGTCTGAAGAGATGTGTGGAGCAGACTTCAGGTTGTTTCAGAGACCTTTGTTGTGCACTTAGCATTTGTCTTGCTCCTAGGTTTGCATTTGGTAGGATTGTGATGGATTCATCATTACCACAGAAAACTTTGGACAAATTTTTCAAAATTGACTTGAGGATACTGGTGAGTCTTGAGATTCTCATGGGCAGGGTCCATCAGTGTCATAGGATGACCTCCGCACCGTCTGCCCCATCCCCACCTTTGTTCTGGCTAACTAGCCGGGTAATTTGGTGTGGGCTGCAGGGGTGGTGGTATTCCAAGAGATTGTGTGTAGAAGAGAGAAGGGGCAGGGCTGCTCTGTCAGGAGTAGTCTGATGGAGTGGTTCTCCAAGTGGCTTCGGTAGATTTAAACCCAGCCAAGGATGTTCTCTTGGTGGGATGTTTCCAAAGTAGCTACCAAGCTCTTAGGTGAACTGTCACCTTGTTGGACTTTTATGTGGACAATCTTTTCTGTTGTGTGAGTGTTATACATTGTGCTTAAATTGAAGCAAGGATAATTAATCAGCAAGTTGGATTTTCATGTTTCTCACATGTGGTAGCTCAGGAGCACCGACTTGAGTCTGTGACTGATGTAATGTGATTTCAGTGTCCACAAAAATCCTCCACCATGCGTACACTTCTTCAGTACATCTGGCCTCCTCCTGACAAAGGAGTTTGAAGCACACTATCCCAGCCCTTCTTTCTTGAGATTTCGGTCAGGTACGTAGTGCCTGTTGTCTGGGTGGTCAGAGCTCTGCATCTTCCTCAGAAGATGTCTCTGTCCTGTTCCCCTGCACCCCAGTTCGGTCTTTAGGTTTATGTACTTAATTCTGTAACAAATTGAACACTAGACTTGTGAGACCCTCAAGCTAACTAAAAGCTCAGAGAATTACAATGAGCTGGCTTGCAATTTCTGAACTGTCATAGCCAGGCACACTTTGAGCTCAAGGCAGACGAGGTCAGATAAGCTACAGCAGATATGTCTTGTGTGTTGTAATAAGGACTGTGCATTTCACCATGAGCTGGCAGGTCACTGTCTTTGCAGGAGGTATGAATCAAATGTATGAAAATTCCTCCTCGTCTTGAAGTTCAGGGGCTGGCAACTTGGCTTAATCCCCCAGTTGTCAGCTGCTCAAGCAAAGATCCTGGTCTTGCGTTTCAGTGACGCAGCCAGACACGTTCTTTTCCACTGGCTCCGCTGCGTGGGCCCCAGCCTCTGGTGAAAGTAAAGACAAGAAGGGGAAGCAGGAGAGGGGAGGAGGGCTGTGGTGGGTGCAATTGTGTTTTAAACTGCTGTAGCTTTTTTTGTTGTGAACATCTGTCCTCCAGACAAGTGCACACTTTGTTTTTGCAGTTCAGCAAACTTTCTAAACCAAGTTTAGTGATTACTCTCTGAAGTGAAGTATACATTTGAGCCAAAACAATCTTTTCTGGTCAAGTACCAGCGCTACAGGAGCAGTGTTTTTGCTCATGCTTTGTTAGGCAATAGGAGATGACAGTTCCTCTCCATGACTCTGAAAGGTCACCTGATGTTTCTAAGAGCAGAATTTTGCACGCTGTCTCCAGACAATATTTTGAGGGGTCTATACTGGGGCAGTGTTTTCCCATTAGTGGGGTTGGAGGGAGACCCTTGCATTCCCTAAGGCCTTGAATGTGGCAGTGTAGGAGTCGTTGCTATCTCAGGTCCATCTAGAGAACGAGCAGAGGAGCCTGAAGAGCATTGCTGGGGCAGATGCTGTGTGGTAAGCAGTTTTCCAGCTGTTGCTTCTGAGACACTGGATCCATGACAAGAATTCCAGCTGCTTGTTAATACGGCTCCCACCTCCGTCTTTCACTAGCACAGGAAGGACTTCCCATGTGGGGTTCTGGTCTGTGCTTCTGCAGGCCAGGGAATGCCAAGTGAGGTGCAGTGGTTATGTACGTGTCTGATCACGGTTGCTTTGTTGCTGACAGTGCTTCGTCACTCGCAGTGTCTGACATACTCATGCCTTTGTCCGTCTGGACTTGGGATTTGATTGTAGTGTTTGGAAAGGAGAAGCAATGGGCTTTGTGTCTGCAGTACAATGGGATCAAAGTCAGGACCATCATGTAAACACACGATTTTTTAATTATTCACCAACATACAACACTAATTAGAAGCTCAACCTAGTCCAAACAGCCAACTGGAAGTTACTGCTGACATTTGTCCCTAAACTGGAATAATCCCCAGAAGGTGCCTTTGATCCTATACGTTGTCTTCCTGTTCTCTGCTGATTCTCAGTGTGCTTGAGGTTTTATTTTATTACTCTTTTCTAGTCTGGTATTTTTTCTCTTGCTCTCTTTTCTGTTTCCGCTTTTCAGACTTTCCATTCTTAACCTTACTGTTGTCAGAACAATGCAACCCTGGTATGGCATTTACTGGGCACTTTCTCATCCCTACCTTCCAGCATTTACGGCAGGGACATGGAATTGCCCTTGGCATTCTTTCGGTGACTCATCTTTCTCCAAATACTTGCTCATTTCAAAGAAGAAATTTTAAAAAATAACCTGGGAGCAGCAGTACACAGTAACACTGAGACAGGAAAAGTGAACAGATTAATTCACTTGGGTTAAACATTAATGAAGGTCATGAAAGCTTCTTGCACTCTGTTACAAAGAGATTTGCTCTTTCAGTTTCATGTTTTTACTTTTAAAATACAATAAAGGAAAAGCGTTCCTTGAAGTTAGAATGAGATGCGATTCATAGAGGAGCTGTGGAGTAATGTGTGCTCTCAAGTGTTAAGGGTGTATGTTGTCTTAGGAGGTTACAGGGGTAAACACAACTTTACCTACTGGCTTCTCAGTTTGCTGAAGCACCGGTCCTGTCAGCAGGTCTCTGATAAACCCGGTCGTGCTCGTAGTACGAAACCAACTTCCCTAAGAGATGGGCATGTGTGGCTATGCACAGTTGCTCAAGCAAATCTTGGCGTAGTAAAATAAGTTTTGTTTCCTTGGGGAGTGGGGGGGGTTGGAAATATAACCACAAATAAAATGTGACCACTTGCTTTGTAGAACTGAGAATCTGGTTTTAGGTGCTGTGCTTGGAGATTTAAACAACAAGCTGCTTGGGGTGCTGTTTGGAGAGGAGGGGGAGATGTTCCATACATAAGTTATTATGTAGAGGCAGTTTTACAAAGTCGTATTTCCTGTGCTGAGTTTTTTTTACTCACCTGCTGCTTTTCCACATGCTTCTCTTCACTCTCTTGAAAAGGGAAGTGTTGCTATGGTATAACCCGGTGTGAGGGGTTATCACAAAATACTGCCTGAATGTGTTTCTTTTGAGGAAAGCAGGGACCTTGAGGTTGGCATGATGCGAGATAACTTTCCCTGCTCCTCCGACTTGTTTATCAGGACTTTGCCTGCTTCTTGCAAATGCAGCTGGCGTTACTTGCAGTCTTAATGTCCTCCTTCATGTTTGGAAGAGGAAGCTGACCAGCTGTAAGTCTTGGACGATAGCAGAAGCTCTCTGAAGGTCTTCTGTCTTGCAGTAGGTATACCAAGGTGAAAGTTGGAGGTCTTGTGAAAACTAGTCTCCTCTGCTGGTGAGCTGGTTGACAGATGGATGCTGGTGAGGGGGAAGTCTACACGTGCAGAACCTGCAAGGACAAGGAGTTGCTCGGTCATGCCATTTGCTTTGGTATCTGGATGGCAAAGCGGCCAGGGCAGGCTGCTGACTGCATCCAAGCGCTCACATGTCCTGTGGTGTCAGGGCTGACTTCTGAGAAACCACAGCTGTCAGCTCCACGCAGCTTGGCCAGGAGGAAGTGGATGACAGAGCGAGCTCCGTGCTCTGTACAGCAAAATATCAAAATAACTGGCTGCTTTTTGCTGGTTTCTAGAGCTGCTAAAAGGCTCATGAAGCACGTGGCCATGCCTGTGTTTCCCAGGGGTGAGTTCCAGCAGGGAAGCTGCGTGGGGAGCCAGGCAGGATGGACATAAGGGGCTGTGTGGGCTGCGCTCTGCAGCGGAGCTACTGATGTTTCCTGGTGGGGAGCACAGTCTTCGAAGGGAAATGTGGTTGGGTTTCTTGGACCGCATTTCCTCTAGCTGCTATTCTCATGAGTATTACAGACACTGTCAGGCGTGGCCTGAGGTAGCCTTCTTTTAAAGGGGAATAGAAAGGGCTTCCAGTGAAGGCAGAGCCTTTTATAACCACGAGCTGTTGACCTACAGCAGCTGCTCATGGAGAAGCTCAATTCAGGTATTATTCTCATAACTTTCTAACGTGTCTGATCTCAGTGATGGCCGGTCTAACCTGGCTCCAGTTACAGCGGTATAATTGCTGAATCTTTATATGCAAATGGGTTGTCATTAGCCAAGTATCGGAGTGAGAGGGAGGCCTGATCTAACAGCATGTCGCTTTAGAGCACGGATATTACTGAATGTAATGGCACAGTTTCCTTGCATGTTCATAAGATGGCGTGTGACTGGAACCTGTGAGGTGGCCATGGCATCACTTCGCTGCTTATTGGGGAAGTTGGTGACTTACAATTTCAGAATTTTCTGAATGAAGAAAACAGATGAATAATTCATACCCAAAACCCCAGCGCTTGTTCCGTCAGCTGTTAATCTAATTACTGATTAACAGTGCTTTTTCCCATATTACCTAACAGCTCTGTTCTTACGTATGACCTCCAGGCACTCAACTCTGTTACAGAAAAGCAGAAGTGCAAGATGGGATCTAGCAATGCCGGAACTTCTTCAACAGCTTAAGTGCAGACTCCTGTAGTTGTCCTGCTAATTATTTACCAGTGTTAAATAATGTCAGGAAAGCAGAGGCCTGGAGGCTTGTTCTCTCTCATGCATGCTTACTTTAGATGTTGTAGCTGAGATCCACAGCTGTAGGTTTTCTTTCCTCTGACACAGACTATATGTTGGGCAAGCGAGGTACAAATTACCACACCGATGGCTCCATATTAAGGAGTGGGGGATGATGCGTTTAGGGTAAGGATCCTAGCAAGTGTCAGCTTGTGCTTATGATTCAGAAATATTAACATGTTCCTAGTCTGGTCATTGTTGGTTCTGTTATCTGTGATGAGCTTAGTCTTTCTGATTTAGTCATATTGGAAATAACCAAGAGATAAGACTCAATTCTAGTAACAGTTGCCTCTTCTCCTCCTAAAGGGATATGCTGCCTTGCTCTGCATATGCCAAACACCTCAAGTGATTGCAGACATGCAAGGGAAGGATGTGAGTCTACTGCTTTAATTTTATCCTGTGCAACTGGGCAGCCTGGCTCTCCCGGATGGGAGCAGCCCACCTTTTCCCAGGACAAGGGTTCCCAAAACTGAGGTCTGGCTTCTGCAGCTGATAACTTTGGATGATAATTAACATATTGAGTTAAGGAATTTAAAACCTCAGACCATTTTCTGTAATACTTTTTGATGCAGCCTGAAAATCCGTAAGACCTTCAGTACATAGCCCTGTGTCAAAGTAGTTTCTTCTCAGTCAAATCTGCAAATTTGCATTGGTGCTGTTTTAAAATCTCCATGTCTTATTGACATACACTGTTCTAGGTTTAAGAAATACTGATATTGGTAGTGGTGCCTTACTTGAACTTTAGGGCTGCAGATTTTTGGCTCTGATCTTTCTACAGCAAATATTAAAGCAGCATTGTGGTTATACTTGCTATGTAGAATGAATCACGAGCTTAAAGTTAAGTGTGTGTGTGACTCTGTGACCAAACCTTCAGCTGAATAATTTGCTAAACTTTTGTGACTTGAAATTTGTCAATTGAAAGCATAGTCATATCTGTGTAGTTCATAAAATCCTGTTCAAACATGTAGAAAATACTTTAAAATAATTTTTAAAAAATGTGTGACAATTTCAAATATCCTAAGTTTCAATCTTTAATTATTATAATAAGGAAGAAGTCTAGACTTAAATTTCTGACTGACTCTTGTTCACTGTGTGAGAGTAGCAGGACCTGACATCCTAACAGAAGCCTGCTTTAATAAATTTTTGGTGGTCTTCAATTTTGGAAATGATGTGCTTGGAAGTTTGGGGGCAAATAATTTGTATTGCTCTTTACAGATGTGTAAGTAAGTAAATAAAATAAAAAATTCCAAAATATTGTCTTAAATTTTTAATTGCTTCACAGTTTTCCAAAATTTGAATGGAAATTTTTGCCTATTGTAGGTAGGCTTAAGAATTCATGCTAGTCTTCTGACAAAAGAAAGTCAGTGACTTTTACCCCATGTTTTGGGAAATGGGGAAAAAAAAGGTATAATTTGAGGTAGAAACCAGATTTAAAAAAATCTTTCTACTAACTAAATGCAAATGTGTCTATTTCCTTTCTGCAGCTGGGGAAAGTATTTCCTGGCAGGGTAGGATAACTCTCATCTATGTTATTTTTTGCTATCCTTTTTGTGTGCAAGTGTTTGCTCTTCCATCGATAAAACATCTATGGCGTTACTGTGAATCAGGAAGGAGAACGTTGTTTTGTACATGCAGATTGTGGGGTTACATGTGTTTACTTCTCGTGGGCTTATTTGGGTAGAGTGCTGTGATTCTTCCAGGAGAAGGCTCTGATGTGTTTCAAGTTCACTCTTGTATAGTTACAGAAACTTATACTTGCTTGCATAATAGGATCGCTTCAGACTATTGCCTCATGTTGTATTTTATGAACATAACAGTAAACTTAGGAGTTGGAGTAAGCAGCACAAGCAGGGTCCAGAAAAGTAAAGATACTGCTGAAATAAAAGAAAAGTAGATCTTCATTTACTTTAGGAGAGGAGGACTTTAAAGGTTGTTGCCTACTCTGCAGTGCGCTGAGAGTGCAGCTGGAATCAGATGAGTCTATTTGCTGATCACTTTGACACCAGACATTAAGATACTTATTTTCCTATCTAATGAGAGAAAGGGAGTATCCATCTCATCAGGGAGTGGCTTTGTGCTTGTTTTGTAAGCATGTTCAGTGCTACTCCAGCACTTTTGTGTCTTTCTGAATGTTCCCCAGCAGTCCCCTTAACGGAATAAATGAGGAAACTCTGTAGTTTCCCTTTCTTCAACTAGATCCCCATTTCTAAACATTGGTTTGAGAACTGTTGCAAGTTCCACCTGGCCTCCGTGGCTGTTTCCTAGGATTGATGTATATGTGTCCGTGCATTTTCAGCAAATGGAAACGATGTAATAGGACTCTATATGCTTTATTTTAGACTCGGGCTGTGACTCTGTGACTGACACAGAAACAGAAGACGAGAAGAACTCAGTTTACTCCTGCAGACTTGCCATGAACGAAGAGCATGGATCATCCACAAGCACTGCGGACCATCTGGTGGTGCAGCCTGACCGCATACGCTGTGGGGTACTGTATGGCCACTCCGTGGGCTGTGTTCTTGTTGTGTGCTGGTACAACACATTATGCTACTCTGTAGTGGGCAGCTTTACAGGCCTGGAAAGCAGTCCATAATTCTTTTTCTGTCCCATTCAGCTCCCTGTCCTCAGTGTCTCAGTTTTAAGAGCTCAGTTCCCTAGGCCCAGAAATAGCTTGGTAATACGCAGTGTCTGCTATCATCTAGGCTGCAATGTCACTTACTGATGGATAGTGTCACTAATATAGCTGCTTGTCTTGTGTGTTATGAGGCAAGTTCACACTCTTGACTCCCCATTTTAGGTTCTGGTGACATTTAGGGGTGCAAAGTGGAGTAAGGTGGTGGTAATGAGACAACTTCAGAGCCTAGATGCAATCTAGTATGGCAGTGCTGGTGCATGTCCTGCAAGTGACTTCAAAGAGCTGGGATCATGGCTTCCTGTCTGAAAAATTACATTTCTTAGCCTAGCATTGTGTCAGATGGAAAAAAACTAATACCATGCACCAGGAAAGAAGTGTATGGCACCACTGTCTCTACCTCCTCTGCAGCGTACTTTTCAGTCAGAGTGGCTGGGCTTTCATTGCGTAGTTTTGAGATGTGAGGCACTGGTGTAGGAGGGTCTGGCTGTCAGAGGAAACTTCATCTAACAGTTTAGCAAAGCTCCACTGCAGTGTGACTGCTGCTTTACATTATTTCCTCCTCTGCCCCCCCTGCCAGGGGCGGACTCATGCTTCAGTGCACTGAAATGAAGCACTGTTTTATTTTTTTCTTTCATCCATATCAGTTTTGCCGACTCTTAGGAGCTTTGTGCTTTTTCTAAAAGCACCAGTTAAGGCAGTGTAATCTGGGGATCCTCTGCTTTTACTTAGAACCTGACCTTTGTGCTGTACAGAGAAACTTGAAAAAAATAAACATAATAGCTCAAATTTGGTAGAAACAGTCTGTCTCCTGGCTTTGGAAAGGAACTCAAATGCTGTTGACCACACCTTGAAGTGAAACCAGAAGTAAACCGGCAGGGAAAGAGGAGGGGGAGTAACAAGCTTGCAAATGGCTATTAGAACCTCGTTTCTGCCTTGGCAAGAGCTCAGTGTGTGACAGTGAAACAGCTCGTCCTGTAGTCAGGTAGATGGATTTATTTTGTAGTGTTAGTGTGTACCTTGCAGCGTGCTGCGTTTGAGGTGCATCTGAGCCTGCAGCAAGAGTCATGGATGTTCAGTGTTGGGTTATTCAGTAGTCTATGAATATGTGCCTTGGACTTTAGACATAATCTGCTCTTGACGTGGGATAGCATTCTCCTGGGGAAGAGGGAAGGGTGAAAGGAAGGAATGGTCATTTTAGGAAGTATCCTTACCGAAACAGTTTGTTCCCTCTGTGGTGTGTGTGGCTTGTGACTTGTTCACAGCAAGGGTGGTTTGGGAAGTCAGCAGACTGTTGGAATGCTTTAAATGTTTACACAGTTGTTGACTTAACACAGAGAACACTGTACCTGGAATTTTTGGTATCAGCTTTATTTGCTTGTTCACGGGAATAGTGCTGTTCCCCTTGTATATACTGGGCATCTATTTGTGAATTCACTGCATGTGTTTCCAAGACTTTGTTGAGTATTTTTGCTTCCTTGATGGAGGAATTTAGTGGAGGACTTGTTAGTGTTAGGTCAGAGGTTGGACTAGGGGATCTTGGAGGTCTCTTCCAACCTAGATGATTCTGTGAGTCTGTGAATTTCTCTAGTGCAGGTGACGGGTGGCAGTGGTAGCAACAGACATGCCCCATCCCTGGAATTGTTCAAGGCCAGGTTGGATGGGGCTTTGGGCAACCTGGTCTAGTGGGAGGTGTCCCTGCCCATGGCAGGGGTCTGCGTGTGTGTATGGAACTAGATGATTTTTAAGGTCCTTTCCAACCCAAATCATTCTGTGATATTAATAAAATGTACCTTACAATGACGTTGAGGTAGGTAAAACTCCTTTGCTGTGGCTTATCTGTGTTTTGAGTTGAGGATAAATACCTTAGCTGCAGCATGGTAAGGAGCAGCTAGGAATGAAGTCAGTAAATCATTATATGAGAGTTACGGAAGATGACTCTACTCCATCTTGAATCGTTTGAGTTTTCTGTTGCTGCTGGGCTGCTTTCATTGGCCCAGGTAGGGATCGTTATTTTCAGCTTAAATTTGTGGACAAGAAAGTCTCTTCAGGTTTCTCTCAGGTTAGTTGTTGTAGAATCTAACACAGCCATGTAACTGGCCACAAGTCAGGCCTTTGGTGATCTTTGAAAACCTGACTGGGTCACAGCTGAGCAGTACGACATGTGCAGTATGAAGGGCTGCCACAAAGCACGACCCAGGAAATCTCCTAGTTTTCAGAACTGAGAATCTGGTCCAGGAATTCACTTTCATAATTCATATAAGTAGAGGCTAGACAAGTCTCAGGCCAAATGAAGGACTTCAGCTATCTCATACATTTTATCACAGGTAATGTAATAACGGAACTGCTAAATGCAGGGCCAATGAAAATTTTGCAGACCTGATATTCTTGCCTTTTAAACAAAGCTCTGGCTAAAGACCCATGCTACACAGGTAGATAAAATAAAAAATAATTGGATAAGGTTGTTGCATCTCCAGAATATGTTAATTTTAATTTTAAGTTTCTTCCTCTGTGTCTGTTCAAAATGGGGCTGTGCTGCTTGAGGGAAGAGGCCACTGTGGTTGAAAGTAAATCAGATTATAAATATAGCATCACAGAGTTTTTATCAGCTTAATGTCTGTATTTGTGCTGGTGCAAGCTGTAACAGAAGCCACCTGCCTAGTAACTCAGTGACTGGAAGATGTTACTGAAAATCATTCAGGACTGTGGAAATGACAGATGTTAACTTGTTAGTTGCAATAACAACAAAATCCCTGGAAAGGGGGCTTAAAATAAGTGTTCCTGTATTGTGAAACTACATATTCTAATGCCTTTCTCTCTTAGGTGCAGACCACTATTTATATTATCATGAAATGTAGACTAGATAGCAAAGTGAAAACTGAAGTGGAATTCTCTCCAGAGAATGCATCGTCTGTGTGTGTGCTGGCTGAGATGGAGAATGAGTACACAATCTCCGTGGAAGCTCCAAGTAAGCCGGGCTGAGATTTGAATTCCCACCTCCCCACCTCTCATTGTTTCCTTTCAAACCCAACCTACCTGTCCTGAGAAGTGTCAGGGGTGTAAGGGTGGAGGTTGCAGTGTGGGAAACACTGACACCAGGAAATCTTGAACTTGAATTCTCATCTGTGATGCTTTGCTGGTATGGAACTGAGGAGACTGCTGCTCGGGATCTCTGTTTTCCTGGCAGCAGTGGTGGGGTTGCAATATGGAAAAAACTTAGTCGGAGTTCTGAGGAAAGATTACAGCTTGTAAAGCACTTTGAACTTAATTATGTGTTAGTATTACCAGTATGTTAGTATTGGCAGGCATGAAGAGAAGGTAAGTGCTGGTAAATAACTGCATGATTATAACAGTACATGTTTAATGTATGATGATCTCTGTGTGATTAGAGATGAAGCTGTTTAATGTAGCTTGTCTTTTAATTCAGATGTGTTCTGTCATTCTAGATATTTACACTTACAAAAGCTTAAGTTGTCTAAACTTTTCATTCAGTAACCTTTAGGGGCAAGATTTCTGATCTTTTTAGTGATAGTGGTTTCCCAGGATTATTTTATTTAACCTACTGTGGTCTGTGTTCATGAAGAGTCCATGTATTAGGTCTGGGAATAGACGCTAACAGCCATTACAGCAACTCTGAAGAAGTCAAGCAAGTGGATGGGTCTAAGGAAAACTACCTCAGCCACATACAGATGTTCAGTTTAATCTGTCCTAAATCAAGACTTCTGATTTAAACATGTACCTGGAAACTAACATGCACTTTGAATTATAAGCCTGACTTTCACTTTGATGCAGTGTACATATATTTTAGCTCTGCAGTTTCTAACAAATACATTTAGAATTCCTTTTAGGTGTGACAGTAACCATTTCATTGGTTGCTTAGTTGTTACAGCCAGGCATATAGACAGGGAAAGATTAATTTCAGCGGGATTCAAAATACGTGTGCTTCAGAGCTCAGACCTATGAGTACACACTGGGTAAAATATTAGGAAGCTCCCAAGTTGCATGTAAGAGAGAAATCCTGTGCCTGTGTAAACTTGCAAAGCTGAAATCTTCTAAGCTGATTTCACTCAGAGAGTAGTGAGACTGAGAGAGGATGCGAAATCCCAAGCCAGATGTGGAGAGGTGTCAGGTTCTGTAATTTGAGGTGGAGTACTGTTATCATTAGTGGTCCAGACTAGGGTTAGCAGATGACCTAGAAGGTCAGGTGATATGCTTTGACATGCCTATGAAGGAGGCTGTTCCAAAGTACTTTCCTGCCTGGTATTCAGATGAATATCATCACCTTTCTTTTGTGTGACTTTTCATGAACTGTATACAACAGAAACTATTTTGGTATCCAGCTGACAGTATCTCCGATTTCCTCCTATACTTGGAGCATGTGATGAAGACTTGTTCCCATTGTTAGTTCTTAAAGGTGATTTCTTCTCTTTTCTTTCAAAGATTTAACCTCTGGGACAGTGCCTCTAAAGATATACTCAGGGGACTTGATGGTGGGAGAAACGAGCGTCACCTACCATACCGACATGGAGGAAATCAGCAGTCTGCTCGCAAATGCAGCCAACCCAGTACAGTTCATGTGCCAGGTAACAACTCTAGCAAACGGCTGCTTTGGAAACCAGCTCTTCTCAAAGAGTAAATAGGTGGACATGAGCTACCTTGTGTCAAGCACTCTTGCTTTTCTGAAATGCAGAAATGCAAAGTTGTTAGGGCTATGAGAAGGTCCCTAAAAATCCCCTTAGAACAAAAGCACAGGTACTTTTACCGTATCTGGAACAAATAGTTAGCTAAGGCAATTCAGGCCATCCAGCTAACAAGGAAATTACTATCAGTCAACACCCATGTTTAGACCTTGATTTGAAAAGATTAAGGTGACAGAACTTGATACAGCAGAAAGTACTGCATAAAATGTTTGGAATTTTTTACCAAAGGGTTTTTGCAAAAGATGTGAAAGTGTAACAAAGTTTACACTAGCTGACTGAAGAAGGGTAAAATAAGTACTAAGAATAAACAAATAGTTCTATTTCTTTAAAGCCTGTCCTCAGTTCTCATATCATATTTTCCCCAGTTAGGGTACCTGAACCCTGTTACAGTGGTAAAGCTTGCACGAGCAAGTTCTCCAGATCCCTTGTCTGTGCTTTCTGCCTCCATATCCCTGATTAGCTATGTAGCAGAAGTCAACAGAGAGCAGTGTTAATCACCAGCATGCCTGGGGCAGAGGAGACTGTCTTTCACCTCCTTTTTAATTCAAGTTAAGGAGCAGCTGGTACTGGGCTGTGCTCCTTCTTGGGGTAAAGGCATGCTTCACAGTCTTTGACTAAGCACTAGTCCAAAAGCCAGGGTGTACACCAGGGCAATTCAAAATTGACCTATTCATACCTAGAGCATGAGTGACACTTCACTGGAGCAGCTTCAAAAGTGAGATTATGCCTATCAAGGAAGTAGGAAATAAGTCTTCCATGCTTCCAGTTACATGAGTGACTTTCACCTTGCACTCTGTCTTGTTGTGGAGTTTGTAGTTCTTACCTGTTTAGATTAATCACACTCTGTTGGACCAAGAAGTTCTTCATGTTCCTTGTTTATCTAAACATTGCCACCCTCAGTATCTATGCATATTTTTTCCTGATATATTCTAAATAAATAAAACTTACTACATCACCCTCCAAGTCTCATCTTAAATGACTCTCTAGACTTAACCAAGCAAAATCACTTTCCATCTATTTCTAGGCCTTTAAAATTGTGCCATACAGCATAGAAGCACTGGACAAATTGTTGACAGAGTCACTGAAGAAGAACATTCCTGCCAGTGGCTTACACCTATTTGGAATCAACCAGCTGGAAGAAAACGATATGATGACAAGCAAGTTGAAATATTTTTGTTTTCTTTTGAAACTTCATCTGTATCAGTAGTTTTTCCTTGGAGCACCTTAATACTGAAGTGTGTACCTGCACAGGCTGTCTCAAGTTTTGAATCTCAGCCAGGAAGCTAAATTTCAGATTATGTCTAGAGCTGGTTGTGTGTCCCTTTTTATTACGTGTCTGTCTCACTTTATTATAGCGTGGCAGATACAGCTATGTAGACAGCTTCAACCACAAAGTGAAAAGATGATGCCCCCAGAAATGTTTGCCTTACTTTCTCACTTATTCTTCCAGTCCCGTGCGGTATTTTTCCCCAGCACAGTCCTTTTTCCCCCTACCCCATGAGTCTGTTCTAAGGTGCACAGTGGGCACTTGGCAGTTGGATTGGTGTGGTACCATGATTTGGTTCCTTACAGCAGCTGGAACTTACTGGAACGATGATTTAAGAGCTCCTTCTGAACCTGTGATCCTACGTACATGCAGCTAGTACAGTGCCAGATTCCCCATTAAAGACCATAGCAATCAAATGTGGGGATGTGCTAGATATCTCAGGTAGTTCACTTATGCAGAGCTAGCTCCATTTTGAAATGGTACATGTACTTTTCAGGGTTTTCAAACCTGTTTTGGTTGGTGCGTTTGCTAGGAAGTCTGTTTCTCATCTGTTGTCTCTGCTGCTGCTAGAAAGAAGCTTAGATTCTAACAGACATGTCTTCTCACAGATCAGAGGGATGAGGAATTGCCAACGCTGCTTCACTTTTCTGCAAGATACGGGCTGAAAAACCTCACTGCTTTGCTGCTGACATGCCCTGGAGCACTGCAGGCATATAGTGTGGCCAACAAATATGGCCACTATCCAAACACAATCGCAGAAAAGCATGGCTTTAAGGACCTCCGGCAATTCATTGATGAATATGTGGTAAGAGGGAGCAGCAGTCCTTCTTTGTTATTTCAGCAGGTTTGGGCAGTGTTGTGGGACCAGGAGTGCTGAGATACAAAGTGGTGTGGTAAGGAGTAGATGTCCAGCTACCATGAAAGCTTCCATGTGGGAGGGTTGATTTCACCCCTGGAGCCAGGAAAGTTCTTAGGGCTTTTCAACAGAACAAATACGATGGAAGCAGAGCTTGCCATGCTGTGTTTCCTTATTGTTCAACCATCTAATGATGTTTCTGCAGCCACATTGTGCCTGTTGTATTCTTCTAATCTCTGATCTTGGAAAAACTACAGCCCCTTCATCCCACTTACTTTAGGAGGTACTATGGGAACTGAATATGTTTGGGAAGGTACAGTCTGAGGTACTCTGATTAGTCATAGTACAGTCTGATTATCAGCTCATTCACAGCTGATCTTTGTTCTACATGAAATGCATTTTTTCCTCTGTTGGGGTATCTGTCCATTCCCCACTTGTTATTGCTGTGGGAGCTCAATTCACAATTCGGTTCTCCTTTGAGCCACCCCAGAAAACAGCACCCTGACTTCTTCCAGATTATGATGTGGACACCCCCTCTCCTCCCCACCATAGGCAGGGATGCCACCCACTAGATAAGGTTGTCCAGAACCCCAAATTACTGAGTGGATTTTATCTGCCTTTACTTTTTGTTGAAATGGTGTACGTAGTTGTCCCTAGCAGTTGCCTGAATGGTGGGAGATAAGTATGCCAGTCTATTACAGCAGTATTTAAGCCCTATTCTGGTGGTATGGGTAGTTCTTAGACTAGGGACTTGCTTCGTGATAGGAGGATAAATTTAGGGTTATATATCAGAGCTAAATAAAGGTCATATCCTGTCCTGAGATCAGGAAGGCTACAGAAACTGTAAACTATGATTAAAATCTTTGCATTGGGGTAAGAGAGATGCTCAGGAAGTCCTTTCAACTTTATTGCTGTACTGTGTTCCTCCCATGTTTTCTTTACCAGCAGAGTGACAGAGCTATGTTAAGAGTAGGTCCTGCTTACTAGCCTTCAAACTATCTGTGCAATTTAGCACCAGAAATAATAGCACAGAAATAATCTGCACCAGTGTGTCCACAGCAGGGTAGTGACTAGGAGTGCTGTGGGTTTAGAAGGAGTACTAATATGGATATCTGAAAATCCTAGTAACCCCCTTTACTCACCTCGTTTTATGTCTGGCAAAAGTTCCTCTTTGCCTCCCTAAAGCATTACATGAGCTACTGACCCATTTTGGCTGTGAACGGAAGCATGTGTGGACAGTTTTGACACATGCCCCGTGGATGAAGGCCAATGAGATGATGGTTGTGGATAGAAGAATGTCTTGTAGTATTGCAACCAGTTAAGATGTCTGAGCTTGTGACATAGTGGGAGCTTGGTAAGGAAGCCGGGATGAAGATTTTCATTTTGCTCTCCTGTGGTGTTTGCTAAAGGTCAGCACTGCTCTCCATACCTTTTCTTTTCTCCCCTCATGTGTCAAATGTATGAGAGAGTTCTGCTGTCCTGTGAATCGAAAGTTGCCCATATTGCATGAGCAGCTGCTTGCTGTGAGGTTTCCTGTTAGTCTTACCAAAAAAAAGGTGGTCTGTGGACTCCCACTCTGTGCGTTACGTGCTGCTGCTAGTGCCAAGAAATTGAAACTGAATCTACAGCAAAGCTAAAACTTTGCTTTCTTGAAAGTGCTCCACATGCGGCAAGTTTTCCCCCTTATGGTCACGTAAGCTACGCTTACACCAAAATAGCCTTTGACAAACCGTTGTAATTTTAGAATGAACTTTGCTCGTGTTCCAGGAGCTCGAAGACGTCAGGTAGAAAATGAAATTGATGGATAGAAAAATAATACTGGCTATTCTGAATGTTTTAGAACCTCTTTGCTTCACCTTTGTTACCTAGTGTTACAGCGTAGATCCTGAAGGCTGGCCCCAAACAGCTGTAATGGAGATTAAATTCCTTTGAGAAGCCTTAGTCTTTGGGAATGGGCTACTCTTGGAAGGTTTCTTTCCATCAGTGGTGGGAGAAAAATGTTTTGCTTTGCATTGATTCTCCAGATTTTTTATTTAAATTATTTTTTGTTTTGTTTTGTTTTGTTTTTTTTTTTGTTCTTCTTGGACTCTTTTTCTCTCTAGGAAACAGCAGATATGCTGAAGAGTCACATTAAGGAAGAGCTGATGCAAGGTGAAGAGGATGAGTCTGTTTACGAGTCCATGGCTCATCTTTCCACTGACCTGTTAATGAAGTGTTCCTTGAATCCTGGCTCCGATGAAGAGCTATATGAATCCATGGCTGGATTTGTCCCGGGTGCCCCAGAAGACCTTTGTATGTATAATCACTGCGATATTCTGGGTTTAGAAGCCTCAGCTGCTCTGTCTCTCATACAATAATAGTGCCCTGGTTGAGTTTCAGAGTGAGGGCTGGTTATAGCTTTTCTGATATCACCATAAGGAAGCCATGCTCTGGTTTTGACATTGGCTGGCTGATAAAATTGCCCTAAGGATTTCTGTGATTGCCAGGGTACATGGTCAAGAGCCATTTCCTCAGTGTTTTGAAGACTGTCTGAATCCTGAGCAGCTGATGTAGCATTTGGAAGAGAAAGTTTCTTTTGTTTCCCATTTCTCCCTCCTGAGATCCAGGGATGTAGAGACACTGACTTAGTGGAAGACAACACAGTGCAAGATGTAATTTTACTTACAACTGTGAAACACTGAAAGATTTCAAACGTGAGTTGAGCTTCTACCTCAGCAGCTTAGGAACAAAAGAAAATGAACATCTAGAAATGTGTTCCAAAAAGATAGAAACTGAAAAATCATGATCCTAATTCACCTTGTTTACTGATGAAAACGTAGAGCTATTTCTGGTAAATATGCAGCTGTTTAACTTTTTCACTATTAATGTTCAGTGAGGCTGATTGCAAATATAAAGTTAAGTACTTATGTTAAGCAATTGGTCACGCTAACAGCGTGACCAGCAGGGCTAGGGAGGTGATCGTCCCCCTGTACTCAGCTCTGGTGAGGCCGCACCTCGAGTACTGTGTTCAGTTTTGGGCCCCTCGCTACAAGAAGGACATCGAGGTGCTTGAGCGGGTGCAGAGAAGGGCGACGAAGCTGGTGAGGGGCCTGGAGAACAAGTCCTACGAGGAGCGGCTGAGGGAGCTGGGCTTGTTCAGCCTGGAGAAGAGGAGGCTCAGGGGTGACCTTATCGCTCTTTTTAGGTACCTCAAGGGAGGCTGTAGCGAGGTGGGGGTTGGCCTGTTCTCCCACGTGCCTGGTGACAGGACGAGGGGGAATGGGTTTAAGTTGAGCCAGGGGAGTTTTAGGCTGGATGTTAGGAAGAACTTCTTTACCGAAAGGGTTGTGAAGCATTGGAACAGGCTGCCCAGGGAAGTGGTGGAGTCACCATCCCTGGAAGTCTTCAAAAGACGTTTAGATGTAGAGCTTAGGGATATGGTTTAGTGGAGGGCTGTTAGCGTTAGGTTGGAGGTTGGACTCGATGACCTTGAGGTCTCTTCCAACCTAGAAAATTCTGTGATTCTGTGATTCTGTAATTGTAAATTTGCTGTTCTTATCTTCCTTCTTGGTCTTGCTTCATCCCACTGGTACATTTTATGGTTCCCATGATAAGCAGGAAGTGTAGCTTATTATAGTTTAAGTACCCACGTAAGGGCTTCCAATGTTTCTTCAGCTTTAAGTATATTGCCTTGGGAGAAAAGCTTTTCCTGCTGAAATACTTTTGCTTATAGACTCTATCTGTCATGGGTTGTTTTTCTTCTCTTTTAGATTAAACAATGCTATAAAACACATTTTTATTGGTTGTGGAGACCAGAAAACTCTCAGTTCTCTGCCTGAAATCATATATACCTCTCTGCTAAATTTTGTTTGGCTACTGTGGGGTTAGTTTTGTTGCTGTCAAAACCAGGATTATTGTGCCTTCAGGTGGTGAATAAGCAGTAAAGGCAGTTGTACTCCTATAGAACAAAGCTGCTGTTGTCCACAGTAAGAGGGTGGGTGTTTCCAGATATTCAGAAGCTCTGCTGCAGTCAGTGCATCTCTGAATGGGGTTGATAGAATAATTCTGCAGAGGGGGGAAAATGTGCTTAAAACCACTGAGAGCAACCTGTTGTCTTCCACTCCTCAAACATCTAGAAATCCCAGACACTATGAAGGGGGGTATTCCTCTCTTCCATGAATGCAAGTCAAACTCCCTGTAATTTACCACTTCTTCAACTGGACTCTGAAAAGTCTCTCTGAAATGTCTTCATAATGGTTCAGATTTAGATCAGAATTGCTTGCTGTTAAGAAAACTATTTGCCAGTTCTGTAGACTGTTGGTGGAAGAGCTAATTGTTTTATGACCCTTGCGTCTTCCCTGCTGAAGATCACCACCTCTCTGTGTGCCACCTGAATTCCTTACGTATGTGTATTCTTGCCCGTTTCTGTCAAACTACACTAAGTTTATTGTTCAAGAATACAGGTTTTTCTACTCCCACTTACTCTGGCAGATCTTAGGAAGGAGCTTGGCTGCTGTTTAGGATGGAATACGGAAAACAGCCTGCTTGGCTGACAGGCATGGAAATGGAGAGCTAATGAATTGGCTGCCTAGGGATAGGAAAGTTGTGCATTCAAAGCCTAAGTCAGTCTGCTTTTCTTAGGCTTCTTTAGCAGTGAAAGCCCAGCAGGCCACTGCCCTTCAGGGGACCCTTCTGCAAGAGCAGCTACATCAGTGGTGTGGTAGAGGTCTTTAGGGTCAGCACCAGAAACTTTTCCTGGTGTATACACATGCTGCGGGCTCTGCAGGGCTAGTAGGACTGGAGAGGTAAAAACCCAAGCTTGACTCTGAAGTAGATATTTACGACTTCTGTACTAGAAAGCATGGCTGGATAAGTTTGTATTAAAATGTTGGATAGATGTTCTATATGGCTTATTTGTAACACATTAGTAAGGGCAATGAGTGTTCCCTGCTTTTTCTGGAGATCTCCCAACTTATTGCTCCTGTGCACACTTCTTTGTCACCTTCCACGCAGGAATCTTTTACAGAAAATATCTGTATTTCTTATGTAGTCTGTTAGTCTTTGCCTGATGAACACTTACAGCTTGTCTGAATGGTGCCTAAAATGCCATAACAGGTGCCTGTGTCATAACAGGTAAAGGTTAAACTGGCGCCATGTTCCACAATTGGTCTTGTTCCCTCAAACTGAAGGGGTTTCAACATTATTTAGAATACCAGCACAGAGGTAAATTCCCACTGAAATTAGTGGGAGTGCTGGCTGGCTTAGGACTGACATCACAAATACAAACTTTAGTCTTTTGTACTGTTTTCTGAGGACAAAAAGCTTCCTAGGAAATAGTAAACAACTCTTCTGACCTGCAGAAAGTACCTCAGTAATAGCCCTTGTGTAAGTGATTACAGTTGTGATCTAGAGGACAATACCTGGACTTTTTTTTAAACGTAGACATACTGTGGCAGCCTGCCCAGTTATTGTGATCAGAATGTGCTTCTACCAGTTTTTTGGAGACCGATCAAAAGAAAGTTGGTACCACTAAGTCAATTAGCCTAGCAGAAACTGATATGAAAACAAGGTAATGCAGGACTGGAGCCATTATAATGAGTTAAAAGTAGTAGCAAATATTTAGATGCTGGAGTGTTCTGCCCGTTCTTGTATTCTTCATCCCACTTTTTTAATGCATTTTTTTTCCTATCTGTTTTTGATCCTGGGGAAACACAGAGTGAAGAAGCTGTACAAGGACTAGCTTTGCCACTTGTACAGTGGTGCTGCATGAGGGTTGCACGTAGCTGTTTTGAGTTGCTAATTGTCCCTGTTAGCTTTGGAATAAATAATGGGTTTAAAAAATGGAAAATATTTTCTTCATCTATAGTAATACACTGCCTCCCCTTCTGCTGGAGAGGAGTATTCTTTGCCAGATAGGTCTTAATACTCTGAACAGTGTAATTCATAAAGTACTCCTAACTAAATCACTGGAAACTTACTAGTTTCTGCTACTACCTTGTTTGCTTTATTTTTTTTTTGAAAGTTAGATTGAATTGTCTTATTTAATTTCTTATTATCAACTGTAATCATTCCTGCTTCAGAAAAGCACTTCCCTTTTATTACCTTTTCAAATACCTGTAATGTCAAACATAATTTTCTTGAGTACGAGTGGAATTTCACAGAATCACACAGAATCACAGAATTTCTAGGTTGGAAGAGACCTCAAGATCATCGAGTCCAACCTCTGACCTAACGCTAACAGTCCCCACTAAACCATATCCCTAAGCTCTACATCCCAGACCCTTCAGGACACTCCACAGCCCCAGGCCTGGCTGGTGTTTTGTCTTTTCCAGTTTGTGTCCCAGCAACTTGGTTACTTTGCATCTAGGTCTGTGCTGGGGGCGGTTGGTGCGAGTTGCAAGTAAATGGGTGGGTCACTCACACACTGTAACAAACAGCAGTTGAAAAACAAGAAGGGGAAGTTATCTCCATCTATCAATCTGGTAGTATGAACTACAGCATCAGATGAAGAGCTTTGCTTTTTCTACTTTCGTCTCACCACCACCTCCTGAATTTTACAAAACAGTATTTTTGAGTATGCTAGAGCTCAGCGTAGGGGCGAGGCTCTGGGAGCAAGGACTCGTGAAAAAGTCTTGAAAACCTGTTTGATTCATGTGAAAATTAAACTGCCATGTTTCTGTGTGTGTGTGTGTGTGTTCAGAAGAGTTTGAAACACCTGATTAGTTTGAACAAAAGGAATCCTCTAGAGTATAGAGAGTTACCATGCCTTATAACCTTCTCTAGTATCTCTGATGTGCTGCCTTACCTTCTAAGCTGACTTTCCAACTGTAAGGCTGAAGTTTGCTGTGATATTTTATCTGGGGAAACAGGTTGTATTTCCTCTGTCCAAGGTCAGTCGCTGGCAGTGGCAAAGGGCTGGTGGAAACAAGTCCTGACTCCACGTGCTGTTTCCGTATCTATGAACTGTGTGGACATTCAGATTTAGTGTGAATTTCATCCTTTATCCTTCAGAGTTTCAACTGAATAAAACCTATTGTCCCATAATTTGCAGGTCTTCAAAACCTCAATAGTACATAGTAGTTGTGATGCCCTTATTCTACTCCTTCCCCCAATATTTTTATTCTCTTGGGGCCAGGTTTTTAACACTGTCCTCATTGACTTTCACTTTTTCCTCACTTAATGCAAGAAACAGCAGCCTAGTTTTCCTTGAACAAACTGTGGGAATTCTGCAGTAAAATATAACTTCTTAAAAACATCTGGGGTGTGATTTATACCAACACATTGAAGCCTTTGTCTTAGTTAATAAAGGACTGGTCTCTTTACAGAGTAAGTTTTCTTCATGTACAGGAGTACTTAACTTCTATTGTTTACAAATGTTTAAAGGGGGAAAGGATATGATTACTTTCTAAAGGGTGCCCACATACGCCTATTTTAGCTCTAGTGAAGGGTCAGTAGGTCATAACGCGTCTTCTGTATGTCTTGCTGCACATTGGTTGAGATCCCTTCTGAAGTCTTAAACCCAGCAAAGGGAAACTAAAAGTCTCTTTGAAAAAATATATTTTAGTTACTAAATTCTGAAGACTGACATCTAGGAACTCATCTTTCCTTTCTTCCCACTAGCCCTTCAGAACAGCATTACCCAATAGCCTCAGGAGGATCTGGGGATCTTTTTTGACTGTGATACCCAGTTTTGTGCTTGCTTCCTTGTCACTTCCGTCCCACTGTCCTGGTTTTGCAGCAAGTGGAACAGAAGGTGTCATTGGAGAAGTTCAGAATTTCTTTTCATTTTTGGTACACAAGTGAGATGTTAGATCTTATCTGTATGCAAGACAGCCCTGTGTGCCAGAGAGTATAAAGGTGACAATCATATCTATTAAGAGAAACTACCTGGTTCATAAATTTAACTGTGTTTAATACGGTAATAGAAAACAAAACCTGCAGTATCCTGTTGCTCTGCTGGTTTAGTAATTATGTTGAGCACAGCCAAAATGGGGAGGATACTGCTCATTCCATAGAGAATCAAAGGAATTTTGCACACCTGTCAAATTCTGTTCTGCCCCCAAATCCATAAAGTATTGGCTTTGCTCAGGGCTTATACTTGCTCCAGGTTTGTTTCTAAAAGCTATGTTAAAAATAATAATCACGTTTGGCTGCAAGGTAGAAAAATTATAGGAAAAATACAGGTTTGTAATGCTGATTCTTTACCATGCTCAAAGGCCAGATCTGTGCTTGTGTAGCGTAGCAATATTAAATGAACTTTAAATTAGGTTGGTGGCGAGCAGATTAACTTCAGCAGCATGAAACTTGGTATATGAACTGCAGAGCTCTAAGAAACTGCTGATGTGGTTAATCCACACAGCATGCAGCATTGCTGTGACTGTATGGAAGGTATACCTGCGAGATTAAAGCGAGGTTGGGCACATTCTTGCAGCCATAACTGGGTCCTTTGACAATGAGTCTTTAACCGGAAAACCAAACAATCAAAAAAAAAACAAACCCACAACCAAACAAAAAAAATGAAAACCAAAACATTCTAAGAAAGCAAAATCTTGGTAGTGTATTGTTAGCGTTTAGTATCGTCAGCTTTACAGGAATCATCATGTAATCCAGAGTGCTATTTTCTATTCTCAGTTAATCCAAACGATCCAATTTATATGGTAATAGATATTTTGCAATATGCCTCAACAATTCTTTTATATCACTCTTGTTTTTAATATTATTAGGAACATGTGAACCTAACATTTTATTTCAGGATTTTTCAGGTTTCAGGATTCAGGTTTCAGGATTAGTTTTAGAGTGCAGTTAGGTCGATGTTATTTTTTTTGTTTGTTTTTAAATCAGAATCCTTCATTGCAAAACAAAGACCTCACAAAGTATCTTATTGTTGTCACTTCTTTCTCCATAGTAAGCTATTACTTGACTGTCTAAACACCTTCCAGTCCAGCTGGTTAACTCATCCAGCTGTTTTCATTTTTATTGAGTAACCAAACAAAAGGTATCTTGTGTGTTATGAACAGATGGCCTATAACGTCTGTTTTTGGAAATTCATGAAGTTTGCACCAATTTTGGCCTCCCAGGAGTGTCTGCTTTGGAGCCTTGTCAGAAGTTCTCACCAAGCAATGTTAATCACATCTGTCTTCCTCAAGCATGTGTCAGGCAGCTGGCAAAGATTTGTGCAGGGTGAACGGAACACAGCAATTTATGAGCCTTTTTTGAGGCAACTGTCTTGTCAGTTGTCTGGTTTAGTCTTTGATTTTCACCATAAAATGAAATTTCAGTCAGAAATATGTCATATTATATTGTTCCATGTGTTTAAGGGCATAATCAACAAGGTCACCTTTCTGTTTTTTTTTTCAGATGTAGAGATGCTTCAGTCCAAGCCAGACACTCCAACTGCCAGAGATGAAATTTCTCTAAATACAAAAGACTCGATGCTCCGCAAGTTTTTAGAAGGTGAGACTATTTGGAAAGGGAGGGGAACAGCACAGTTGAACTTGAGGTTTCTCCTTGATCTGTTAAGCACAGAAGCTAATCCTCACCATATGATATGGACAGCCTTGCTTTAGTGGGTATAAATGAGACACAACAGTAAAAGCAGCCTGTGAAGCTTGTGAGGTGACTTCAGAAATGTGATGAATTTCTTAACAAGAAATAAGAGTGACTTCTTGTTCCAGTGTCTGCTAACCTGTGGGTGCAAACATGGTTGATATCTATTCAGGAATGGCTGTCTTTGTACCTATCTTTGTGAAGGGAATTAATTCTGGTGTCCTGATCTAGTGCAGGTTCCGCTCATAAGCAAGGGCAAAGTATAAAGTAGAGCAGCATAAGCTAGATATGAATTTTAATGCAGATGCTTTATTCATAAGTCCATCTACTTGAATACAGCAGCCTGGAAAGAGGAAAAGAACTTCTGGCTCCCAGACCTTCTTTGGGCTGTTCCCACTGTGCATGATAGGGTCATCCAAGCCTTTTCCTGACTCACCAGGTTCCATAAGATCCAGACTTGCTTCTCATGGGTGACCCAACTGGACTCAGAGCAAGATTAAGTCTGTCCTTTAACATCTTGTTCTGTTTCCCATGCCAACACTGGTGCTCTGTCAGTTCCTTTGCATTGACTCAGCTAGGTGTACCGGCATCAATCACTGAAGGACACTAAGTCCAGTGGGTAGGTTATTTACTTCTGACTTGATAGCAGAGGAGGCAGTTAGTCCAGGGGCTCTTAATTCTTTCTATGATCTTGAGTCAGTAATTTGCCAACATACAAACAGAGAAAACTAACTGTTAAATTGGGTATGGCAGCACTTGATGAATTTGCAGCGAATTCGGAAGTGAGAATAGAATGGAGATGATGAGGTGGTATAATGGTAGCTGGGACTTGTTAAGCACAAATACACGCATCCAGCTCCTTCTGAGACATTGTTCTGAGATCAAGTATACTGTCAGCTGATGGCAATTGCTTGTTTCAAACAAAAGAAGTCCCTGTTGTATTCTGTAGATGACCCAGGTAGCTTTTAGAAGCCAGTGCTCTATTTGATTTGTTAACTACTGTGACATGTTAGTTAACTGGAACTTAGAAACCTACTGATGTTAGTGCTTAAAGACACTTATGAGACTTTCTACTGTTTTTTGCTTTCTTTTTTTTTTTTTTTTTTTTTTTAACTGGCTTAGTAGTAAAGTGGCTTAGTAGCAAACACTTAAATACTACAAGATATTAGTGACTTTATCAAGTCCTGTTTTGAAGACCTTTAGCACATTAATTCACTGCAAAACTGGGTATGTTTGCCTAAGAAATGGTCAGCTTGTTAAGAATGTGGTACATGGTACATCTGGAGGGATCCGGTGTTCAGTGAAGTGGCCAGATGTTTTGCTTACAAAGTCTATTCTGTTTTAGGTGGTAGCATGGATGTGCCAGATTCAGAGGAAGGAGTTTACCAGCGTTGTGGTGAAGACCTATATTATTCAGTGGAACAAGATCCTTTTCCACAGGAAATGGCCAGCAGACCTCCAGTTCCTGTTCCAAGACCAGAATCCAGCTCTCCGCAGCCAGATAATGAGCTGTACATCTCCAAAAGTGAGTTGGGTACCAGGACCTGAACTGTAGAACAGTCAACTGTAGAATGGCCCTGATGTAGGCTCCAGTTGCCAAATAAATGCCAAGAAAGTCTACCTGTGGCTTCTGTGACCCTTTGATTATTTGCCTCTAGAGTCTTTCTGAGCCCATAAAAGCTGGATTACCTTTGTGATCTAGTTTCAGGTCTGCTTTTCATTTTCTGTCTATGCTGAAAATGTTTCATTTTTTTTTTTATCCTGAGGTCTTGGCCTATGATTATTCATAATGAAAGCAATAAGATAACAGATTGCCCCCAGCCACTATAAACAAATCCGACTAAATAGGAAAGATTCTGATATTGTAAGGACAGGATCAAGCTAATAAATTGAGAAATTGCTGCTCTGTAACAGTATCACTGATTTGTAGCGTTTGTATAGGACAATACCTCATTCTGAGATAGGGTTTAATTGGATTTAAAAAGAACTGCCTCTTAGTTTCCTAGGCACTTTGTGAAAATTTGGTCGTATTTCACAATCCTGCTAACAAGAACTCCAGTCAAGTATGGGAAAGTAATTTCAGTGACTCCTCCTTCCTCCTTTTACTTTGCTATGGGAAAGTATTTTCAGATTTCTCTCAGAGATGGCTGAGCTATATTCTTTGAGGACAACAGAAAGGGAGTTTTACTGTGCAGCTCATTATCCTATTCTCCTATGGACTTAATGGGGTCCAATAGGACTTAACAGAAGCTGTAACGTGGTGCAGAATTGAATATGATAATATGCTTCCCATATTCATTCACGCTATTTCTGTCTTCCTGAGATGTGTTCAGTGTCTAAAGAGTGGTTGTTTTTATTTATTTATTTATTTATTTATTTATTTATTACAGTTTTTGCACAGAAAGCACAAAGACCTGAGAATCTCTATGTCTCTAGAGGAAAGGTGAAGAAAGGTAAGTCAGAGGTTCATCCTGAAAATCTTTCAAATAATCCAAAAGCAAATCTGAGGTAGCTTTAAGTGAGATGTGTATGTGACAGATAAGGCTGTTTTTTATCTCTGGGGATAATAGTCCCATATGCATGACCCGACCTTATGTGACATTGGGAACTTTTTATATCTGCGGAGTGTGATGAGTACTCTTTTATCTCATACAATACATATCTGCTGTCTCAGAGTTTATCCTCAGTCAGGATTTTAATGATCGTTGAAGCCCCTTTTTTATGTTTTGATCCACATTGCCTCGTCAACCTGATGTTCCTCTTCTGGATATAGTCACTGCCTGTTGATCATTATTTCCTGAGATTTAACCTGTATTGAACTGCTTCCCATTGATCTCTGCACTTTCAAAACTGTGACCTTATTTTTTAGTTTCTTATCCTGTGCGTTATCAGAGTGCTAGGAATTGCACCTGTGCTTTTATCTCCTGAGTTGGGTACTCCTTATGTTGTAAATGAGTTGCAAAGGGCCAGCATCAGTAGGATGAGTTTTCAACTGTTTCTGGAGTTATACTACATGCTATCTAGGAATGCTTTCTAGATTGCAACGGTGGAGTACTGTTTTATGGATTACAGAGGGTGCAGAAGTGAGACTTCTGAGGTGAGGAAGCAGAGTGCTTTAAGGAGGACCTTTGGTACTGTTCACTTAAATTATGTGGTGTTTTTTGTTTTTTTTTTTTTAAGAACAGAGATTATCACTAGGATGTATTTGCACACAATGCTACCTCTCAGATTTTTTAGTCCTGACAAACAGCAGGATGGCATGTGGACAAAATACTCTTATAGCTAGGGAAACGTTTAGTCTCTAATATTAACCTTTTGGCATCTCTGCTACATCAAAGCTGCTTGAATTGCTTTGCATTCAGTGAAAAGGGCAGATGCCACAAGTTCAGTGATGTTTTCACTGTTGTTCTCTTTTCAGAGACAATAGTCAGGCCTGTAAGAGATCTGTCTCAATCAAGTATATACGATCCATTTGCTGGAATGAAAACCCCAGGTCAACGGCAGCTGATTACGTTACAGGAACAAGTGAAAATGGGCATACTCAACGTTGATGAAGCTGTACTTCACTTTAAGGAGTGGCAACTGAACCAGAAAAAGAGATCAGAATCATTTCGGTTCCAGCAGGTACGGACTTATTCCACTGTTTAAGAAAGTCAACACTCTTTACGTATGTATTTGAAGCAGTTCAGTGTGGGTACACTTCTTTTCTGGTTGGAGCAGGAAAACTCCTAACACAGTCCCCCAGCCAGTAGAGTTCTCTCCTGACACAGGAGGCTCTGTTCCTATGCAGCAGCAAGCAGATAGCTGTTTTACAGGTCTGTTTATCTTGCAGTAATATTTTTAGTCTTTCTAACATGAAGATCTGTATACTGGCAATTAGGCCCAAATAAAGTTGGCTAAATTACCTTTCTTTTCACCTAGCACCTACCTGGTGGCAGGGACTTCTGTGAATGAACATTCGGGTTGTCAATTTGCATCTATTTCAGTTCAGTGAAGACTGTGTGTCCCAAATGATGTATTGTCATTAAACTCCTGTCTTGTAAATAGTCTGATGCTTCTTCAGGCTCTTTAAAAGGCAGAATGATTGATGGCTTTCATTGCTAAAGCTTCCAGGACTGCCTGTTCTTTGCAGCTGGGCAAAGTAAAAGTCATGGGTGAAAGTGCACTGTTTGGGTGCTCAATCGAATGAGGGCATCATTGTGTTGGCAGCAGCAGCATAATGACTGGGAACTAGCAGTCACATTTTAAAGTTTCCACTCTCATGTTAGCTTGGAGCTCCCTCTTCAAAAGCACTGCCTGCTTCTTTCGGAGCCTTTTGTTCATGCGGTGGCAAAGTCTGCCCCAGCGGCTCGAGGTGCTGGTCTCCAGTGTGTGATACTGTTCTGGTAGCTGTCAGGACAAAGCCAAGATTTTAGTTCTTCTCACCTGGAAGGGTTCTCTCTAAACAGAAACAGTCATGGGAAACACCTTCTTCAATAACGAAGGCTCTAGTACATCTCTGTAGCAGAGAGGAAGTTGCGTGCTCTGAGGCCTATTCCATGAGCACCTTTCAAGGTCTGCTACAGATCCTGCCTTGTGGTACAGCTATTGTTCCTTCTGCTTCTCCACCTATTCAAGAACTTCTTCATTTTTACGTTTTACAAGCTGTTTCCTTTCCCCTTCACCTCCCCACCTTTCCTTACTGTAAACTGCAGTATGCTGCCACACTTTGTTTCCATTTATGTTTTCAGGTATCCGTTGTTGCTTCAGTGAGAGCATCCTCATTTCTTTCATTGTCTGTCATGCTCTGATGTGCAGCAGCCTCCTCTGTCCCCACAGTCATTATTACCTGTTCATTAGTACAGAAAGGACCGTGCAGTTACTTGAACATGTCTCCTGTTTCCATGCCAGTGTAATAGCAGAGACAGAAAATAGAGGGAATTCTAAACCAAATATGCTGCTTATCTGAAACTACCAGTGAGTCTGTGAACTTGACCTGAACATACACAATAAATATCTGAAAAAACTTGCCTTATGAAAGGCACATATGGATTTCTGAAGGGAATAGATGGTTTCACATGGTTTGGACTTCAGCCTGGTCTAGCAGGCTTTGTTGCAGCTTGGTTGCAAAGTTAGCTGAAATATGTTACTGGTATTGTCAGAAAGCTGTTTATCCTCCTTTATCCAAAGTCTGAAAAGAATGTCTTGTGATATTTTTAGGAAAATCTGAAACGGCTACGAGACAGCATAACCAGGAGGCAAATGGAGAAGCAAAAATCAGGCAAAAGTACAGGTAACAGCCTCCGATTCTGACATTCTCTGGTAGTGAAGCAGTGACCAATATTAATAGGTTCTTAAAGCAGAAATGTCTCTATATTGTAATTATGTGGTATGTTAATACTCACATTTGTGTGCCTGTTGAGTAAAACATGAAGAAGCTGCTTTACTCAGTTTCCCAGACTGAGGAAAGGATGTCCACACCTGTAGAGTGAATTTTGATTTGTGTACATACATTTATGATCACCCTTACACAGCTGCGTGTGTTTTGGGGTGTGAAGCTGTCTCACAGAGGCTATACTCATGTAGATAATTTTGAGCTGTTCATTCTCATTTTCTCTCCTAGATTTGGAAATTACAGTACCCATTCGACATTCTCATAACACTCTGGGGAAACCAGAATGTGGCATATATGAATATACCCCTAGGAAAAATGTTTTCCCACCAAAAAAGGAGATAAAGCGAGGAGACTGGAAAACAGAAAGCACGTCCAGCACAACAAGTAAGCAAACCTTGATTGTCGCCCCTCAGGGTCAGGACTTCTGTTGCTGAATCCCAGTGCTGACGCTGCCACCCTGAACCCTGCACACCAACTGTTCTCAAAGCTGTAAAAGCAACTCCAGTTTCATCAAGGGGTTTGGGCACACTTGTGTCTGCATTTCTATGGAAGGAAAACCTGAAAGCTGGGAAAAGGGTTCCCTTGAGCCTTCCCAAGGAAAGTGTATCCCCCGTCTCCAGCTCTTAAAAGTAGATGGCAGCTGCTTTTGTAGAGAAAAAGTATGATCCCTTGCTGTGACTCCCAGCAGGCAGTGTGCTGTTCCGGCCTGAAGGGTGTAGCCGTATTGCAGGCTGGGAACCTGTGTGTTGCTACTTGTCATTTCCTCAATTGTTACAGATAAAGGACTGCATTTTTTCATTGGTTGCTTCAGGACCTGAACTCTTGAGTCTCTTGGATGCTCTGGACATTTTTATTATATTTGTTTTTTATTAGGTTTAATCTGTGCAAATTAAATCCTTGCATTCTCACTGTGTCTTCAGACTGAGCAATTTTCACAGAAATCATTAAGATCATTTTGGTCCTCTGAAAGGAACACTGACTCTCAGAGAGGTTACTCACCTTTGTGGTTCTTGTCAAGATATAGCTGGCACACATCTGAAGTAGGTGCCAGAGGCAGCTGAGCCTTGCATATAAGTGGTTGTGTGAGAATTGTTAAAGACCCTGCAGAGTTCAGTGTGCAGCTTGGCTGCGTCTTCTATGGTATGATTGTGAAAACAGATTCTAACGTGATATTTAGTGCACTAAATGCTGTTTGGACCAGCTGATAATGACATTTACCTCAGCAAGGATGGGAAAGGACTGTGTATTATGAGAAATCCTCTCTAGCCTTCACTTCAGTGAGTAGGTTTCTGAACATTAATGTCTCAGTATTGTAAAACCCTATAGAACATTGCATATTTATGACTGAAACCAGCCATAGCAGTGTTAGATATATTTGTGAGCTGTTGTCCCCTTCAGAGGTAGCATGACTGACTGCAAAAATATTCCCTACTCTGAGTCTATGCAAGTTAAATAGGTTTGCATAAATGGTTGCTGAAGGTAGTTTGATCAAATGTGTCAGTCTTAGCTCTGAAATAGACTAACAATATTCCTGTGGTGAGTAGACATCCTTAGAGAGGAGGTGGTGAACAGTGATTGGGAAAGACAGCCTCTCAAGCAGTCAGTTATTGCAGAAATTCATGTGTGACAGTGCTCTTAGCCATCCACCTCCATGAAGTTAAGGGACATGGGGACTGATAATTTAAATATATAGGAGTTGAGTGTGTAACACTTGTGAAAATGTTTACCTGACTTGCAACCTGATATCAGCACTGAATGCTTTCAGTTAGATTATGGTTGAGTATTTACCAGAAGCCTGGACTTAGGCAGGGGAGAAATCTGCTAGAATGAATTCAAAGCTGTGTTGTATGAAATGCAGTTATTTGGATCCTGAATATGTGAAAAATATGAGTGGAGACAATTTTATCTAAACAAGCATTAAATAATGTGTGGAAGAGGTATGCATGAGGTTACAAGGAGCTGAGTTAGTGATTTGCAGTTAAATCACCAGGATTTAATAAACTTTTTTTCTCTTGCTTACTGACACTAGGTAGCGCGAGTAACCGCTCCAGCACTCGGAGCATACTGAGCGTCAGCAGTGGGATGGAAGGGGACAGTGAGGTAAGCTTTCATCTCAGCTATATATATCTGCTGATCTTAAAAATATGGTTTTGTCTATATACAGAAGAAAAAGAGCTCAGGAATGCCAGTGCATTCGTGGAAATGTCTAAATGTAGCCACTTCTGTTTTGAGGCTAACAAAAACCAAATTCTGCTGGTGGTTTCTAACCTATTTTGAACATCCTCTTCTGCTGTTTCTGTATCGCTAGTTCAGACCTGTCTGAATTGCACTCTATGCTGTTAGTGTCAACCACTTAGAAATTTTGCTACCAAAGGTGACTCACAAGCTGTAGCCAGGCCTAGTTTATATTATTTCACAAAATATAGCATACAGACATGTTACTACTAACACGTGTCTTTACGCTTCATTGCATTGTTCCCATATCTGCATATACGAAGTAGTCCAGTCCAGAAGCTACGTGCCAACTTAGACACTGAGGAAAATGTGTGCTTTAGGGACAAAGAAGTGTGTTTCAGAATCACTTGGATCCTGATGTACTTTTTAAAAAAATTATTATTTATTTCTTCTTAGGACAATGAAGTCTCAGAAGCAAGTAGGAGCCGCAGCCCTGTTGCCCACCAAGCAGAGAGGCTGCCCCTCCCGCTGCCTGAAAGGCCTCCTAGAGTGCCTCCTCGAGGTGCAAGCAGGTAAAGCTAAAATGCAGCTCAAACAGAAGCTTTCAGAGAATCAATAGGGAAGCACTGGGTAGAAATTAAGGCAGGAAGCAAATGTCTCCTCAACAAGGCCTGACAGACTATGAAGTGGAAACAAACACTGCTAAGTAACACTAAGGTCCTTCCTTCTCGTCTGTAATACCTGGTGAAAATGGTTTCCCGTTGGTAACCTGCCTATTGCAATGCAACTGCTGTGGTTCTCGCACCCCAGTAGTGGGCAGCACTGCCGAGACACACTGCGCCTCCATAGTGAGTCTGACCCAGCTCAAATAGCATCCTGTACGTGCCACAGGTTGAGTGTCTGACCCTCTTGAGAAGATCCTCTCAGAATATACTAAACGTGGTCCAGGGGGAATTCCCTTTTGCCATTCTTATGAGGTTTTTTATTTTTCTAAATTTCAGAGCTCTCCAAAGCATACTGTGTGATTGGCCTCAAAGAACCTCACTAGTTTGATAAAAGTGTTGGGGAAGGGGTTGGAGTGTTGCATTGATTTGGTCAGGCCACCACAAATTCTAGTACCTTGCAAACATTCCTTTATTCCAACCACTGCAAATTTACTTAAGAGTAGATGTTAATAAAATGCTTCTACTGTTAAAAGTCATTAATGATGTGTGGAAACCGTAAGTTCTGTGTTTTGCCTTGGCTTCTCTCAAGAATACAGCTAGAATTTATATTTAGTTTGAGTAAATATAAATATATTTTGAACCTTTTGCTCTTTTCCTATTGCTCTTTGACTAGTCTTCAGGGGGAAAAAAAGCTACTATAATATGGAAGTTTTATTCCAAACAAGCATTATGCCATCTCCTCCAAGTAATGGCAGAATTATTGCAAAGTAGGAGCAGAAGTAACTTGGTCAGGAACAGGGCTCTAGCACCTTGGCATCAGTTGTATTGCTGAGTCACTGATAGCCTGCTTTTCTTCTTGTATGACTCTTGTTTGTACAGCATTATTAGGTACAATGTTCCTGCATGCAGTTTGTTCCAGAACCCTGTTCTCTGTTACTTTTTTAATGCATTTGTATTCTGTCTTTTTATAGGCCTATAAGCTCTGAAGGCCTTTATCCTCCACCTGTGCCCCCAAGAGGTCGCTGAATCTCTCAACATCTGTGGAATATGAGATTTTTCTGTTTGTATGTGTGTATTTGTACAGATATTTTTGGGGTTGTCTTAAATTATTTATAATTGGGAGCCAAATGTTTGCTTCCCTTTCTTCCTGTCTAAAGTTCTGGTGACTTTACCCATGATTTTCATTGAGACTTTTTGGCCTTCTACAACTTTTTTATTTAGAAGAATTTTCGTGCTCTGAGACTTCAAGGAAAAGTCGTGGTTGGAAAAGAGAACACTGCTGTGTGTCTTGGCAGCCCTGCAGCAACACAGAGTTTCCTTTTGATCAAGAAAGAGCTTGTCCATTTAGAAACTAAATCCTGATAAGCATTGTCAACAAAGCCTTCGATACAACGTGCAAAGGCTTTACTGGAAAACATGCTTCAAAAAGTAAAAACAATCATTTTAAAGACTTTGTTTGAAGAACACTCGTTACAGCAGGAACAGATGAATGCATTGCTGTTTGGTGTAACATTTTGTGTGGAGACACATTGGAATTCCAGAAAATTTAGAATCTCCTTCCAGTATTCATTAAACCATAGGAGGATGAGAAGTTATCCTTATTTAAGAACGTGTTTTTCATACACTCTTGAAAATGCCTTTCCCTGTCCCTCCCTGAAGAGGACAGACATTAGCAAGGTGCAGCATGTGACACATTTGCCGTGAAAATTCCCAAGGCAGCTGGTAAGGGATTTGCTGTGTCAAAACAGCTGTACTTAGACCATGGTGGGGGTTATTGTTCCCTGAAATCATCTGACTGATCTCTCAAATTAGGGGGAAAGAAGAGGCAGCGCTGCTTTGTTCTGTATCTCTTGCACATGTTCATTGTAGCGTTATGAAGACCTTTCACTTCATTTCCTGGAGTAATATAGCAGCTCTCCAGTTATAGATGTTCACACCTCACAAATACTCCTGTGGAAGCACGAATGCTGTCTGGGGGCTGGGCTTTGCTTGCTCTGCTCTGGCATTGTGAATCAGCAACAGCTGTGTCCAGCCTTTTCTGCTGGAGGACTTGGACACTTAAGGAGAGTTTCCTGGTTGGGCTCCGTGTGCCAAGCATAGAAAGCACATAAAGCAGAAATTAATTTTGATTCCTCGTCCGAAGGGGCTGGGATCATTAAAGTAGGCTTTTTCTAAGGCTTTGCAATCTTCTATGCATATCCTGACCCTTGGGGGACACGTCTGGGTCTCCAGTTGTCCATGAGTGACATAGATGGGAATTTTGCAAAACAGCATTCAGGGTAGAGCATTAAGACATGTTGCCGACTTGTTTTTCAAGCTGTTTCCCCTGAGAGATGCATAGTTTCCATCTGCTCATGTAAGCTTCTCTTGCTCTGTAGCAGAGCAGGCAATAGAGTTGTAGCTCTGTGCTCTTGCAGTGGGGTGAAGCCAGCACAGGGAGCTGCATGAGTGACGGAGGCCAACCATGACTCAGGCAGCACTGAGGGAAGGTGGAAGCTCCCATGGGGATAGGCGTAAGCTAGATGTCATCCACATGTTGAAACCCATGGGCTGTGTTCCAAGTACAGTTCACATAGCCTCTCCTTTTGTGAGGATGCAGGCTGGGTATTGCAGGCCTGTTGATGAAGAGGATTTGCTTTTTTTTTTTTTTTTTTTTTCCCCAAAGGACCTCAGTGCCTTCTTCACTGACAGTTCAAGCTCTTACTGATGGTTTGCTCTTTGGTCACTGTAGCCAGGAGGGCGGTGAGGTGGGAGCTGCCTTCCTCTGCCTTTCTAGAAACAACAAAATTCCTAGCACTGTTCAGTCAAATTGGAAGCAGGGAAGGAGGTTTTGGTGCTGAAATAAAGAAGATGGTACCATGGATAAGTGAAAGAAGCAGGGATATAAGAAATAAAGGAGGAAAGTTAACAGTTTGATTCTCTTCAGCTGTCATGTGTACTTGGTTTGCACATAGCTCCCTGGTTTTGTTCAAAGGTCCCCCATCTTTTTAGGTCTGGCTGCAGCTGTGCTCCAGAGATTGGAACTGCAACGTGGCAGGACTTTGCTTCCACGTTTGCCAGGCACAACTTACGGCAGAAATGTAGCATAAGGGGAAAACTTGAAGAAGGCAGGAGCTGAAGAGCAAAATACGGCTGTCATATGGAAGATTTCCTTTCAGAGCTGTTGGACTGAAGCAGCCCATGGCTGTTTTCCCCTGCACGACTTTTAATTCTGCACCCCCTGTATGCAATAGCTGAATGTCTTCTCTGAGAAGGATTTATCTGAACTGTATCTGAGCATTTGCCTTTGCATAATCCTGTTAACTTGGCCGTGGACTGGATTTGTATTGCTAGTACTGCCTGCAGCAAGACAGTTTACATCCAAATAGCTGAAATGTGTATAAAATAGCCTTTTGGTCACTCTCCCTGTTGCAGCTTAGATCCTTTCTCAGTCTGAACTGAGCTATAATACAAAACCAAATGCTACCAAGGCTCTGGTTTGGAGGGGAGGTGAGCTGGGATCAGTGAGGCCGAGAAGTCTTAAAACAGAAACAGTGCTCTGTTCACATCCCTTTTGCACTGTGAAAGGGGAAAGATCCAAGATGAAGCTGTAGTCTCGGGCATTCCTTTCTCACTGTCTAGCTGTAAGTCTTCCTGGATTAGTTGGGTAAATTGCTGCCCAGCAGTCACAGCAGAACTGTCACCCTGTCAAGGAGAAAAGGAACAGCAATAAAACAGCTTTACTCTAAAATGCACGTAGATGGTTGGGGTGTAGGCAGGGCTTTTGCAGATCAGCGAAGATGCACCTTCTGAGCTGCCCAAATCCCTGTTCCAAGTTGGTTTCATTTCATGTAATTGTTTTCCCCTCTTACAGCTTGGTAAGTAGAGTCCTTGTAGCTGTAGACTCTAGTTGTGCAGGAGGATCATGTGGCGTGTATCACCACCACCTAGGGCGAGCAATGCACTGAAATGAAAGCTCAGAAGAGACCGGAGAAGAAAACTGCGTGTGACCAAAGAGTTGACTACGCACGAACATGCTTGGGGAGAGGAAACAAAGCTGTTTCACCTAGGATAGGAGCTCAAGGACCGAGCAGATAATAAAATTGCTGGTAAAAAGTAAACGGCCTTGCCACCTGTCTGGGCACTGAGCAGTGCCGGAGCTCAGGCGGCAGCTGGCTGGCCGGGGCCGAGTGTTTGCTGTTCATGGCGTGCCCTGCAGCAGCTGGCTCTGGCCGGCCCTGCTGGTGACCAAGAGTGCCGAATTTTACAGAGACACCGAAACCATAAATTCGGTTTAAGTGCCGAGTTTACGGAGATACCGAAGCCCCTCTGCATCCGAGGGGTGCTCTACTCGGTTTTGGGCTGAGATGCAGTGACTGGAGGGAAACACATGGCGTTAGCCGAGCAGCCTGGGTTCTCCTATTTATTTATTTATTTTAATGCAAACATGGGTTTTCAGTAGGGTTTGAGGAATATTTCTTCTGAGAGGGCCTTGCTGCTAGTGAAATAGGGGACTGCAGGTGTGCACGTGTGAGTTCAGACTGCTGACACAGGCTGAGTGTGCAGGGATGACGGGGTTACTGCCGTGGGGTCGGCACCCCGCGAACACCCCGCGAGCCCCGCTGAGGCGCAGGAGCCGCCATGACGGGGCCGCCCCGCCCCTACCCGCCCCTGCCGCCCGGCCCCGCCACCCCCCCGCCCCGCCGCGCTCCTTCCGCCCCGCGGCGCGGATGACGTGGCCGGGCGGAGCGGAAGTGGCGTTGGCGGCGGGGCGCTGGGGCCGGCCGGGCGGCGGGGCCTTGCTTCCTGGCGGGGACGCCGAGGCCCGAGATGGCGGCGGCCGGGCCGCGCCCGCTCCCGCGCCCGCTCCCGCTGCTGCTGCTGCGCGCGGCCGCCGCGCTCCTGCTGCTCTGCCCGCCGCGCGCACGCGCCGACGAGCACGAGCACACGGTGAGGGACTGCGGGGGGGATGCAGGGCAGGGGCCGCGCGGCCTCCGCCTCCCCGGGCCGGGCCGGGCCGGGCCCTGCCGCCTGAGGGGCGCTTGGGGCTGTGTGAGGGCCCGGGGGCGCCTGAGGGGCCCGGGGGCAGGGCTCGCGGGGGGGCTCCCAGCAGGGCGCTGCTCGGCTCGTTTGGCACAGGGAGCCGAGCACTGCACCAGCCCAGCGTTAAACCCGTCTGTCTCTTCTTCTAGATGTCTCTTCGAAAGTGGCTTCTTTTAGCAGCTCCAGCTCTTCTGAGTAACCACCTAACCGACTCGTAATGGAGCTTACAATTCCTTCCTAAAATCGGTCAATTTTTCATCTAAATTACTCGAATCCCCAAGACAGTAACTCTGTCTCGGCTTAGCGTTCTTGTTCGCGTGATGTCCAGTTTAGTAACGTCACATGAGGGGTCAGAAATAGCTGGTGGAAGAGGACAGTTGGCTTTTTTTGGAAGGCTGTGGTCGGGCAGTCACTATGAAACTTTAACACTGTGGGAGATTGGGGTGGAAGCATTAATTGCGTAAATGAAGCACAAAGAGGTGTTCTGTTAGCACACGCATTTCTAGATTAAGAAACCAGAGGAAGCATTCTTTGGATACTGCATGTCCGTGAATCTTCAGGTTTGAAACTGGCTGTGCTTGGAAGAGGTATCTGCGTGTAATCGAAGTGCTTGGTTACGTTTTGGAGGCTCTGCTCGCTCTTTGGGAAGCGGAGGGGAAATAGTAGTGAAAGTTACTAAGTCTGAATCATCACACTGACTTAAGGATCCAGTCCACCTGCCCGCGGTGTGCAGCGTTACGGGCTGCTGATTCCCTGTTAATCCTTCAGTGTGCAGCTCCTCGCTCCCGAACACCTGGCTGTGTGCTTGGGGTCAAGAGGTGTCGTTGTATCTTGCCCCAGTTTTTAATCTCCCCTGCAGATGTGCAGTGTTTTACCTATCTGCAGCGTGCTTAATTGGAAGTACTACCTTAAGTGCTCGATGCTCTGTGTTAGCAGGTTAATTTTTAGTTCCTTTACTGCTCCTATAATAATTTATCAGCTATAATGTGTTTCTGTATATAATACTCCAATTGGCTACTAATGTTTTATCTGCATCCTTTATTTTATAACTGTAGGGCTGCAGAAGTAAATATTATAAAAGGTGGTTGTGCAATAGAGGACTCCACGTTAAGCTCTAGGATTTAGCATCCTGCTACTACTTAAAAATAAGTAGGGGTGGTGTTTCTGGGGTTATTGGGTGCGCACAGCCATATTGGATCAATAACTAAAACTATGAAAAAGCATGCTTTATTTTTATAGATATGTCTTTAAAAGCAATGTATGCGTTTCTTTAGAGAAAGAGTAGTGTAAATACAATTATATGATAAAGACTTGGCTGCTTAAAATCCATAGTAAGTAAAGAGGAAATCGAGGTTTGACACAGCTTTTAAAATCTTGGTTATCAAAAGATCTCAGCATAACTTCAGACCATCACAGAACAATTTATCAGAAGCTGAAAACTTGCCTGCTGATTCTTCAACTTGTATTTGCGCTTTGGAGTGTGTCACGTCAGAGAATATCAGGGAATATCCTGAGTTGGGAGGGACCCGCAAGGATCACAGAGTCCAACTCCTGGCTCCACACAGCACCACCCCAAAACCAAACTATCCGAGAGTGTTGTCCAAACACTGCTTGGCTCCGTGCCATAACCACTTCCTTGAGGAGCCTGTCCCAGTGCCCGACCACTTCTGGGTGCAGCACCTTTCCCTAACCCCCAGCCTGGCCCTCCCCTTTCCCAGCTCCATGCCGTTCCCTCAGGTCCTGTTGCTGTCCCCACAGAGCAGAGCTCAGCACCCCAAGTACAGCTGGCCCTTCTGGCTGCTGGGGCACACTGGTGACTCCTGTTCAGCTTGCTGTTGATGAGAACCCCCAAATCCCTCTCTGTGGGGCTGCTCTCCAGCCTCTCATCCCCCGGTCTGTACGTATAGGCAGGGTTGTCTCGTCCCAGGTGCAGAATCCAGCGCTTGCTCTTGTTGAGCTTCATACAGTTGGTGATATCCCTGCCCTCTGGTCTGTCAGGATTTCTCTGCAAGACCTCTTTGTCCACATGGGAGTGAACAGCTCCTCCCAGTTTAGTGTCATCTGCAAACATACTCAGAACACCTTCTAGGCCTACATCCAAGTCATTTTTGAAGACATTGAGAACTGCTTTTTGCCTGTATCCTGATAATTGTTCCATTTGTTGACTCTTGGCTGTGTGCTTGTGGAAGCGAGAGTAGCGATGAGCTGTTGTGGCCTTATCACAGTGCCATCTGATCCTGCCGGGGCAGGGTTGTTGGTTTAGGATTGTTGGCTTCTGTGTGCTCCTTGCTTTCACGGCTTCTGTTACTAGACGTGGTGGAGTTGATGATAAACTATAAGAACACTCTGCAATACCTGAAGGCTTTTGTTTTGCTGGAATGGTCTAGGGAGTAGGTAGCATTTCAGTATTGCTGCAATTTAGTTATTGATGCTTTGTAAGCATGGAAATAAATGACAAATAGTAAAAAAAAAAAAAAAAAACACAGGTAGTCTATGCTGAATATCAAAAGGCTTAATTTGTAATAACTGAGAACCTATTTTTCTTGTATTTTTCTTGAACTTTCAACCTGATGGAGTTACATTAAAGCCCTGAGACTGTAAATCTTTTTTAAAATTAACACACAAAGTTACAAAATTTGTACAGTGTCTGTAAACTGTGTGTTGGAGAAATGCTGTAGGAAACACTTCCGTGCAGGTAAAGTACGTCTTTGCAAACAAAGCTGCATGCAGACGGGCAGAGCAGCCTGGTTCCTTTTTGAAGCTCTTGCGGTTCCATTTTGAAGAGGTGGAAGGAGTGTCACAGAGGCAGGACGAGGTGTGCCCGAGCAGCCCCGTGTGTCTAGGAAGGGTAACAGGAAAGGACTGCTTGTACAGGAGCTCGGGCTGTGCTGCTGCACCATTGTAGCCACACTTTGGTGAGCCCTAAAAGTCAGAAGGAAACATGAAGATGTTGCTAGAAATAACTTGTTCCATCTGAAGGAGAGCACGAGGCTGAAATCCACAGCTTAATTGACTGTGGATACGAGCTGCACATTATGACAACGCCTGACAGAATATCCAAGGTACTGGGCGCTAGAAGCCCAGGATATTAGTCGCTGATTGAGTCTTACTTGCTGCCTCTATTATTTCCTGCCCTGCTTTTTGCTCTGCAGGTTTGCTCTGCCAGTAACAGATAACGTTGGTCCTTTTTTCCCTGAAATAAGTGCTAGTATTTCAGGCACTGCTTTCTGGGAAACCTCACTCCAAACTTCAACCTGAGAAAAGGTGTAAAATTGCAGTGTATCTGAAGGGAACAGTCTTGCTTTGGAATCATTCTGCTGAATCATCACGTAAGTTTTGGTAATTGTAATCCTCTCTGTGCCTCCAGCAGTTTTTGTAAAGTGTTTCTAATGCTTTAAAAAGATCGATAACCTACCAGTCTTATACTGTTTTATGCAGCCTTTCATTTACTGATTTAATTGTTTTATGGGGTAAATTGCTTATTTCTAGGGCTTCTTTGCTAATTTCTACAGTTGTGCAAAGAGAAGAGAAATTGTGTTCCAGATTGCGAGTGCCCTGCTGGGTAACGAGAAAGAAACGTGTCCTGTGCTGAAGGTGGTCTCAGCATTGCCGTATTTGAATGATTGTAAAACCATACAGGTGTATGGAAATTGTCTTTGCAGTAAGCTTCGAGGTGGCACGCAGACCTGAGCGTTCAGTAGTTGTGCTCTCAATTAATGGGAGGTGGCGCTTGAGTGCAGAGTGTGCCGGCTTCACGCCTGTTGAATATTCAGCAGGGGACTGGAATGTCAGCGTGCTGCCTTGGTGCAGGTGGGATGGGCTCGGGGCACTTGTGGCCTGCACACGTACAAGATCTCTGCGCAGGCAGGACCATCCCATGCTGCCCTGGAAGAGGTGTCCCCAGCTGTGGTGGTGGTTGTAGCTGGTATACAGGTATGCTTGAGGCGCAGGTTGGTCCTCCACCACCTGGTTGTCAGAATGTTTCTTTCTTTTTTAAAGGACCTGTAGCAATGACGGGTCAGGCAGTGACTTAAAAGCACTTGCTGTACGTGTAACGGGGGCAAGAAGTTTCCATTTAAGTCTCCTAAGAAGGTGCCTAGTTTTGGTGAATTTAACTTGTTGGACACTTACCGTGGATGTTCTCGCACATTGTGGTTGACTTCCTCTTTTGTTTGTTCTGTGCCTGTATTGATAGGGAGTTCCTGATACTGCTTGCTTGTCTTCTGGGGCTCAGAGGAATCTCAGTGAATTGCAGTATTTCCTCGCTGGTTGTGTAGCAGAAGAGAATGCATCTGTCACACTTGCGGTTGGTTACGCAGGTTTTATGTTGCTGTATAACAATTGTTAAGAAAATACCATTAGACTCTTCATCCTATCTTACTGGTATGGACTATGCACTATTGCTGACTTGTCTGTTAGGGTTAACAGAAGGTTATAGGATTTTGATTTGCTCTGCTGTGCTCAAAGCTCAGAGGGAACAGCCGAACAGTTGTTCATTGGCCAATATCGGAACAGAAAAAGGAAAATTTCAGGGTTCTGTTTGATCATTTTGTCTAGTGTGTCTGGCTGGCAGGTTTCTGGTGAAACGAGAACAGTTATTTCGGTATGTATTTTCTGCCAAGATGAAAGATGGTGCTTCTCCAACCCGAGGAGTCATCGTATAACGGTGACAGAACAGTACTAGAAGATTCTCTCGTCCAAATAAGACTCACTTCCCTGTAAGTGCTTTGCCACTATTACTTGTTGTAGGCACTTTGACATTGTAAAGGCAAAATGCAAAAAAAAAAAACAAAAACAAAAACAAAACAAAAAAAAAACCCTTGAACTCTGACAGGCCTGAGTTTCCTGCCAGCAAATAACATTACCACTTAAAAAAAAAAAAAAAAAAAGGGTTTGTAGAACTAGCCACGGATACATCCTCTTGCATCTTCTGCTATTTGAAGAGTGAGAAAGTGATAATAGGCTTCACTGGGACTTTGTGACTGCCTATCCCTTGACTGCCAGGGCTTCTGCAGCCAAGGGAAGATGTGTTTTATACAACAGGAAGCCATGAAGTAAAAGAAGAACTTGGTTCAGGAAGGTTGGCAATACACATTGCAGAGAAAAATGGATGGACAAATTTCTGATGTGGGAAAGCAACCGAGCTCCAGAAGATAATTCAGCGGTCTGCCATTATTATCTCTGTTCTTTGGGCTGCGGGACGAAGATAGGCTTCATTAGACATTTGAAGGTGCGATGTTGTGGCTGCCCAAGGTGTGGACTTCCTTGAAATGGCAGAGCTGTTTCCTTTCGTGTGTCTCTGATCACTTCTATATTTTTCTTTAGAGGGAAGCTCCCTGCCTATAACTGGGCACTTCAGCTGCCGGGGTGGAAGACGTGCCGTACTAGACACTGCTAGCTGTCCTTTGCATATTTTGTTTAAATGAGGTCACAGATGGCTAACAGGAAGGCGCATTTAAACCTGAAAGCTCATCCTTATAATTGAGCATAATCCAGCAAATACAGAGAAAATAAAATCCGTTTGATTTTTCTGCTAGCCACCATCCCCCAAATTCAGACTGAAGTCACTTAGGCTTGTCTTTCTTACTGGAACCCTTTTGGTTTGGAGAGGCAGTGGGGGCACCTGAGGGACTGTGAATTGCTGTAGCTGATGTCGGTGAGGTACAGCCTGGAAGGCTGACGTGTCTTGTTCTTTGGTGTAGTCCTGCACAACTTCCTCTTGAGCTGTGCTGGGATGGAGGGTTCCCAACTCACTCTGAAGCAAGCCAGAAGCAAGCAGCTGAGTAAAACAGTGGTCAGCGTTGTCTTCTTCCAGGTGCTGTCACAGATGAACTCACTGAGCTACGAATGCTGTCACATTCCCTTACTGAGGGATGTGCGGAGACGTAGCTCGGTTTGCACATAAGCTGTTCCATTGCAAGGAATAATGCTAGACTGGGGGCTTGACAAGCTAGGACTATTTTGAGAAAGGGCTGTAAATATGTTCTGCAGCTGTCAGAGGGAGAAGCAAAAGATGTGTAAGCAGAACAACAGGGAAGAGGTATGGACCAACCTGTCCAGCACTGGCAAGAGCTAAAGGCAGTACCGTGGTGCCAATTGCACTATCTGCTGCTGAGGGGGCTGGAACTAAATTTCTTTTGTTCCTTCTCTCCCAGCCTCTGCTGGAAGTTGGACAAATGTGCTGCACTAGTATAACCCTTCTGGTTGCTGGCAAAGAGGAGGAATGTCTACTTTCTCTTGCTGTGCTCTTTACTTTTTCTGTTCTGCCTTACTGATGTTCTTTACCCTTCAGAATTGCTCCGCAGCGTGTGCATGGCTTTCACGGCTGGGTTTGATGTGCTTTACCTCGGCTGCTGCTCAGAATGAAATTAGGAAGGTCTTGAAAATTTCTTCGTGATCACTCACATGAGACAGTGCATCTTTGTGAAGAAAGATGAGGCTTGTAATTGAGGAGACATCTGTTTAAAAGAATAAAATTATTTCACAAAATATGCTTGTATAAATCTTTGACTGCAGCTTTTAAACACTTCATCTGAAGAATTTATTGCATCCCAAGAGCAGCTAATTATTTCTGGGTTAACCTGTTGGTATGACAGTGGCCATTCAGAATAAGTGGAGGTGAAGAACCCTCGCTCATTTGTTAGGGGGAAATGGAGAGCTGCCTTGAGCGTTTCAATTGCGATTTGTGAAATAGTTAAGGCTAGTTAACAGTTGTCTTTCTTTTCTTCTCCAGTGTGTTTGGCATTTGTAAATTGGTCTTAAAATAGTACTTTATTCTTCTGTACTTAAAAATAATCGGGATCTTTATGGTGAGCGTGTTTGGAGGTGTGTACAGCTACAAGTATTTCCTTTCTGCCTGAGGAGTTAGGTCACTGCCTCCTCATCTGTTGAACTTACAGTAGGTGAAGGAGTTGTGTTGGCTGAGGCTTTGTAATATTTGGCAAACCTGGCACCTCGTTCACATGCAGTCAGATGTAGTGCAAGTAGCGATTGCAAATCACTTCGTTCTCTTGGATTCAGGCAGTATTGGAATATTGATAGACGAATGGATTTAAGGACCGTTTTCAAGGTCTTACATTGGAGAGAAAAAAAAAAAAAAGAAAAAAAAAAAAAAACCCTGGCTCCTAGCCAAGGAATGTTTTACTGGCTGACAGAAGCTGTGGAAAGTTAAGGGTGGTTGTTCCCACAAAGAATTTCATGGCAACCACCAGATGCCTGGCTGGTCTGGTTTTTCACTGTGAGCATGCTGGAAATGGATCAAGATACAGACCCTCTGTCTGACCGTTTTGTCTCTTGGCTACTGTAGGTATGCCACAGTTGAGTTTTAGAGCTTCCTGTAAGGCGTTGCGTGCTTCTGGGAGTTTTGAATGTAATTCCTGCCAGCACAGAAATGAAAAGGAGTTGCATTTTAGGAAAATAAAGTATACTTGTCACTGTGGGTAGATCTGCTTGCTAATATTTTGTTTAACAAATCATTTGATACTTCCTGTGTCTCAGTGGAAATGCATAGAGTTTTGCATTTGACTGATGAATGTTGCCCCAAAACTTATAAAAAGTTTATTTATGTTTGAGACTTCTGCTTTTCTCCACTTCATCTCACTATGTCTTCTGCTTCTCTTTCAAATTTATGTTATGAATTCCCCTCTTCTGATACTTCAGGGGTAGTCTCTCAGCTAAATCTTTTAAAGGAAAGCAGGCTGAAAATCTTGTTCTATCACTTCTGTCACCCCCCCCAAAAAAAAAAACACCAAGCTGTCTTTAAATGAAACCATTGCTTGTGATCGAGTGTCCTGCTTTGATAGTTACATGAATGAGATTCTAGAATATCTTTATTGCTGCTGGGCTTCTCATCTAACTCAATAACTTTATTTTTCAGTATCAAGATAAAGAGGAAGTTGTTCTATGGATGAATACAGTTGGACCTTACCACAATCGCCAAGAAACATACAAGTACTTCTCTCTCCCTTTCTGTGTGGGATCAAAAAAAAGCATCAGCCATTACCATGAAACATTAGGAGAAGCACTTCAAGGAGTTGAATTGGAATTTAGTGGTCTTGACATCAAATTTAAAGGTAAGCAATTGAAAACGCATTTAGTTGCTTTTAAAAAAAACACGAGCCCGTAAAACTTGATTTTTGAGTTAGAAGAACTGGAAGTCTGCTGTCGCCAGCAACTGAGTGGCTTTCTCACTGTTGCTTCTAATGCCCTGCAAGGTTGTCTGTTCCTGTTTGCTTTTCAATTTACAAAGTTTACAACGCCCCTTAAGGAAGGTGCTTGCAGCAGATGCATGCTTCTGAAATAACTGATTATGTTTTATAGAGTTAAACTAAGCTTTCTGCATATGAGTGATGAAAAGTATATTTACTGGAATTAATATTCTGCAATCATCAATTCTGACAACGCAATTTTTTTCTGTCACATTGAATACTTCTAAACCCTCAGCAATTGGAAAGGAGGAGCAAGTACTCAAGAACTCAAAGTTCTTCTCTAATAAGTTAATTATTATGTCTGTCTGTTTACTGTCTTGTTTAAAATACCTTTGGCAAATACTTCTGTGCTATCACGTTGGCTCCAATTTCTTGCAGATCTATTTCTTGGTGTTATTGAATGAGACTTCTACTGCAGAATTTCTCTGGTCTGTGTTCTTTGGTACCCAAAGTCTTTCCAAATACTGTAACTGGCAGTGCTATAAGTACCAATATAAGTAACAATAGATTCATTTTGTTTATATTGAATGTAACGTTTATATATTTAATCCAATTTGGGAGTCTGTGCATGCATCTTAGATACTTTTTTTAACCTTGAAGTCTATGCTTCATTGCATCAACAATGCTTAACTGGATGGAGAATGTAAGCATAACGTCTCAAGGCTGACCATTTGCTCGGTCTTTGCATGGGACTTAATTTCTGTAGGTTGCAAAAGTTTTATCCAAAACTTGGCATCTCCAAAATAAGAGACTTGATTATACTTGTGTTATAAGGTGGATAAATGAAGTAAAAAAGTAAAAGTTGGTTAAAATCACGAACACTTCAAAAAGTTTTAAGATATAAGTGATTGCATCTCTGTATTAAAGGAATTCAGAGTTGAATCTTTCCTTCAAGAATTGAACTGTGCCTGCACAAACAGTAGAAAATATTCCTGTTGCTGATCTGCAAGATTTGTAGCCTGCTGAAAACTTTAATCAGTGTGAGGGAAATAGCTTTCATGTCAGAGCTCATAGAATATGTTCAGAAACAAATTGGAAAGAACAGAGAGGGCAACTGGCAGCAGTTCAACATGGCTGTGAAAATTAAGCAAAGCTTCTGTTGACAGAATACGATAAATATTTATTTTTACAGCTGGTTATGTCTAATTTTTTGCTGCCTCTAATTGCTACATCTCTGCGAAGAGATTGTGTTGTTTCAGGGACAAGTGTACTCCCTGGATGCAGCACCAGACTGAAAAGACATAAATACTGTTAGGAGTGGTGGCACTTTCTCCATCCTATTCCTAAAGCAAAGTAAGGTTTATTTCACCATTTTATCCCCCCAATTTAAAGCCACGACTAATTTATTCCCCTGTCATTATCAACTTTTTGCCAGTGCAAGCCTGGGAGTACTGTAGCAGATTGGGCTGCTCCTCACTGCTTGGCACGTCTGTCCTGGGCCTGCCTCTTTCCTTATGGACCTGGAAGTAGTAATTAGTAGTCTGTTTTTATAGTGGAAGTGCTGAGACAATATTGAGGGAAGGACTGATTCAGTGTCAGGAGCTGGCTGAAATGCTTGGAGAAATTCTTCTCCAGAGGTGCAAAAAAGCTCGAGCCTCTGCTGTATCGCAAGTATGTGCAGCAGTGAGGCTGGGTTAGGCTTGTGAAGCACAATCTTCTTGTTCTTCCTGAGAACAGATAAAACAGATGAAATTTTCAGTTCATCTTTTGCCTCCTCTTCTAACCACCTTATAGGATGAAATTTTATGTGGTTTATCTTTCCAGAATGTTTTCTGCCACTTCTGAGAGAAATATGCAGAAGCAAAGCATTAGGCAAATCCATTCTTCTGTGAATAATTCTCAAATACTTCTGTAAAAGACTTCAATAATTAAGAAATTAAGATGCTTGCTTCAGTAACTTCCATTTAACAGTTGGAAGAAAGGTACATAACACCTGTTTTCTTACACAAAAATAAGTTGAACTAAGGTGACTGAACTTTAATTTAAAAACAAATAAAAATGAGTTCCTTTCTTGTCATCAGAGTTTGACTTGACTGCAGTAACAGGTAAATGTGAAACTGCATCTTGCTCATCACATTCAAAGCATTATTTAGGATGCAGCTGTCAGTAACTGAAGTACTACAGACTGGATAAATAAAACTGTCAGTCGAATCAGTGGAGCTTGTCAGTATTTCTGGAACAGAATGAGAAGCTGCAAAATCAAGGCTCTGCAGAAATGTATCCTGCCAGAAAGGGAGGTTTGTACTTGTATGCTCACAGTGGTGACTGGTGGGACAGATCTACAGGGTAACCAGGAATCCATGAAGTAGTGTTCCTTGTTGCATTTGCAGATGTCATCTGAAAGGACACCTGTGGCCATACAGGATAGCTGGATTTCCCTTTGGTTACAAATATGGGCAGTGTTGGGGTTTTATTGTAGGTCTCAAATCTGTATAAGTATTTTTGTGAAGAAAGTAAATTAACAACATACGCTTACCTTGTAATAAACCTTTAGGGTTTTAGTTAGCTTAATTCTCTTGTCAAGTTAAATCTAGAATAATGATGTTTTCTATGTAATATGTCAAGTTCTTTATTCAAGCATTTCAATTGACATCTTGTACACATTACACCTGAGACCTAGTGAATTATTAAACATATTGAACATTGCCTTCATAGCAGCTTCAATTAGAAAATTATTGTTTGACATTGCCATTAGTACATTACCAATTAGAGAAGATGAATTTAAAGGGGAAAGGATTTTTTTAACATACTGAAATTTTGCACTTATTTAGAAATGTTATTAAGTTACTGTACTTCTGAGTAAGAACTCCTTTCCCAAAACTTCTCTTCTGCGTCACCTCTAGACAATGTGGCGGGTGTTCAGAGTGATGTTCAGTGTACTAGGAGATGGGCAGGTAGAAGGCTTTATATGGTTTATATGTCAAGTTTATGCATCTGAATGAAGCCTAATTGATCAGATTTAATGGGAAATTTGAGATCTGGCATAAGTGTACCTCCTTTTGTAATACATTTTGCTTTCATTCTCTTGTAAAACTTTGTTATTGTGCTACAGATGAACCTGCAAATACCTCTTTGGTATCCCCGAGGTAGGTACTATGCAATACCTGTCTCAAACTTCACATTCCATAATCAATTCACATGTCCAAACTTCACATTCACTTACAACCATAAGTTGGATTAAAAAGTATCTAACAAAGGCAAAACTTAAGATCTGATAAAGTTGCAATGAAGTAGTCTTTGGCTTCCACAGCCACTGAATGCCCTTCTAAGCTACTTTTATTTAATCATTTCACCCAGTGGGCTTAAGTGTAGCTGTCTAATCCTGTCCTGTAATTAAAAATAAAAAAGGTTTCTCCCAAGCAACAAGTGATAGGACAAGAAGAAATGCCCTTAAGTTGTGCCAGGGTAGGCTTAGGTTGGATATTAGGAAAAAATATCTTCATTGAAAGGGTTGTGAGGCATTGGGGCAGTCTGCCCAGGGAAATAGTTCAGTCACTGTCCCTGGAGGTATTGAAAAGGTGTGGCTGTGGTGCTTAGGGACGTGGTTTGGTGGTAGTCTTTGCAGTGCTAGGTGAGCAGTTGGACTTGATGATCATGGAGGTCTTTTCCAACTGAAGTGATTCTGCAGCTCTGTGAATCACAGCTCAGCACTCCTGCCGGCTGGCGCAGTTCTCCTCGCTCCCTTTGCCTGGCTTCCTGGAGGAGTTGTTTTAGGGGAGGCGGGAGGAACTGGGCTGCACAGTGTGGCTGAGAGTGAAATGTCTGCTGTTAAAATCATGCATGTGTTTTGCAAGAATTAAATGAGGTTGTTTGGCATAATTCTACTGGCTTTTCGTGTGTGTACTGGATTAACTTGTAACATGGTTGATGGACAGCTGATTGTTTTATTGCTGTGAGGGCTTCTTGGTGTTCCAGATGCTGGAAGGAAAAATCCATGAAAATGGAGGAAGGCAGCTTTTTGGTGACATGCTGCTATCTGCAGCCTAAGTCGGACATCAGTGCCATCATTTCCCTTCAAACGATATTTCAAAGTCTTTTTTACAGCAGCAAAACCCAGTATTTACATCCCCCAGGATTAGATGCAGAATGGCTCATTTCAGTTAGCAAAAAAGCAAAATCCTAGGGTCTGAAAGCCCATGGCAGAACTTGGCATTGTTTTATAATCTAATGCCAGATTTGTTTTAGTTAATAACTGCAAACAAAGGCTGCTGTATTCAGGCTAAAATGGGAAAAGTCTCTCAACAGAGTATATATGTGTGTAGTTCATGTGATTTTATTTTAGTAGTAGCACTTGCTCCCATTCCTGTGTGCTGGTTCAGCTGTTTGTGTGGCTTTTTGGTGAATGTACAGGCAGGAGAGAGAGCTGCTTAAAAATAACCTGGCCCATACTGCTTTCCCCAGATCAGGCTCCGATGCTCTGCAGTGCTTCATTTAACAGGCTCTACCAGTTGATATTTTTGAAGTAACTTCACCCTATTTTAATTCATGTGTGTTGAACCTCTCTGTGTTGTTGAATCCTATAAGATCGAACATTAGAAAGGGGCTGTGTGTTACTTGATTATAGCATGAAGCTGCTAGAGAGGGAAAATAAAATGCCAAGTATTATGGAAAAAATTAATCCCTACTTAGCAACAAATCCAGAAAGTAGGCATTATCTTTTTTTGTTGTTCTTTGACTAATGTCAAGGTGACTCAAAAACCTGTTAAAGTGAAAAAATGCCAAAGACAGGCTTGGTTGTGTGTTTTTTTTTTTTTTTTTTTTTTTTTTTTTTTGTTAACGTCCTCCAAAAAGGATAGGATGCAGCTCAACAGTGGTATAAATGCAAATTGAGGCCTGGATTTCAAAGTCTTTTCCCACTGTAGTGCCAGCTTTAGTGGCTTTCCTCTCCTGAATGTACCTGTATGGATCTTGAAGGCATAACCCACAGATGCTTCAGAATGCTGGCTTGAATGATTTTGTTTTTCTCTTTGTTCCCAGCCTTCTAAATGTCTTCAGAGCAGTAAAATGTTTGTCTAATGTGTCAATTTGGGAAAACAATTTTTTCTTCAGTGTACATATGAGGCTTAGAATGCATTCTTTACATCTTGGAAGAACTAAAAATGGAAAATGTTAATGTTTCCATAGGAAATAGGAGAGGGAGTTGCATTTACTCCAGAATAGCCAGTGGCACTATTTTCTCCAGGGCTACAGGAAATTACTCCAACTGTGCAGGACTGCTCTTGGTTGATTTCTTACTGTCTTGCTTCTCCAAGCGGTACATCAGATTTGCTTGACCAGAGTTACTGTCCGTACTTCTGTTTTCACAAATTGTTGATATCAGAGATAGTATTTTGAGTTGGAAATATTCTATTTATCAGTGTTTTTTTTCTGTATAGGTGGTTGTTTTCTTGTTAAACTTTGTAGTAGTGTGTAGGAGAGCTTGAGTAAGCTGAATTTTGATACCAAATAGAGCTTTATTTGGGGCTCAAATTAATACTGTCTACTAGGAATAGATCCCAGTTCTCAGTGATAACAAAGGAGAGAGCTGGAAGCTGGGATTTGTTTACATTCACTTTATTTTTTACTATTTGGAGAGCAAAACATTCACGTAGAAGCAGCTGTTATTTTTATCTCTAAATCCATTGCTGCCAGAGTTCTTGTAGATATGAGCCCTTTTGTTGTGTTTCTCTTGAAAAGGAGATTAAGGTGTGAAAATGTGGCTGTTAACCGCATTACTTCTGATTTGTAGACGCTGAAAAATAACTTTCTGGCTTGAAGGGGTGGATTTTTTAATTTCCAAATGCAGCCTCTTGTGCGTTCTTTGCATTGTTCCTACTTTTGTTTTCTGTATTTTTTTTCTTCTATCTTTACCCTGATTGCTTTGTTTCTTTCTGTAAGCTATCTTCTTGAAATTGCTCAGAACTTTAAAATACTTTACTTTATAATGAACAGTATTCCTAGTGCCAATGGGGACAGTCAATGAGCCTGGAAATATTAAAATGGAGAGTGAATATCGTCTATAGTTTTATCTATTTGTTAATTTCATAGCTTTTGTTAAAGTAAGTGTTCTCAGGATCTATATGTCCAGATAAAGCTACCATCAGCAAATGGATCTTCATCCTGTGCAGGTAAAATAGCACAAGGATACTTTGAAACCTTTCCTTATCCAGTCAGTGGGAAGCTTCTTCATATGGAAAGGCAGAATTACAAGAACAGTCGTGTAATTGCTTTAATGGTTCTGTTCTAAATGTCCTTTTCTGTTACCTACTTGAACATAGCCAAGAGGAGTTAAAGACTCCAGCAGTGCCCATTCTTCCATCTGCTTGGTTTGTGTTTGGTTTGAGCCAGCTCATTAATAAATCATTAACAGCGCTTTAATTTTTTTTTCAGACGATGTAATGCAGACTACTTACTGTGAAATTGACTTGGACAAAGGAAGAAGAGATGCCTTTGTGTATGCTATCAAAAATCACTATTGGTACCAGATGTATATTGATGACTTGCCGATATGGGGTGAGTGATGTGCACTAACAACTTGATTGCAGCTACAGGATGACAACCCACTGTGCTAGTGGGTTTTGTGAAGTTATCGATGAATAAGCTTCATTACAAGAAACTCACAAGCATGTAGAATTTATGTAACCAAATAATACAAATGAGATAAAGGGTTATTGCTTTGAAAGAAAAGATGGGCGACAAGTACTAACGAATTACACAAGCAGCGAAAGCCAGTTTTGTTTCTCAGCTACTGATTTAATAATACTAAATTCTTAGGGTTGAATTCTTTCAAAGGTTCAAGTAATGATAATTAGATAGGTCAAAGATAAGGTCCATGTTAGCGTGTACACGAATCACAACTTCTGTAAAACATTGTCTCGGTGTTATTTTGGTAGTTCCTCAGTGTGTTAATAACACAAGGTCTATTTGATTTACTTATATGGTAATCTTGTGGCTTTTAACAGCTTTGCATGTGCAGTCAGAGGTTATACGGAATAGTTTAATTTCATATGTTCCTGTGCAGTTCTTAAAATTGATCTTGCTGAGTATTATTAATCTGGTCTAGAAGTGCTTGTGTGTTGTATCAGTTTTATGTGGCCTTACTGCCATTGTCTCATAAGCTCTCTGTTTTTGTCACTCCCCTGTACCTAGTCACAATCCTAGTAAAGAAAGCTCTGCACATTACACTTTGTACTTTACAGTAATAGTGATCAACAAAACATCCCAAACTCTAACCTCCCTGTTGTTGATGTAAACTGAAGGGAAAGGAAAAGCACCACAAAACTCTGTTACAGTAAGGTTTTTGTTGCCTGCGTTACGAGAAAGATATGAAACCCCACAACACCTACAAAAATACAATTTAAACCTAATAGTAGAAGTCCTTCGATCAGTAGTATGCTGAATGATGCTACCCGTCATTTCTCCATTCTGACAGAAGCTGGGTTTCTTTTTTTAGCTCTTCCTTACAATTTCAGTTGTTTTTAGAAAGTAACTGACTCTTGAGTCCCAGCCAGAAATGCTAGAGCTTTATTTATCTGTTAGTCAGGAAGTCTCTTACTTTTTTATTTTTATCTCTTTTATTTAAGAGATACATTAGAGTGTCTGACAGAAGGACTTGTACCATCTTAGTTCTTTTCAGCTGGTTTGCCTAGGGTGTGTAACAGCTCTGTGACAAGGTCCTAATTAATCAGTAGCCTTTACTGTGCTTCTTGTAAAACTTCTGGAAGGCTTTTTTAAAAGTGTGCATGAATGACAGTTATTGCTACAATATTTTTTAAAATGTTTTTGACCTTTCAGAAGGAGGGGGAAAAAAAGCAATAGATTTTCACAGATTGGCGGCAGCTTTAGACTGCCCAAGGGTGATGGATGCTAAGCCGAAACCATGTGTGGCTAGTCTCAAAAACTTTTTTTGACTAATTTTTCTTGTTTTGTTTTTGATTTCTTTTTGTCAGCTCAAATACTGAAGAGCAAATATACTTACTAAGCTTTCCACAAACTTACGATTTTAATGATCTGAACTGAAAAATCCATGTTAACGTGAATCTGGTGTTCTTAATGTTCTTCAGTATTGTGCTCTCTATGTGCTAGAAGTCATTCCTAGTGCTACAGCTTACAAACACATGGGCTCTGGGTATCATCTTCTCTGGGCTCATCCAGATAGTTTTGTAGTGCTCTCCTGTCTCCTGAAAACTTGAGTTAAATTCATGTTGTGTGTTCTTCATGGTTTTCCACCTTAGTAAGGCTTACTAATGTCAAAGTCAGTGTGACATATGCACAAACATTAATGTTAGACATTATCCTTAGGAAGTCCTCAGAACACACAGTAAGGAGTACTCTACTTTTCAATAATGTTCAGGTGTGAAATACCTTTCTTAGCAGTTGGTGACTTAAATTAATGACCTCAGACTGGTTTTTGAAGGCTTTTGAAGGCTTGCACTTTATGTTTTGACGTGAAAAGCACAGCTAACTCTTTTTAAGTGCATTCAGATAAAACTGATCAGTTTTCTATTTTCTCCTGTGCTGCTATCCCGCAGTGGAGTAGCTAGGCTTGTCTGTTTCAGGACATCTCCTGAAGTATATGGAGCAGTGTATGAGTTCACTCCTTCAGGTGCAGCAGTTGATCAGAATGTCCTTTAAGCGGTGCAGATCTGTAGTGTCGCAGTTTTGGATACTGCCATGGGAACAGATGGTGCGCCAGGTGTTAGGCTGTATGGCATAGGCACAAACTGGCAAACTGCTTCATGCGTGTGGCATATACGAGGCAATTCTGACAGATGAGCATGAGTAAAAAATACAACAGAAAATACCTCCTTGAAAAATAAAAGTGCATGTAACACATAAGTGCCATTCCTTCACACCTGCTTCTTTGTTGTAACCTGTTTCATGTCCTTCACCTACTTACTCTCTCTCCCCCTCCTGGTATTTGTATATCCTGGGTGTTTTTATTGTGGGTTTCCGTCTTGTATGTCATCTTCTCTATGATGTTCTTAACATTTAAAGATAATGACTGCTTGTTTTCTTTCAGTGTACTTCATTCTCTGGAATTTTTCTATAGTAGATTATTCATTTTGCAGTAAATTATTGAAAAATAACTTAATCATGGCTAACAACAAGTGAGCTCTGCTTCAGGAGCTTCTGAGCAGTGGTCAACATTGGAGGTGACCAAAAATCTTCAAGTAAATGATTTTTTTTTTTTTTTTTGTGAAAGTAACAGAGAGAGTAGTTAGGAACTGTGTTTTTTGGGAAACTATCAGAAACTTGTGTGCAAGTGAGAGCAAAAACTGTGTTCTGGGGGATCAACTAAGGAGCAGAGAATGAAAGCAGAGTTCTGAAAAGGAAGGGGAGTGAGTGAAGGGATAGACTGAACAAGGAGATGAAAAAATATGGAAGTCTGGGACTAGCTTATATTCACAGAATTTAAATTTGTGTTCAGTTAGTTCTTCTTCAGGTGAGAAGTCCATAAAGAAGTCTATTAAATCAGAGGAATTGTCACTAATTCTTTTGTTGCTTGTGCAGTGTTTGTAGCTGTGTGCTTTGATGTTTTAATGCTGCTGCAAAGGGCTTCTTGCAGGTGACTTCAATACATGGACCACACCTTCAATCGCGGTTGATAGAAGGAATATAAGGTCTCTGTGTTCTCTTTTTACTGTAGCAATATTATTTTATAGCTGCCAAAACTTTTGTAATCTGTATTTTTAAGCATAATTACATAACTTTTGAAAAGCATACCTGTAATAGATGCTTAAACTCGTTTCCTGTACAGGTATTGTTGGAGAAGCAGATGAAAACGGGGAAGATTATTACCTTTGGACTTACAAAAAACTTGAAATTGGTTACAATGGCAATAGAATTGTGGATGTCAATCTGACCAGTGAAGGAAAGGTGAAACTGGTGCCAAACACAAAAATCCAGATGTCGTATTCAGTAAGTAATCTGGTGATGCATGTGTAATAAGAAACTTCACATGGTAAAAGAGCTTTAAAATAGTTACTTGTGTACCTGCAGCTATGTATGGCTGTAAAGTTATATTAGAGGAAGATGTGTCTTCACTAATTCAAATATTTTTTTCATTACTGAAAAATCTCAGTAGGTTTATTAAGAGTATATGTAAAATGAGTGTTTTTGAAGTACTTCAAACCTACCAAAGCTTCTATAGTCTGAAGAAAAGTGCTTTGGTAGGAAAGGAAGATGTCCAAAAAGATATGGAGTCTAGAACTGTAGAGGACCCAAAAGAAGCTACACAATTCCTTAATGTTTGGTACATCTGCAACATAAACTTGAGCTGGATTCTGAGCTAGGAGCAAAACCCACTATAAACCTTTGTATTTTGCTGGCAGTTAGTATTAATGCTTACTTTATTTTGCAGTTGCAGTAGAAATTTATCTTATTTGTATTGCCTTATTTATAAAGTTTTCTTTGAAGCCTTCTGCTTTTGTATTGAATTGTTATGATAAAAGGTAATGAATCAATTGTGTTTGCTGATCTGTGATAATGGTTTATTTTTTTTCCCTTTCTTGATTATTTGACATTACTTAAATCTCTAATGGATTACTTCTCTCACGTTCACCACACATATACAGAAACTAGTTCTTAATGCATCATTTTTCTACAGAATGTTGAAGTAGATGTCAGCATAAGATTATTTCAGAGAATATTCTTGCCGCTATTATATTTGCCTTATTTTGAGTAAGTTGTACTGTTTGAAGCACAGGTAGTTGTTTTTAATCTGTGCTTTCTCGAGTTAAGTTCCTGCTGCAAAATAGGCAGTAGAATTTTTGCAGTTTTCTGTTTCAAATACCACCAGCATCATGAAATCCATTTGCTCACTTAATTTGGAGCTGGACAGTGCTGAGTAGCTGTCAGTAATTAAAGTAGCATTAGATGTTTCTTTTAAATACTTTTGGTGTACAGAGCTCAAGACTTATCTTCTCATCTCTTTTGGCACCACTGGACAGTTGCTGGGCTGGCATATGTGTGGTGTTTGATTCATGAGTTGTATCTGGCGGACTTAATCTAAGCAGTGCTACTTAATGGCAGATGCTGTAATGAGAAAGGCGTCTACTTAAAGCAGTGCTGAACAGTGCTCAAAGTTTTGAGCTGTTAATCTTGAACCATGATGTAATTTGAATTGATAACATTAATATCATACCCCAGAGTGCGTATAATCTTTCAGTTTTAGTATGTCACAGGACTGTGGTGAGTGATGGGGGTATTCAGCTATGCTTGTAAGCTTTCTTCTATAGTGAGTAAGAAAGCATCTTCTAGAAAAGATAGATGCTTATTGTGTATTTAAAATATGCAAAACAGAGTTGCATTAGTTTCATGAACAATAAAAATCATGATGTTTCTTAATCTCAGCATGCTTTTGAAAAAATACTGGCGTAGATTTATATTTAATTTCTGGAATTGCATTTAGAAATTGAATAAAAACAACCTAGTGAAGGATTCTGAAAAATACTTTTTGTACCATATTAGCAACTTCATCAGCACAGTTAACACTTCCAAATCCAAAGCAGTGCTTTGTGGAGCTTAGGGAATAATTGACAGCAGTAATATATGGTGCTACTCTGTGATAGTATGGCCATAAATGTATACTTTTGCAATTGTTTTCAGCCTTGTTTATTGCTAATTGAAGTGTTTACTTTGCAGAATGATGTGGCCTTAAAGATTTTAGGTGGCAGCTTTTTAGCTTGTAGCTTTCAAAATTTTAATGGCTGTCTTTTTTGGGTCCACCTTGAACCCTTTTATCCAGTTTCCATCCAGGCTCCTTGTATCTCAGTTTATGCCCTTCTTATTTCTTCTTAGCATCTGTTTTAAATCTTAATTTTTCTCATCTCCTTCACTTCTGCTGGACTGCTTCTTTTTTTCTTTGGCACTGTACTCAGAGAATTTGAGTACAAGATGCTGATGTCATTGAATACCAGTTTCAGTGCATAGCAGCAAGACGGATTTCACCTGCTATGGGGGTAGCAGAAGTAGAGGAAGTTTTCATCACTCATTGCAACACTGGTAACGTTCTCCACAAGCCTCTTTCTGTACCAGTCAGTACGTGGAAATGTTGAGAAAGGAAGCCTGCAGTCAGAAAGCAATCTTCAGAAAAACATCTAAACTGGATGATTTAAAAAATTTGTTTTGAGTTTCTGCATGTGGGTATAACTGAATATTATAACAAGCTTCTCAAGTGTAAATTTTTTCTCTTTTTAGGTGAAATGGAAGAAGTCAGATGTGAAATTTGAAGACAGATTTGACAAGTACCTTGACCCATCTTTCTTTCAGCACAGAGTATGTACTGTTCTAAGACAACCTTACAAAATAACCCTCTAAAATGGGTGTGTTAGTTCAGAAGATGTCATGGATTTTTTTTTTTTTTTTTTTTTAATGTTTGCTCCCATTACTGTTCTTCTAAGGAGAAAATGAGTCAGGGCGACCAGTTTGAAGCAAACAGTGATGAATTTATTTCTGGACCTTACATTTATTCCCTCAGTGTCTTGGTTGTATGGTGTGTTGTTTTTTTTTTTTAATTGCATTCTTATTTTAGGTTTGAATTGTCTTCTACACTGAGGCAGATATATATCATCACGCACTGTATTGTTAAACATCCTGAAATCACCCATCACCTTGCTGTTCTGAATTTCAGGCCAAAAGGTGGTTTGCAATTTTTAGAAAGGAACATTTTTGGGTTTAGGGTTACTTTTTCTTTAAATCGCTTGCCTGTTGTATGCTCTGGCAAGCTGGCTTCTGCCTCCTTTTCCCTTTGCACATTTGTGAAATGGCATTTGGTGGCACAGAGGTGGGAAGCTGTACTTTTTTAATATAAAAACATAATCTGAAACAATCACACCTAATCATAAAGTGAACTTTGGAACTCTCTCTGAATAAAATCTTTCACAAACACTTTGAATTTAATTCTTTGATTGAAACATTGGCCATCCAACGTGTTTTCAGTTTTACAAAAAGCTTAATTGTGCTGGATTCCTTAAACTCAATATTGCTGTGTTGTAAACTGCTTGAGAATTACAAAATTAACTTAATTGAAGTAGCACTCTTGTACTTCAGTTGAAGTACAGTAAGCAATGTAGAAGCTTTCTATGTAGAATCCAGGACTGCAACAACAACTCTTTTTGAACAGACCTGAAGAACCTCAGTTGATAAGGCATAGAGCTACTAGGCAATGGAGGGTTATTTAATAAAATAAAAAAAATCTTCAGGTTAATTATTTCCCCTGTTTATTGTTCCTCATGTCTTTCTGGCCTGTACATCTGAAGTTTTCATCCCATTCAGCAGCTGGCAAAGAAATGTTCCTCTATTTACTTGATGTTGTGAAATTTAATTCTTGTTAGTCTGGTGTATTGATGCAGACTGGAGCCTACTGGACTGCTGTATTAATGGTAAGGTGTTTTGGGACAACAAGAACAAGACAGGCAGGTCTAAGAATGTATGTTTTAAATGGCAGCTATGTTGCTTAAATAGGGTGGCTCCAGTTTTCTTTAGTGCTTCAGTAAATGTCTGCGTGCAAACTTCAAGTGTGCAGCAGATACTAGGCAATTCAAGTAGATACGTTCACATGCTCAGGAGTGATGAAACTTCAGGGACACAGCTGTATAACTCCACTGCTTGTCAGTTGAATAACTACAACTGAATAACTACGGTATGTACAGTTCTGACTGAAGTAAATGCAAAGCAAAAAGGATTAGCCCAAACCAGTTGATAATAACAGTTGTGATGGTTTAAACCTATTACTGCAGTCTCCTTAAGGGTTGTATACTGAGCTACACTTCTTGCTAAAATTAGAAGTTTTACATTCTGTTTGGAGCTTGATAAAAAATAGAAAGCATGCTTGTCAGAGGCCATACTTTGGTCCTGTGCAAAGGAAATGTTTGTTGGTTTTCTGATTGTGAACATACCTTTTCCTAATGCAAACCTCTTTAGGAAGGCAGCAGTACATTGTGTTGCCTTTACTTTGCCCAAGGGAGCATGCATGGAGTTGTTCAAACTTTGCTGGTGCTCAACTAAACTGTGGTACCTTGGTCATGGGGAAGTTTGGCTGTTGAAAAGCTTTGTGTGGTGTTTCACAGGCCAGTTTTAGTGGGGCGTAAGTGGACTATGCAAATCCAGTGTTGCTTACATTAGTGTTACTTACTTAGCTAGTACTGATAAGCTGTTCTGTTAATCAGTGATATACCTGTATTGGAACAAATCTGAAACACGTTTATGGTTCTGAACCTTCAGGATGTGTTTTCTTTTTGTAGATTCACTGGTTTTCAATTTTCAATTCTTTCATGATGGTGATCTTTCTGGTTGGCCTAGTGTCTATGATATTAATGAGAACTTTGAGAAAAGATTATGCAAGATACAGCAAGGAAGAAGAAATGGATGATATGGTAAGATCTGCATTGACATTTTTATTTCAGGCTTACTAATTTCTCTTCATATGTTTATGGTGTTAGCTGCAATTAAATGGCTTTCTTTGGGTAGACAGAAAACTCCCCACATGTGTCTTGGAACTGTTAATGGTTTTCTTTGTAACATGCTCCTACTCTGTTAATGTTCATACTCACACTTAGATTAAATGGGGTCCATACGGACTGTGTAATAGAAGCCTGCTTTTACTTCTAAGCGCTTCAGAAGATTTTGGAGGCAGGGAGGGAATCTAATAGAATTTACTGCATCCTGCATTTAGATGGTAATTTTTAGCATCTTAATAAGCATCTGAAGAGTAAACATCTCGCTTGAATGCATCGAATCTAGAAGGAAAGTCATGCTTACACTTGAAGTTGCTTTACTAAATCAAACCTTTAATATGTGATTAGCTTGTGTGTTTGTCATTGATTGTGATGACTAGACTTAATTTTTTATTGTTGTTGTTGCTCCTAGGACAGAGATCTAGGTGATGAGTATGGGTGGAAGCAGGTCCATGGAGACGTTTTTAGACCATCCAGTCATCCTCTAATCTTTTCATCGCTTATTGGTTCTGGTTGTCAGATTTTTGCTGTGTCTCTTATAGTCATTGTCGTTGCAATGATAGAGGATTTATACACAGAGTAAGTGTAATTATGCTGTGCCTCCCACATATAAATGATTAAATGAACAAAATAATTACAAAAATTAATGTCTTAACTGGTCTGGAAAAAGTGTTCAAGGGTTTTTAGCAAATTATCCATAGTAGTATCTAGGGGAGTTCTTTTAAGATTTTGTGACATTTTCTTGTACTATTGTCACATGACTTGATCTCCTTTAACTTTGTTAAGCTTTTTCAAGTGACATTATGAAACTGTAGTTTGCTCCTCTGCAGCATTGCTGGTAGATTATTTGGGAAATAAGTGTTAGAAGGTACTTGGTTTCACTCCTGTTTTCATCTGGAGTGACAGCATTTTCCTGTGTTACTTTTTTTTTCCCCGTTCTGTAAAGATTGTAGTATGAGTTTACTGTGACAATGCATTAGGTCAATTTTATACACGACTCTCAGGACTAGAGATTTAATCTCTTACATTTTTTGAATTAGATGCTTCTCAGCCAGTGTTGCATGCAAAGTTTCCAACAGCAGGTGGTCTTTGGTCCTGACGGGAGGCAACTTTCTTAAAACAAGCTGTACTCCAGTTTCAATTTAACACACCAATTATGGTTCACCTACTTTTCTACCTTGCTTTTGATTTTGGAAACAGGAGAAAAGTTGTTGTGTTTTTTTTTTTTTTTGTGTATGAGTTTTTTTTCCCATTCCCTTGCATATATATCACCTGTAACCATTGGTTTAGCAAGCTGTAATACTTCTGATATACCACTAGAGAGAACTCTTGTTTTTGAATTTAGCTGCCTTTTAATGCCATGTTTACAGATCTACTCTGTAGTCAGTATCTTGGCATATTTTAATTTTTCATAGGGTGTTATTCTCTTTTTGGTGCCATTTGTCATATTTCTGGGTAGGATTATATACACTTTTTAAATTGTACAGCATATTGGCCCTTTAAGAGAGGGATTGAGACTATTGCAGAATGATTGTACACTATAGTGAAGCTGTACGTTAACAATAGCAATTGTAAAAGGCATCGGAACAATAATTTTAAAAATTATGTATACTTAATCTTTTATTGCAATAGGTCTCTATTACTTTCCTAGTGAATTCAGTTCTGTGTGTATAAATGAGCACTTGACCAAACCTCATACAAAGAATTTGTATGTTGAGGAAAATAGCAGGGCAAGCTGGAAAATGCTGTAAACCAGAAGTAAAGAGTGATTGCCTATCAATGTTCTTCAAGTCTTTTAAAACTCTTAGAAGTCAGGCACCTGATACCAGCTAAAAGCCTCTCAATGGAACTTGATCATGTCAGCTACTAATTTATTAATACTGGATTGTATTTTGAGCAACTTCGCCATTAGAATATTTAAAACATAAGTGAGTAACCTTTGAGAATAAGAAATTTTGAGATAATTTTAGATGAGCTGGTCACTTTATGGGTAGCCTGTGTTTACATGTTACTTCAAATTGTGCTTGATCTTCTGGGTTTTTCTGTGTGTTTCCAAAGTGGCTTAAATCAGGAGAGCTGTTAAAGCTGGTCTCTAACTTTTTAAAACAGAAAAACGGTAGCTTTTTCAATACAAAATATATCAGTTTTCTTAAATAGAAATGTTTATTTTTTTAACAAACAAATGTTACTGTACTATCCCTTTAGAGTGTGTGTGACCAGAAGTATATTTACTTAGTTTGCTTATTCCAGTCATGAAAAACGACTGAGATTACTGGATGCCTGCCTTACTCAAAGAAGCAATTTTTCTTCAGAAGCCAAGATACCAATAGTCTGGAATCTCTCAGAGCAATTAATGGGGAGATAATACAGCAAATTGAAATTCTTCTGCTGCTTTTTGCTACCAAAGGATAGCAGAGGGATGTGGGGAAGTAGCTCTATTTATGAATAACACGTCTAGCTATTCTTAGATATCATTTTAAAAATGTGTTTTGGGATGGTTTTTATAATTTAAAATTATTAGCTTTTGCCTGTAAAGATTCAGAAGATATGCCAAAATGAGTGCTTCAACACTTAATGAGGCGATAATTTCAAAATATCTAAACTCTTCTGATTTGACTACTCCATGCTGATTTGTGGCTTCATTATAGTTTCTAAATCAGGTTTTCTAATTTTCTGTAAGATGAACACTTCCAGTCTTACAAGTTAATTTCTGAGGAATGGCAGAAACATCATTCAGAATTGGTCTATTTTTGTTAACATTGGCCTTGATACTAAGCAAAGAGTAACTTTTATCTACAGTAGTTGAATCTTATGCTTAATATTAAATAGTTCTTAATGCAAATCAAAATGCAAGTGTATTTTGGTCTGAGTTGAGACTTTGTACTTAATTCCACTGAAAATTAAATGCAGATTAGGAAAGAATGTTGTATGCTGCACCTCTGTTTTCCATATTGAATTAGATTTGTCCAGAAGCTTTGAATACAAATAGTTCTCATTTTTATTTAGGTTCATCAACTTATACACTTGATTTTTAATTTTGTATTACACGAAACTACTAGTTTTTTATTAACTTATAATAAGCTAAACTTGCGCACTTTACATTTCGCTCTAATACTGTTTGCTTTTCTGTTTCATTTATTAAATCACTTCTTGCAGGAGAGGATCAATGCTTAGTACAGCTATATTTGTTTATGCTGCAACATCCCCAGTGAATGGATATTTTGGAGGAAGTCTTTATGCTAGACAAGGAGGTAAATTGTTTTCATGTTTCAGCACTTTTGGTACATTGTTAAATGGAAATGTTTTCTGATTTACACTGGTATAGAATATCTTCATGGAGTTAGGCCATTCAGATGGAATCCATTAAGGTAGAAAATATTTTGAATATATAACTTTCATGTTATTTTCTATTCCATATTGTCTGTGTATTCTAACTACAGATAGCTGAACTATTTGGTTAATTTAAAGGTAATAAGTACTATTAAAGGTAATAAGAGCTATTAGCAGTTGTATCTTTTATGAATTGCTTGTTATACTCTTTCATATAGTTATGCTTGCGTCATGACATCCAGAGAGTAGTGCAGTCTCTCCCTCTTCTGTAACGTATGCTGTTAAGCAGCTCGCGTCATCTCCAGATGACTGCTACATAGCCCTCCTCAGTGGGTACTGTTGGGTTTATGTTTACTAACGCTGAAAGGATGAGTGTACAGTATCTACTAGGACATTAATTATGAGCAGGGAAAAGTGTTTATAGCAACTTTTTGAAGAAGATTCTTCTCCTTTTCAGTATGTGCTCTGCTTTGTACATACCAAATAGAAAATGAGTATCGGTAGAGAACAGAAACCCAACAAAAGTGACATAACAGATTTGGACAGTGTGTATTCAAGTGCTTCCTACCATACCTCTCTGAGTTCTGACTAATGGCATCCTTGTAGTTCCACTAGCTTCATCCATTCCCCATGCAGCAATGAGAGGCTAATCAGTATCTATTATCTTCTACAGTGCTTTAGGGAAAATAATTCTGGTGAGTTTGCAAAAAATGTGTACCTCCTTAACACAACATGTTAGTACTCAATGTCAACTGTACTGAAATCCATTCTGAGTTTGGAGGTTAGATGTCTATATTCATGCGTCGTATATATCAACCTAATGATTTGTAGGTAAATCAGTTATTGATCTAAAATGTTGTACTTTGCTCTACAGTTGAGCCAGATTTGCATTTTGTCTCCAGATCAAATGTAATAAACTGTGAAATGCTATAATGTTGGCTTATGGTGAAAATGTATATGATGGTCTTGAAAAGTGTGTGCTGTTTTTTCTGGCTGTTTTCTATTCAGTGCATCTATGTTCTGCATAATTAATATATATATATATACACGGTATTTAAGAGCTTAGAAGGTGAAGGGAATACAGAGTGAAAATTTTTAAGGTATTGCCCAAGAGGTGCTTTGGTTTAGAGCTCCCCGAAGAGCTCAAGATATGGTAATAACTACTGGCAAGTGTTGCTGTTTCCTTAATGTCTGAGGCTTAGAAATAATTTCCCTTCTAACTTTTCTACTGTTGAAGATACCACAGCTCAGTTTTGCTGTATGTTAAGTGCTGTGGTGTTTTGCTTTATACCAAGGATAGGCAGTTCTTTAGTGCATCCTGAATGTCTGGAGTCAGCACAGTTGGGTGAAGACAACCTGGAGCAGGTGTTACCTGAAAGCAGTTGTACTAGTGAGCTGTCCCCAGAGCACTGCAGAGCTCTACTTCAGTGCTGCTGTAATACTGGGGTGCGTACAGGTTCTGCTATCTCTGTCACTGCTAATCTGTAGCCCGAATACACTCTTAGGTTTCATACTGCAGTTTCTTTGGCCAGCTTAGTCAGCATATGCTCCCAGCCAGAAAGTGATCACACTATCTCTTCCTCTTGTCTTTTCACCTGGCCTAATAAATTGATTAATGTGCTGCATCTTGCTAATTTCCAAGAGCCAATTAAAACTGTTAGTTGAATCTTGGCTTTTGTATCCTTTTATGTTGTTACTTTTTTTTTTTTTATCTTTTGGGAGAGAGGAAATAAACACCTGAATTCTGGAGAGCTTGCTGGTATTTTGTTTAAAAAGTTACCAATTCCATTGGAATGTTCCTTCTTACAGGAAGGCGATGGATAAAGCAGATGTTCATTGGAGCTTTCCTTATTCCGGCAATGGTGTGTGGAACTGCCTTCTTCATTAACTTCATTGCCATCTATTATCATGCTTCAAGAGCTATACCATTTGGAACCATGGTGAGTCATTTTAATGGAGAATTTAAACACCGCTGTAGACACAAGAAAACTACTTCTTAATCAAAATACAATTATGAGTCATAGCTTTAGCTTTCTAGTTAGAAATGTATTCTGAGAGGGTTTAAGTTCTTCAAGTATAATTTGTTTCAATCACTACAGCTACTGGGTGCCAGCAACAGTCCTCTCTGCTTAAAATGGCACTTCTGCTTTCTGTTTAATCTTCATTCTGTGTCAATCTGAAGTACAGCATGGAAAGTTAGTAACTTGATTTTTTTCTGGATGACCAGTGCAAACTGGCTATAAGCTACAATGCAATACAAAAAATACAAAATAACTTTTTTGGATGGAATAGTCATTACTTTTCACGTTTGTGCTAGTTATAGTTACTTCCTCATTAGTAGTATTTTTAGTGCCTGCCTACGTAGAAAATTTATACATTTATTGAATTAGTTGTTATAAAACTATTAAGTACAAAATCAAGTTAAATGTGCATAAACTTTTTGCTTAATTTTTGTGGTTCTCTTCTTCATGTAGTTAGGTTAAAATTTTATCTTTGTCTGCTATTATTAATTGGTCTGTGCCCCAAAGGAATATTGTATTCATTTATCTTTCCTAAGCTTGCAGCCATGTACAGTACTGTCAGAAAGGTTTACAACAGTCATCTCTGACATGTGTAAAGAGGCTCTGTTTTACTGCTGAGCAAGCATTTGTGATATCAGATTTCTCACTTGTATTCCCATTTGGAGCTCAGAATTGCTGAGGGAAGGGAATTCCACCTGGGTTGAAGTTTGTCTTGTAAATCTGTTCAACTGACTTGTATTTTAAGATCATGGAAACATATATGTGTAAAAGCAAACGGGAATATAAATCTTCAAGGGTCACTTAATCGGGATGTTAGGACTCTTCATACACAGTGATTTTAATGATCTCAAGGTTTTATGAGTGTTTGAATCATTATAATTGGTCATAAAACTTCAGTGGAGTTAGCAAACTTTTAGTAGGAGTGGGTTATGGATTGGAAACTTCATCAGAATAAATAATGCTCTAATGATTTTGAATTAACTAACGAAGCTGGTTTGTAGAAGGCAATGAAAATTGTTTGAAATTACCATGTTGTGCTTCAGTCTGAAGTCCCTGGGAAGGTTTCTAGCTACATGGATAAGATACCTTTGTATCTTTCTGCCTTCGTTTTTAATGTAGTGAATCTTCCACAATTCTCTGCTGTAGACTTGGTGCTGATTTCTTGTTTTCGGGAAGTAAAATCTCTGTCAGCTAAATATACTAAACTCAGAAATGACTTCATTTGCCCTGGAATGTCTTGAAGCCGCCCTTCTTGATTTAGCTGCTGGCAAGAATTAACTCTTTTTGCTTCGGTACTGTAAAACTGGAAAAAGCAGATACTGAGTTTGAAAAGAATCACCAAGCTAAAAGGTTGCTAAAACTCTATGCTTAAATATGGCATCCTGTGCTTTGCCGTTTCATATTGCTTTTTGCCAGTGAACCTGTAGGATCAGTCTCTTCTCTGTGACTTAATCCCTCCCTCGAGACAGATTTTTCTGTTGAAGGTAGGCAAGAGCAGCTGACAGTGCTGTCAAACCAAGGTGACCAAACTAACATGAAGTGGCTACTTCCATCTGCCTGGTATATGCTCTTCTGCATTTTGTGTTTAAATGCTCGGATTGATTGGGCCCTTCAGGACCTTCATACATGTCACTATCATTTCAGTCTGTTTAGAACATCAGAGCTTCATCCACCTGGAGTATCTCTACTCCTGATGTCTGGAATCTCCTGAAAGATGTTGTAGGTACTGGGAAGATCCAGAATTTGTTTGTGAAATCATTTGTCAGTCTTGTCTCTGCATGTAGCCCTTTTGGATATACATGCAAGCTGCACTGTTACAAACATTACGCTGGGAAATGTTCTGTGAGAAGGAACAAAAGCTTTAATTTCTTCCCTGGGATATCTTTGTTGCCTTTTCCTTCAAAATACAGTAAACAATGTGACAGATTTTATTCAAATATGAGAGTTTTTTTTAAACCCAATGGTTTAACACTTCTAAATCCCTAGGCATATGAAATTGATATAAAAACCTGTGTTTTATTTCACCTCTTCGTCCTTATAGATACAGAGTGAGTGCAGTTCAGTTCTTTGGAGTCCAATCTTTGTTATTTTGTAGTTGCTTTTTTTTGTTTAAAATATCACATCACTGCTGAACACGGAGTTCTTCTGAAGGTGTTGTACACCTTGGCTTACCTTCTGTTGATTTTTTGCAAGTATTTTCAATGTAATGATCATTTTTCTATTTTGTTGTGTTCGAATTCTAAACAGAAAATGGATCACGGGACAATTGAAATAATTTTAAATAGTGGCACGTGAAGTGAGCTCTTTACTTTTACAAGGAATGTGATAGTTGTCCTACACAAAAATACTTAGAAAAGAATCATGGGATCATTAAGGCTGGGAAAGACTTCCAAGATCGTCTGGTCCAACTGTCCCCCAACCACTAATATTGCCCGCTAAAGCACGTCCCTCAGTACCAGGCCCAGCCTTTTCTTAAACACCTGCCGGGATGGTGATTTTGCTACCTCCCTGGGCAAAATTATTCATTGAGTAAAAATCATTGAGAATTACTTATTAAGTAATGCAGAATTTCTGTAGAGTACACCATGATGGAATTTAAAGAGGCCACCTTAATGCTGGCACTTCACAAGTTGTGACTGAATACGTTGTTCTATGTAATACATAATTTAAAGATTCTCATTATGGCTAGTATGACTAACATTCTGACTGCAGAATCCGAACAGCTTATATTGAACTACTTAGATTGTACCATTTTTGTTTTGAGCGAGCAGTTGGTTCCTGTATGGCTAACATTCCAGTATGCATTTTTAATGATTTATTTAAATAAGATTATTCACACAGAATTTCTCTTGGGATCAATACCCTAGTGTTTGCATCATTTACACTGTGTATAAACTAGAAAGGTTTCCTCTGACAGATAGCTTAATCCAGGCTGCAGCCATCTCTGACAGCTTTAAGTTGAGTATTGGCTGCCACTGAAAATGGTCGACCTGATATCACCACAGGTTTTCGTGCATTGAGCCAGATCAGAAAATGATCTGGCTGAAATACTCCTGGCTAAAAATAGAAGGAAGGAAGGAAGGAAAACCTAGTAATGTACATTTAGTGGACTGATTCTTCAGATTGCTTGAAAATGACTGTGGAATCTTTGTCAAAAAACACATTTATGCTGAAATAGATACAGCTTAATTTTTTACTACATTTTTTACAGTTCTGTTCTTTACACAAAGTAGCACCCTAGATTAGCAATATAGTTGTAATAAAATTAATAACACTGTATTTTGAAGCCTTCTATTTTCTTGTTGTGTATGATGTCTTGGCAGATTTTGTGTAGAAAACTGTTTCACTGTACAGATTTTGTACCTCTGTACTGCGGAAGAGCTTCATGCTGTCTGAGGGTGCATTTTTGGTAAATGACAGGAAAGATCAAGCTGCTGCTTTGACAGTTAATTTTTATTGCTTGTCTCCTTTGTGCATTAAGCAGTCAAGGCACCGCAGCCTGCTAGTAGCTGTTTAATATTAGATATGCTCATAAAAATTTTAATTATCACCTTTGAATGAAGTTTAATCTACAGTTGTCAGAAAATATGAAACACATGGCACTCAAACATAAATTATATTCTTCTCAACAATGTTTCCTTTCAAATAAGGAAAACTGAATTCTACACATTCAGTGTGTAGAGGGCAGTAAATATTCTTCCCCCTCCAACCTAAGTCACATACTGATTTATTAATAAGATACTTTATAAAACAAAAAATGCAGTGGATGAAATAAGTATGTTTTAATATACAGGCTTGGTAGAAAAACTCATGTCATTTGCCTTTATTTTTATGGATTATGGAGAACGTGTGCTTGCTTTTTCACTGAAAAACTGGGATTTCAGATGTTGTAGATCTGTCTGTTCACATAATTTGTGTTTTCTGAAATGGTAGGTAACACCGTTCTCTGAATTTCTCTTGGATGATGTTACAATAATACTTCTCTTAAAAGGCTCATTAAGACCTAATTCCCCACACCTCTGCCTGCTATTATTGATTCTTTTTAAAAATAATAAAAAAAACCTTTAGCCTCCCTCTGCCAGGAGGTGCTTCTGCGGGAAGGCAGAGCATGCCTCTGTGTTGATCCTTCCTTCGTTTCCTCTTACCATTTGTGATGGTAAACCAGAGGCCAGCTGAGCTCCTCTTGCCATTGTAATCTCATTCTTTGAAGGTCATGAGGCAGAAATCATTCTTTTTTTTTTTTTTTTTTTTTTTTCAGATAAGATACTTATTTACCCTACTACCCCGTGTTTGCTTCAGATAGGCTTTACGCTCTCTAGGCTTAGGCATTGCCCAGTCTGCATCATCACTGCCCTAAGCAATCTGTGGCAACACGCAATACCCCTTTAATTTGGGAGGGAGTAGTGTTTTCACCTCAGATCTAAAATTTAAAGGAATATGCCTGAAATGGCAGAAGCAAAAAAAGCTGGTTTTCTCCAGTCGTCTCTCACATCCAGAGAAGACTGTTACTGCCAGGAATGAAGAAAGTAATTTTCAGCAAGCATCAGTCTGAGCAGGTAGGCTACCTTGGGGGTCAGACGGTGAGTTGAGAGCAAGAAAGAAGGCACACATCAGCAGTGTGTGTTGACTAAACAACACCGGTTGTTTTGGCCAACCTTCTAAGACTTGCAGGTTGCTTTCACCAGGGCAGGGTTATTTCAGATGATAGAATATCAGCTTGGACAGCCTGTCAGAGGCAGGTATAAGTGGGAGACATTGCAGAGCCTTCCCTTTCCTCATTTAGTTTGTCCTTCTTTGTACTGCAGAATGATCTCAGATGATTTTTAGACTCCTTAGCGACTCTAGGAGAAAAGCATACTCCAAATGCAACTGTCCTCAGAACACAGCATTGCGTTAAGACAGACGGTGCGTTGTTTAGCAAAGCACTGGTTTATCTTAGTGCTGCTTACTAGATCTCACCAAAGGTTCTAGTTGTACTGTCTGAAATCTCTTAAATTTTCAACCTAGTAGAATGGAAGATAGTATAACATCATCAGTCATGGCTTGGCTGATCTGATAGTGAAACCACAGGCACTCAATTTTTCTGATGTATGCCAACTGCAGCTGTACTGGGGACAGGTTGGCAGTACTTACTGAAGCCATTATTCAAGGAGCATTGGTCTGTCTTGGCTTGTTTTTATGTAGGTAAACAGTTTTTAGGTTTCAGTGCTGCTGGTGAGTCAGTCTCCCAGACAACAACCATGTCCAGCAGGAGGAAGTTGGACCTGCTCCTTGCCCACCTGATTTGAAGGCACTTAGCTCTGTAGTTAGTGTTAATGGAGTGGGATGCTACTGACTGCCTTTCCTCCTCTCTGAGTTTGCTAGATAAGCAATAAAGCCTGGATGATTCCTTCCCTGAGGTTATATTATTTCCATGCAGATTCTCTGTGGTAGATGAATTGTGCAAGATAAACAATTACAGGCTTGTAGGTTTGAGCTTGGAATTCAAGGCTGTTGCTGGATAGTTTCTTTCTACAGTACATTTCTACAGTGGATTTGCTCTCTACCAGTATCCCCAGCCAAAGGTTATTTCTAAGATCAAGTGAAGCTGTGAACACTTTGATAACGACACTGTAAAGGACGGTTCTAACTGGATGAGTCGTGTGGATGCCCAGCCCTGCTGCTGCTGAGCTTCGTGTTTGAGGCAGGCCTGAAGCCTACGTGCCAGCACATATGGGGAGCACCATGGACAGAGCCAGCCCACCACGCCCTGTGCACGCAGGATGCAGAACAACCTTTTCTTGCAATGGAAATGGTTTCAATATGGTCAGCTCGGAAATTCTTTGGATCCTGTGCAGGCCTTAATTCTTGAATGTCATTCTTCCCCCTACGGCTCAGACAAGCTGAGATTTTTTAGTCAAGATCCGTTCAAGTTTATTTAGTAGTGATTTCAGAATGTTATTTATTTTTGTGGTAGTGCTTCTCTTGTCCTGTTATGTTGAAGGGCTTTTAAAGGATTTTAGTAAACGTGGCACTCAATATGTTGTTCTTTATTTCATAGTTTTTGGCATTTTTCTCTGAAAATTCTCATCTACTCATTCTTTTAGATTGAGTAGCTTTCAAGTGCAGGGTCTGCATCCATTAAGTGATTTATATGCTTCTGTGATTCATTCTTAAGTGACCTCAGTGGCCTACCTAAGAAATTGTGCTTGTTTGCTTGTATTTTTCCAGTAATGGAAGATGATAAATGGGAGATATTAAATGTGTATTAAATGTATAAAATCTGCTTTATTATTGCCAAGTATAAATGCTACTTAGTTTCTCCTTATTTACTGCTGAAGCTTCAGGTTTTAGTGGCTGATGATGTAATGCTTTAAAAACATCCCCAAGAAGTACAGAGCAGTCTGGAGAGTGTTTCTGCTCATTGACCACCTGTTTAGTGTACCCCTTCTGAGAAGCACAAAATATTGCTCCATCCGACCCCAGGCAATGTTTTCCATTCACATCTGGCCCAGGCTAGTGATAGTATGCAAGTCAGTAACAGAAGGATAACTCACTGTGTTTTGTCAGATGTTACCTTAAACTCATGTGATTGACTTAATGTAAAGTTTGTGTTGAGCTAATGTAGTACAACTCCTCGTTGCAAAAAGTTAACAAAATACTTGATGCTAATTCATTTTGCACTAAAGATTTGAGAGTATTTCTTGCTAAACATTTAAAATTATCCTATTTTGGAAGATAAAAACATATTGCCTTCCAGGAATAGCAGAACTACATAGATATGTTGAAAAAAAAACCTCATGATAAACTTCTAAGGAGGATGTTTCATTGCATAGCACAGGAACATTGGCTTGACTTTGCTTGTTGTGTGTAAACCTAATCTTTGTATGTAAGTAGCGCCATTGTGCTTCTGAACTGAGTATTTTTGCATACCCGTGGTCATTTGTATTTTTGGCAGCTCTTAATTACCTGGTTGGTTGGAAAAAGTCAAACCCCAAATTTTGATTGGTAGCATTCTGACATGGCTTCACAGTTCTTGTTTGGGTTTCTTTTTGTGGCTTGGATTGAAAATCTCATACCTGTATTTGTTGTAATTATGTATGTAACTGCCTGACTGCTAGATGGTAAGTCCGAGGGATAAATCTGTAAAAGTTAAGAGAAACTGACAAAGCACCATGAAAATTTCAGTTGCATTCCTTTGTGATGTATTGAATGTAATGATTAGAGGAAAAACAGTTTTAAAAAAAATAAATCTATAATAGTTCCGTTTCCTGAATTGATATAAAAAAAACATTCTTAAAACTTTTTAATAGCATCTACTCTGAAGTTTCTTAGGAAATAAATACTTCAATAAAGTAGACGTATATTGACTAATTCTTCATAACGGAGGAGTATGATTCTGCAGCAATAACTACTAAGGACTAATATATACAGGATATATTGGTTATCTTCTTTCATCTTTTTATACCTTTTTTAAAAAATTATTATTTTTCATTTACAGGTGGCAGTATGCTGCATTTGTTTCTTTGTCATTCTTCCACTGAACCTTGTTGGTACGATTCTTGGCAGAAATCTGTCGGGACAGCCTAATTTTCCATGTCGTGTCAATGCAGTGCCTCGTCCCATACCAGAGAAAAAATGGTAAAGACAACTGTGCATCTTAACTAGATGTATTCATTTAAAATGACATTTCAGGTGTGATCATTAAAAGCCTTTCTAAAGTAACTTTTTTATTTAATTTGAGCTGTATCTAGAAGAATACCTGTACAGAAATTTTCTTAGTGTTTTTTTTTTTTTTTTTTCCTGTTGGATAAAAGCACCATGTGCAGGTAATGGTTAATAGTTGTAGCGGTTCTGGATCACTGGTTTACATTTGGCCTTAGGTACTCTTTCTTCAGTCTCTTATGTAAAAGTGATGATTCCAAGTCAGTTCTGATACGGGTATCTTGAAACTAAACCTCTCCTCTTTAGTTAATGCTTCTTACAGATTTAGGATCAAATGTGCCTTAGAGGCATACCTGTTCTGTTTAATGGCTTCCATGTTCAAGCTGAGACATATTTGCAGGGTGAAGGTAGGGAGAAGCTTGCAATGCTCTTCTGCACTTTTGTTGATGGCACAGAGCCTAAAATACTTGAACTATACAGTTTGAATTGTGAATTAATTATTTTTGAAGTCTATGTAAAGGAGTGCTGGTTCTCAAAAAGTAGTCTTCATTTTTTGGCAAATTTTAATGCTGTCGTTTTTTTTACTACTAATTTATTTCAGTGATGGAAGCAGCAAGCTGTGGAAATGAAAGTATCCTCAGAGGAAATTTTTAATATATTTTTCTTGCTTTTCCTGTTAAGAGGAATGGAACAGAGTGTTAAGGGGGCATTGAAATGTGTACACCCACAGTAACCAGGAAGTGCAGCACACTTAGTCTCTCATTAGTGGCAGGTTGTGCAGCTCACATGCTAGGATTTGATTTATATTTGATTTATATTGTGGCATGTGTCTTGGGAATCTGATGGATTTTGTGGGATCGGGATGACAGATTAAAAGAAATAAGATGCTTTCCATGAAGACAATGAAAGTGCACACCACCAATTTAGACAAGTCTTCAAGTAAACAATAAAAGAAGCTGCAAATGAAGTCACAGGTTGCTAGCTAGATTCAGCATCATTGCAAGTACTGGGCAGAGATCACCTTTAGTAAGTGACAGGACCATCTGTGGGTAGCTGAGTATCAATTTTTAGCCATGTGCTTATGACTCAGTATAGCATTAAAATGAACACTGGTTCTTAATTATATAAGCATTGCTCTGAAATTTTCATTGCAGTATTTGCAGTATCTGTGGTCATCAACAGCACTGAGTTTTTACTGTCTTCATTGAAAACTAGTGGATGTTACGGGGTTTGATGGTTTAGGCCCCTTTCAGGAAAAAAGAGATTCTTTCTGTAGCTGGTAAGACTGGTTAGATTCCTGACCGTAGGCCTGTAAATAAGTGTGAGCCTTATGTTTGTTTATTTCCCCCAAGAAGGACTCCTCCTACCCATACATGACATCCTATTAATTAATCCGTGTTATTTTCCTGGTTATATGTCTTAATATGTTTATAAATAAAAGAATAAAATGGTCCCTAAACTAGTTTTAATGTCTTTCAGGTTCATGGAACCGGCTGTTATTGTTTGCCTAGGTGGAATTCTCCCTTTTGGATCAATTTTTATTGAAATGTGAGTTTGTCAGAGATTTCTCCACTTAATTTAAAAATAATTTAAGTACAATTACAATATCATCTGCATATTTTGTTTGTTCTCTACAGGTATTTCATTTTTACTTCATTCTGGGCTTATAAGATCTACTATGTTTATGGCTTTATGATGTTGGTTCTGGTTATCCTCTGCATTGTGACAGTTTGTGTGACTATCGTTTGTACCTATTTCCTGCTAAATGCAGAGGATTACAGGTGGTAAGTATTCTGTTATTTGCTTAGTTGAACAGACTGTGAAAGTATTATGGAAAAGCTACGTCTCGTCAGTGTAGACAGGTCTTTTCAAAGTATCCCACAAACAGATTTTAGCTGTAGGGAATAAAAGCAGTTCTCGGACCCTTTCTATCCAGGAGATTTCTCAGTGAGTGCACATCTGTCCATGCATGTATATATGCATAAAAAATATGCTGAGGCACGAAGGAATATAAAGAAGGGTCATCACTGATATTAGTGACAGATGTTGCAATGGAAGCTTTTGGCACTTGTAGCAGACATGTAGATTTCGTTAAATAAATCTATAGAACAAAGATGCTTTGTTTTTAGGACAAGTTTTTAGTGCATTGTGCATTTTCTTGGGAAGATTTTTGGTTTAGATGTATGATGGGCATGCATGTTTACTTTCAGGCAATGGACAAGCTTTCTTTCCGCTGCATCAACTGCGATATATGTTTACATGTACTCCTTTTACTACTACTTTTTCAAGACAAAGTAAGTGGTAGTTTTCTTTCTTGAATATCAGATTGCCATATTGTCAAAGACAAACGTATTGAGAAAGATGAGGAAAAATAACTAGCATAATTTCCTATCTTTTTCAGGATGTATGGCTTGTTTCAAACATCATTTTACTTCGGTTATATGGCAGTATTTAGCACAGCTTTGGGAATAATGTGTGGTAAGTTTCAAATATACTGAAAATTTTCTATCAGAATTTTCAGACTGTCATGTTTCTGGCTTTAGCTCTGTGTTTTGGTGGAGTATGTATGTGGTGCAAGATCTGCTCAAAAAAGTGTACAATCCTTAAAATTAAACTTACATTTCTCTGTTTATACTTCATTCCTACATAATACAGAAGTTTCCCATAGACTGTGTCTTCTGATAATTGATTTTAAATTTTAAGGAAGAACATTTATGTATTGTGCAGAGAATTTCAGCCTTCGTGCAATGTTGAAAGACTCAGTATTGGGCAAGAATACAGTAATAGGTTACATTTTTAATGCAATCTAAATTCTTCAAAGTTCCAATTTTTAGTTGAGTCCATGTTAATTTTTTTTTTTTGGTTTTGAGTTTTTACCGTTGCTCTGAGACAAGGAGCTAGGTACACACAATAAGCTATCGGTGGTGCAATGCTGATGGCGCTGCCTTCTGCGTCCTATGGCATGTATATGTGAGGGTGACAGTCCAGAAAGGACTGAAACCTCAAGACAGCGTTTGAAAAATGAATATTGGAATATCCACAGGTGAAGAGAACACAAAGTGCTCCTGTGTGCAGCTGGGTTTCGTTGCTTTTTTAAGATACTGTTTTGAGAGATGTTTAGAGGAAGACATCTCTCTTGACATGGAAGTCATCTGATGAAGCCATGCATGCTTATTTACTTGTTAGCTTTGTTTTTAGTCTTTGCTTTATGACTTTCAGGAAGTCAAAGTGCTACTTTGTTCTTTTGCACTTTCCTATGACATTACTTGCTTTTCAAGTATGATCCTTATTTAATACTTCCCTTCCTACCAGTAAATAGTCCTATAGCCTCTAGTGGAAAGCTTTCTCTCAGTTAGATATTTGAGACCCATCCCCGGAGGGTAATTTTACTATGCTTTTTGAACAGGGGAGGGAAGGAATCAGCTCTTAGCTGCTGAGTACCTGTTACCCATTTCTCTCATGAAATCTAATCTTGCCTCATTGGGTTCTTGGCACATTACAAGACTTCCCTGCTGTTCTGGTAGTCTTGCAGCCATTTTTTTTTCTTTAATAGGCTTATACTTTTCAGTTCTAATCTTTTCTTTATAAAGTGCTCAGGCTGGTATTGATTAAAACGTCTGTGATGCAGAAGCCAAGCTTGCCCACCAGTTCCAGTAATTAAAATGTTTTGTGTTCTTTTTAACATGGAAAAGGAAGGTTGTAAAATGCTTTTCTGTCATGGTAGGACACTACCCGATAGAATATTGGAACAAATTATAAATTTATTCAGAATCAGAACATACTTGTGTGTATGAAATCTGATTTCTACAACCGTATTGAGATTTTTCTTTTCCTTTTTCTTCTTTAATTGTGTTGGAAGAGAAGCTGTGAGATTCCTTTTTACTGAGAACTCGTATTTTCAGCATTCTGGGGGAAGAAAAAAAAATCCCTGTCAAAAAGCATTTGTCCAGTGAACTTGCTGTCATTGAGATCTAACGACATGTCAGCACACATGCTGCACAATTCCATAGTGACTACATCTCCGGTGAAAGTGTGTAGAGCTGTGCTTTAGATGCTCATGTAAATTAGCATGTTCAGTATCATACAGCTGGATATACAGCAGACTAGTTCGGACCAAGGCAGTAAGCTAGTATCTTCCAACTCTGTTTTCAGTGCTTCTGATTATGCTTACAGAACTCAAATCCCACATGCAGTGGGATGCTTTGATCCAAAGTTTTTTGCCCTCTACAGAGCATCTAAGCCCAGGGACTGGACAGTAGGGAGCCATGAGAACTTCCAAATCTTTTGAGCTTCTCATACTTGCCTCTTAGTGCCAGAGAACAAAATTGATTCATGAACTCAGTGTATGGCTTAGGAATTAAGTAGTATAGAATGGTCTTTTGCAATACTGCACATTGGCATCCAGATAATACTGTAAGTATGACTGAAGGATGTTTGAAAAGCTTACGTGCTTACAAAGACACAGCTGTAGTGAGTGCTAATTGGCTTGAAATAATAGATGGGAAATAATCTATGATTTCTTTGCAGCTGCTCTTCCTTGCTATTGGGATTCTTTTGGGTTCTGTTCATTTAAAGGCTTGTTCTGCTGAAATACGCTTACAGTCTATTTCTGCTAAACCTATGTAGGCTAGAACCAAATTAAAGCACCTTATCAGGTGATTAAAAAAGAATCAATGTGATTGCTTTTTTATTTAAACAAGCCTGCATTTGTCTCAGAAGGGCATTCCTTAATTGTTTGTCATCATTGTCTAGTGTTCCTCACCCTTCCCCTGCTTTTACTCAATTCCTGTGAAGTAGCCTTGAGGATTAATTGCTGGCTTGGACATGGCCATGACTGGTACTTCATGGATAAGGCTGCTGTGGTTCAGGATGGGTTGTGACTTGTTTATGGAGTTGAGAGCTGTGGTCTCCTGTGACTGCTGCTCTCTGCTCTTCCCTCTCACTTCCATCTCATGCACACGTTCTACAGATCCCAAATGAACCGCTATTAGTGCTTTGCTCTCCTAAATGTCTGTAGTATCTGGCATCATATTACTAGAGAAACCCTCAAAGAACAAGTTCTGTGATGCACCTGAGTTTAGGATCTGAAATGAGCATTGGATCCATTCACATTAGCTGCCTTAATAGGCAAAAAGTGATGTCTTAAAACAGGCGTCCAGTACCCTTATTTTGTCAGTTTGCTGCCTGCAACAGAAAATGAGTTTCTCCACAGTCTACAGAACAGCCTGTGTGCTTCTGTTTGACTCCAAGCTTATGTCACCTCTGCATGTCATTGCCAGGCTTCCTCTCTGCTGCATCCTCAGCACACTTGCTTTTGAGCAGCAACCTGATCTTGTATGCACTGTATTAATTTTAATTGGACTCTACTTTGTCCAAGTTTGTAATACAAGTACTTCACTTTCTGACTAGTGGAATGATTGTCATGATATTTTACACTGCTTGAAATGCCATGCAACAACACAGACTGACTCTACAGGCTCTTTATTATTCCAGTGGCACTGGAATCATCCATCAGGTTTGCTTTGTGCAGATCTCCTGACTTCATGTGAATGTTGGGCTTTGGGGGTCTGAAAACCAGAATTCTGTGCAGGTTTAATGACTGGACTCATGAATTACCTGAACAGTCCCCAGGATTTAAATAATTGTCCCAGTTCTAAATAATTCTGTGGTCAGCCAAGGTATCTGAAAGAAAAGCACTGGACAGTTCACTGCAGGCATTGTTTGACAACGATCCTTAATCAGCCTGGCAAAACAGGTTCTGGGTTTCACCAGTAGGCTGCTGAATCTCTTTCTGAGAAGAGGTCTTGGTCCTGTACTTTTTTTCTTTTTTTTTTTTTAATTTTCCAGGTGTCCTTAGTGCTGCAGTATTTTGGATTTAGCATAAACTGTTGCCCCTATCAAAAACGCAGTGACCTGTTCTTTTACTACTGCTGCGACAATGCATAATCTGCTCATGACTCTTACTAATTTGAAAACCACAGGTTGCAATTTCCTTTAACTACTAACTGCTACTAGTTTAATCTCTTTGTACAGACCTCCTTGGAGTTTAAGGCTCCTGGGATGGGGATCTATTATTGTTTGTGCCTTGTGGGAAGGAAAAAGCCATCTGCCAATAAAACACTCATCCAGAAGGCATGCAACTTCTAATAAAAACCCGCCCTCCCATCCACCTTCCCTGCAGAGTGGGTGATTGTATGTTTTTTACCCTCTGTTCAGAAAAAGGGACCTGCTTATTGGCAGCAGTGGGGGAGCCGCTATATTTATCGAGGCCAAGTGAGCATGGCCTCTTGGTAAGATGGCTTAATAGATTTAGTTTGCTAGGCTAGGGGAGTTCTTGCCAGACGTTCACTGGGAGCAGGGATAATTGGAATTTGAGAAAAATATTGCAGGTAAATAATTTTCTGTTTGCAGGGTGCATGATTTTATGTGACTTTAAGTGTGTGCGTGTTATTTCTGATTTATTGTTATCAGCTCTCTAACATATTCAACATTTTCTGTTTATTTTGCAGGAGCTATTGGTTACATGGGAACAAGTGCCTTTGTTCGTAAAATCTACACTAATGTGAAAATTGACTAAGGAAATAAGAAAATTGAACTATGGATCAGTTCCTGTTTTCAGGGGGATGAACTTGCACAACAAAAAGCGCGAGAAGAGATTTGGGTTTTAACACTGGGCACTATATGGGTCTCCATTTTGTGGATGGCTTAAAGTAACATCTATTTCATTGATCCTAGGTTCTTACTGACTGCTTTCTCCAACTGTTCACAGCAAATGCTTGGATTATATGCAGTAGGCATTACTACAGTACGTGGCTAATCTTCCCAAAAAAAAATAAGGAAAAAAAACCTAGCTCGTTAAAGATGAATAGACTAGCTCTCTTCAGTGAAGAGGACAAACAGTTTATTTAAAGCATTTGTTCCATTCAATAAAAAGAGGGAAACTTGGCTGCTAAAACTACTTGATTAGTAGTCTTCCTGGTACTTAACATTTCTAAATTATGTAAAAATGCTGTTCCAGAAAGATTACTTTTCTGATTTTTACTGCCATTGCCAGGATAGGAGGTATGTTTTATATTTTGAATCCAGGTGCTTTTGGGTTTATTTGCAGTATCAACTATACCCTACACATTTGTTTAAAAAATAATTTAAAAATATATAAAAAAAAACCACCTGCATGTAATATATCAGCTATTGTTCTAGTTGGACCAATTTCCCTTTATTTATCTTTAAAGTAATATCCAGCTACATCTTAAATCCATCCAAAGAAAATACAGTTTGAAGACGGGGTATGTTCTCTGCAATGCAATTTACTGTACAGTTAGAAAGCAAAATGTTAAATGAAGAGGATTGTTTGTTTTTTAATAAACACTCTGAGGTCTAGATTAAAACAAAACCAACATTTTAACTGAATGTCTAAAGTGATTCTCCTTTTCTTTCCAAGTTAGTCTTGCATATTTTTTATTTTTTTTTTTGGTTTGGGTTTGAATGAGAATTTTCCTTTAGACATACAAGGGGTAATAAGTGTATATAACATTAAATAATGTAACTTAGGTGTAGATCCCAAATGTATTTGGATGTACAGATTTACTACAGAGTACTTTTCTGATGATTCGGTGTAAAAAATGTGTGAATTTGGGTGGCTTTTTACATCTTGCCTGCCATTGCATGAAAAGTTGGGGTTTCTTCACAATGTGTGTATGTCATGCTTTTCTGTTCCTTTTCCTTTCTGAAGCTCTTACAGGAATTAAATTTGTAATTTAGAACATTTTAATTTTTGTTAATCCTATCTGGACACTTGTAACATCAAAAGCACAGTTGCTTTAGAGTGTTCAGAAAACTAAAATAAACTTTTCAGACAAAAATATTCTGATTGTGGAAATAGATGAGTTTGCAGTTGAAAGTGTTTGAAAAGGCAATACCACTGAATGCCAATTTCTGCATATGATATTAGTATGGGTTTCAAATATCCAAGCCCCACACTTTGAACTCAGAGTTCGCTTGCAACTGTATTGTATAATACAGCTCCAAAGTGGATGACCAGCCCAAAAAGATTCTTTTTGGCTGAATTCTTTGTAGAGAAGTATGTTTTGTGATCCAGCTAGTGTACTGAGAAAAAAGGGGGTAAGCACAGTCTGAAATAAATGGGCAAATAAAGTTAAGTCTTTCAAAGATGACTGTTAATTATGCACTGTATTAGCTAGAAAAATCCTGAGTGTGTTTGTGACAGATTTAAGAGCCACTTGGCTTGATGGATTTGGTGGTTTTTGTTTTTTTTTTTTTTTGAGGGGGGTGGGGGTGGCAGGAGGGGGCATCTACCATATCAGAATGTTTTTATCAGTGCGGCTGTCTGAAATACAGCACCAGCCACGGAGAAGGCAACTTCCTGAATTTAAAAAACGAGCAAAGTGGTTGTATTGATTAGTACTGTATTGTCTCCATAAAAAGTATTGATAATGCAGTAGCCACAATGAGAAACAACCCTGCTTCTGCAGGGGCGGGTTGGGGAGTGGGGGAACTGAACTTACAGTTAATACTGAGAAGCGATGCATCCTGCTGTATATAGCTTCTGTAACATATCTGAGCTTTCAGCTCTGAAGCTCTGATTTTCTTGGCCAATTTTAACCAATCTCTCAGAAAATAAGTTTTGTTTCAAGCGAATGGTTGGTGTCAGTAGCTGAACACTGTGCCATTTAACAGAAGATAATTCTTTTTAAAGTACAGACTGATTTTGAGATGGGCTCATAAACTGTATCAACAGTTAGTTTTCCTTTGTTCTGAAACATGGAGACCTAAAGCAAAAAATGGGGTTTGTACTCGTTCTTGCTAGTGCATATGGATGGGAGAAGCCCTCTTTTCATCCATGTTCTTGTAAATCTAAAGTGAGAAGCCATTATCTCCACACAATAAATACATTAAGTACTCCTCTGAGATACAAGTTTTTTAAAGGGAATATTTTGATAATGGGTCTGTTTCTCTATTTAGAGCACTGCTATGTGATTAGTCTATCAGAAATGTCACTAAATGGTTTGTGAATTTCATTTAATCACTTTTTAATGCCACAGAACGGTGGGCTGCCTACTTGCTTTCTCTATCCTCTGGCATTATTAGCTTTTGAATATCCAGATAGGATTGTATAGCTTTTAAAGTGACATTGAAAAGATACTTACTGCACAGGCATTGCTTTTCTTTCTGCAAGCACGTTCCTCTGGAGAAGTACTGTGCTGAAATAATTGACATTTTTGTAATTCCACCATAGCACATGAATAAGTTGGGGTTTGACTTTGCTTTCCCCCTTTCTTTTGGTTTCTGAAGGAGTGCGAAATGTGACCAGTTTTGAACAGCTTGTCTCTATGGTTGCTGTTTGGGGTAAGGCCATTTATTTGCACCCCCCAAAAAAATGTGGATATGGTGTGAACCATCTTGCTTCATAGAATTTGGAAGTTCTCTGCTTAGATGATGTAGTCCTTCCTCTTTTATGGAAGAAATAAAGATGTTACAGACAACACTCTTATTTCCATGGTTGTTTCTTAGGATTTTCTGGTTCTTGAATTGAAGCTTTTGATGACTCCACAGCTGGCCATTCAGTGCTTCTCCTATTTCTGGGGCCAGAGAATTGAGCAAATAGTTGTGTAGTGATAGCCAGTATTGATCCAATGCTTTAGATAAATACAATTCAAAATCTTATATATTGTGGCAGAATACATGCAGAAAGCACCTCTGGTACTTTCTGTATGAGAAGTGCGTAAACACTGGATTGGATGTAATGGAGACTGCAAATAAATACTACATTATGCTCTTTTCTGATGTCTGAACGTTTTGAAACAAGTTGTCTATTAATTCCTCTCCAGATTTACATTCCGAAGTGTGTAAAGGGCACACATTACTTTCTGTACAATAGTGTAGGAGTACTTTTCACAAGTTTCAGATATTAAATATATATATACCATTAATATTTTGTGTGTTATAAAACTGGGTAAAATTGGTAACGTGTTTTTAAAATATTTTTATCAAGGGGCATCTACTAGCTTTTGTGAAGATTTGTGTTTCTTATCACCATCGTCACTGCACAGGTAACTCAGGGTTATGTTTTGCTCCGACTTCAGCATCAACAGCATCCAGCCAATTTGCCCGATGAAGGATATGTAGGCAGCTTTACCGAAGACAGCAGAGTTGCATAAGTGTGACTGCATCAGCAATTACTCCTGAAATGTGTCAGAAAAGTATAAGCTCAGGAAAAAAGTCACTTCTGTAGTCTGTGGGCAAGTAAACTGAGTAGTTGGAACTAGAGTTAATTGAGGGGTCCCCTTATATTGAATTCTTAAGCTTGTAGTTTAATTAATTAGTTCTTAAGCATGTGCTTTAATTAAGAGTCAGTTGGGGCACTGGATTGGACAAGGATTCCATCCTCTGGATCCCTTCAGTCTTTCCTAGCTGAATGCCCTGTGGTAGTGGCAGTCCTGCAATGGCTGTTGGCACTTCTCCTGAACCAGCAGTCTAAACCAAGTATCTCTTAACAGGGTTAACACTGAAGTCATAAAAACCACTGCTATTGTTAAAATTTTGTTGCAATAAAGCCCCTCTTCAAAATTTTGAAGCAGCGCATTCACAGCTTGCATTCTTTGGTAGCATCTTTTTGAAAAAAAAAATTTATATATACATATATATATGTTTTGGTGCCATTTTTGAAAGGCAGAAATGTAGAAATGAACCCTTCAAAGGACCACTTTTTTTTCTAAATAATTTCAGTGAGAAAATTCTCCCAGTTTTGTGAGGAGATGCATCAGCATGCAAGTTTTACAAATAGCACTAATATTGTTTACATCTTGCAGTTTTATCCAGGAGGTTTCTTTTCAGTTATGGCGAGGGGCTGTTACTGCATTTACTTTCATGGCTAGTTACATTGTTACGGTGTTGTGTGTGTGTTTTTTGTTGTTGTTGTTGTTGTTGTTGTTGTTTTGTTTTCTTTGGGGGGGGGAGGGGAAGGCCATGGGGGGGAAAGATGCTGTGAGAATCCATGAATCTTGTAAGGCTTTCTGCAGTTTCAATAAATTTGAGCAGTTACTGGACAGAATTGCTTTTAAAGGGCAGAAACCCAGCTGGGAAAAGGATAAGAGTTGCTTTATTGAGTGGACTAGTCTCAAAGACAAGTATCATGTGCCCCAGCCCCATATCAATTGCTGCCTTTTTATTTTCATCAGTGTGTTCACCATGGTGCTGGGCTTTCATTTGCAATGTGTAGTGCAAATGAAGCCGGGGGGGTTGGCAAGGGTGTTAGTTGTTACAAATATTTGTGGCTGATGGGAGGGTTAATTTTCCTACTGATACAATTCTGAAATATATGTCACACATGTCTGGAGGCTCTGTTGTGCCAAGGCTTTACTTCTTATCAAAAGAAAACCTGTGGAATCTTTCCTTACATTCTAGACTGAAGATTTCGTTCACGACCTTGGGCTTTGGAACATTCCAAAGCATATTGACTATTCAAGTTCACGTTTATCCTTCAGCTAGCTTTGCGTGACTGCCTTCCAGAAAATACGTGCACTTTTAGTGTTGGCAGCTCATGTGCAATAAACAAAATACCAAACTATTTTTTTTTTCTGCTAAGAAATAGCCTTCACTTAGAAATAAACGTTTCTAATATCGTGAGGCATACTTACCCATGCAATGCAATAGTTACCTTGATAAGATTTAAGCACTGTAAACTTGAAATACTATGCTGGGTCTGAGCCCAAAAGTTCAGTCTCTAGTACTATCTAAAAAGCTGAGCAAACTAGGAAACAAAGTGCTGTAATTAGCATGCTATGATTTTTTTTTCTTTCCTGAAGACACTGAGTGGCAAGCTTGTACTTGGTTTATGAAAAATTTTGAGAGTGTTGGGAACTTTTTGTGAAACTTCTAAACATGGCTGAGAACATCATGCAATACTGAACTCAAGGAAGCTTTTGTGTGTGGCTCATTTCTCAAAGGTTTGTGTCAAATGTTTTGGAACTGTGTGATAGACTAAAGCATTAGACAAGGCATGGTTGTTTTCTGGGCTACTAGAGATGTAATGCTCCCTTGGAGTTCATGTTACGCAGTTATTTGATTCTGAATCGCTACAGTCTTGGTTTAGCCGTATCACTTTACTGGGCTGAGAATATGGTATATCCTATCCATTGCATTTCGGTATTAGCTTAGCCTGAGGCTTTTCCTTGCTTTGCTAAAGAGGTATAGTTGCAAAAATGGGGAGGACGTTTTCTCATTTCCCACCTAATGTCTGGTGCAAAACAGCGAGCATTATGATAAACCAGTTTATATTGAAAAAAGATCTAGCAGTTTTACAGACACATTTACCTGCAAGAATCAGAGATGATACTTTTTCAAGTGATTTTTACAATAAAATGTTGAAGAGGTGCAATTAAGTTACTTAAGTTCTGCATTTGGACTCTGCAAAATCACTTTTAGTAATCTGAGTTGCTCATCTGAAAGTTGATTTCAAGTTTTTTTTTTTTTTGTTTATCTCACCATCAGGAAGTGAATGAATGCAAACACCTACCGTTGTCTGAATCTAATGTAACACTTCTTTTTAATGGTATGTATAGCGAAATAAATAATGGAAAAGGAAATGGCTATTTCTGATTCTAGCAGTGTAAAGCGCAACATGTAAGATGAACCTAAAGTATTGTTTACCTAACTAGATGAAATGTCTGCACGGTCTGTACCATGGCCAGGTGTGTGATTTCCTTGCAGATGCTACTATAGATAAATCCACATGCAGAAACTGTGATTGGGAGACTTCTCCATGGCAATTCTTCATGAAGCATTACCAAAGCTTTTTTGGCAAACGCAGTCACTCTAAACTCAGGTAGCACGTGCTATCAAACGCTAAGAGATGCCTGTGGGTGAGCAGATAAATGCAACTATCCCATCCTTTAGGAAAGAGGGAAAAAATATTTGACAGAAGTTTTTCTGTAGCAAAATACAGGGTATTCTTTGGAAAGACCAATGGATTCACCTTCCAGAGTTTTGAACTCAGCAAATGCTTTTCCAAAGGTGTTCCCATGCTCTCCTGTTTAACATTGCAGCAGACACCACCAAAAGCACCAACTGCTCAGAGCTTTCCAAACACAGCTGACTCCTGTGTGAACCCTGGAAGTAGATGTTAAGTGAATTAATGGAACATCATTTCACATACCTCAGTTTGGGAAACGGTGGTCAAGCCAAAATTCGTACTTCAGATAAGACAGATTTCTCCCCCTGACTCCCACAGCTTGTCTCAGTACATCTCAAAAATGCCTCTGTTGGTAATTTGCTTTTCCTCACGGAGTTTAAGGACTGCAGTCACAAAGGGAATTTTATTTTTTTTCCAGTTGGGATAACTTAAACCACCGTCTGCTGCTATTTTGGAGAACAAAAATGATTTTTTCCAAATGTGAGTATCTTACTCCTAGCTTCCTGAAGAAATGTCACTGCTTGTGTCTATGTTGGGCTACGTCGATACATTTCTGTTGAATTGCTAACAGCTCTGTGTGCAGGGAGCTGTCTTGTATGGCAGATTTCAGAACCCCTGGAACATATTTCAGCAGATATGTGTCAGCACCCTTAAAGATTCCTTTTGGGCAATGAATCATTTAAGCTTAAGTGAAGTATTTGCTGGGTGGTAATGCAGTAAACTTGAAAAAAGAACAGCCCACCCCTATCCTATAGCAGGAATGACTAAATGAGGGGTGGAGGGAAGGAAGAGGTAGCAGGGATCAATAGTGACCTTTGTGATACTTCCATTTTATCATCTGGATTTGTCAATGACACTGGCCAAACTAATGAAGAAAGGCTGTCCTAGGAGGGGTCAGCTCCTGGAGCGATAATGGGGGTCTAAAGCAATAGATTGGTAGATAAAACCAGATGGAGGAAATGGGCAAGAGAAAATGGGATGAAAGAGGACAGGCTTCATCGTGTGGGAAGCCTGAAGTGATATTAACAGGCTAAATTAACCTGTGATACAGTGTCATGAAGCAGAGGGATAGTGGTGCATCTGCAGAGTGCTCAGAAGTGCCTGTTGGAAGCAATGCACATCAGGTTCAAGCTGCAGCAGTGGTTATTTGCCTCCTTTTTGGTAGGAAACAAATATCTAAACAGAAGGGAGGGGGTACTGGAAATGCAGAGGGAAGAGAAATGAGCTCCATCTCTCCAGGGCTTCGTGCCCTTGTAGTGGTGATATAAATGGAAGAAGAAAATCTTTGTGTGTTTGGGGAGCTGAGACCAGGAAAGGAAATCTGCTTGTAAAGCTGGAGGAAGTAAAGGAACTAACAGTGAGACAGGCTGCAAAGTGCCTTAGTCACTTTGTTAGATTTGATGGACCCAAGCGTTGGCAAGCGGCAAGAAGCAGGTCTTGTGGAAAAACTAACAAACTTCTGTGTTTTGGCCTCAGGACATGTTGTGTGCAGAGATAGTCCATCAATGCTAAGTGGCTCCCACATAGCTTTGCTCATGGATGCTGTTCAAAACAAGCTGTGTGCATTCTTGTTCAGTGAGGCTTGAAAAGACGGTGGATTTTGTTTGCATGCATTGGGCGGGGGGGGATTCTGAGCGTGAAGGGAAAGACTGTCTTTGACAGTGATGGATATAGATTGTGTTGTTTTCGGATATTTAACTATTGCTGTCACGAGTTGCACTGCCTATGTGTAACTTTGCCAACTGTTTTAACAGCTCAGATTAAAAAAAAAAAATGCTTTCACAGGGATTTTTGTTCCTTATTTGCACTGATGAGGCACCTCCAACCAAGATGACATAAACCAGTCCTCTGAACGCTTAGCAGTTGTTATCCTGTGTGCACTGCTTTGGCTGCCAGTTGCAAAATGCAGTGATTGTTACTGAGAGCCATTTCTAGAAAGGTTGTGCTGCTCTCGTGTTGGCGAATGGCTTTCCAGAAAGAGTCTGCTGTAGTGGGGGAATTTCATTTACGTGGGGATAATAGTAACAGGCTCCTTTTTGAACTCTCTCATGAGCTCATTCCAACTGCATGATTAAAAAAAAACAATTTATTTTGTTCCCTCCTTCAAAGCTGTAAGATGTCTTCTTGTATACTCCATCTACGTATATAATAGAACTTCTATATGCAGAAGAGCTCAGGCTCCCCTACGTAGGTTGTCATCCTGGAAGAGGTCAGCAATTTCCATGCATTGAAAAGGTTTTGTTCTTTTCAGTGGGTGACAGTCCAAATCTCCCCACTGCTGACAAGTGCAGAGCTTGCTCTGCTGATTCATGATGCTGATCAGAGAACCTGTCGATCAACCCCTGCAAGTGCCCAAGATTTTATTTTCCAACTTCCCACAGTACTCAGAAAGTAACGCTGCTGGAACCTCCTCTACAGAGAAGAGCGAAAGGAGCAGCTAGCCTAGTGTTCTCATCTCACAGGAATCGAGAGTCCCTCTAAAGCATGGGCATCAGCCTCTCTTTAAAAGATATTAATACTCTTTGTCTGAAAATGTTGTAGAAAATAGCAAGATAATGTAAAAGTTGTTAGCGTATGAACAGTATAAAACTTGGGAGATGAGGATCTGGTTATCTCACAAATCTCATGGATTTTTTACAACTTTCCTCTTAAAACAAACAAAAACTACAGCCTACCTTTGTTCTTCATGGCAATCTGCTCCAGGGCTTCCCCATTTTACTGCTAGAAAGCTTGCCTGAAACCTAAATCTTACTTGATACAGCTGATGCTTCTTCCTTTACATTTTTGAAGCTGGCTACTGTGTTCCCCTCTGTCCTCCCTGTGGCTCTCCAGTGCTGGAATAGTTTCCAAAAATTAACCTCCTTTTTTTCATTGCTTCTGTTCAGGACACTCATCACCAAACAGGTCATCAAATCCTCATGAGTTTGATGAGGGTGTGCGTTCATTTAGGGTTCCTCTCCAAAGTGACCTTATTCTCCAGGCTTGATCTCAACAGGTGGATTTGGTATTACAGCCCCATTCTGCTGATCATCAGTGAGGGGTGAAGGGCTGGTTACCAGTAAGTCCCAGTCCATTGAAGTTTGTTTCTCTTATATGTGTTTTTGCCTCGTCTTGCCAAGATCAGTACAAGAAAGGCACGTTTCATTCTTCCAGTGCAAACGAGACCTTTCCCATGTGTGTTTTCTCCATCTGCTCTGTGAGCGACAGGCCCAGGAGTAGCCTGGGCTTTCCCTGGGGAGTGACCCATGCTCCCCCACCTATTGGTCCCTGACCTTCACGTTTCTCCTCTGATTCTCTGGGACTGGCTCAGAAGCACAAAGTGGAGGAAAAGTGGTGTGTCTTTTGCTGAGTTGCCCAGCTATTGCTGGAACCTTTCATGTTAACCTGCATGCAGGTTCTGGCTGTCGCTGTGGGCTGTTGCCTGGTTGCTGTGTTAATCAGGACCACAGAGTAAATGGCCAGCTTGCTCCACCTCCCATCATGTTTCAAAGACAATGAGAAAGATTCTGAGGAGTTGGTGAACACCTGACTGCCATTGCCTTGATAACAGCCCTTAGAAAATGCAGATCAGACAGAAAAACATGTGTTAGAAGTTTTCTTCAGGGCATTTCTGGTGCAGAGGGAAGGATCACATTCATCAGGTGTGCAGTAATGACTCATGCTGTAAAGATTTTTAGAGTGCTTTTGCTGGAACCTCTAAGCCTCCAAGCCTGGTAGTTGTATATGTGACTTTTTTTTTTTTCCTTTCTTGACCTTTCCCTGAGTAGCTATGCATGTGGAGGTGGGATACCTTGTCTTAGCGCTGCCTGATACAGAAGGCAGGTGGAGAACATGATGCTTGGAGTGGAAAGCAGGTAATTTGTGACCTCCTCCTTGTTGGTGCTCCCAGCTGGCTGTTAGCCTTCACCTGGCAGGCTTTTCACCAGGTGCAGAAAACTTGGGCACGCGATCTGCAGGGCAGCTCGGGAGCTGATACTGCAATGGGAAATGGTACTGGTGGATGCTGCCATGGGAGCTTGGATGTAGCTGCTGACAAAGCAGAGTTATATCATAAGAGACGGTGGTTCACCTCGAGAACCCTGCGTGGAGCCTGTAGACGTGCCAGCGCTCCCTGCTCGCTGACGCTGCACCTGCTGTGTAGCAGGAGGACAGGGGAGAGCCAGAGCGAGCCGTGACAGGAACCTCCTGCTGTGGTGACCGTGACCATGCAGAGACTGCCCTGACACTTTTATACACCTCACACGGGCCGTCTGCTTTTCCCAGGCCGTGCTGTACGTGCCTCACCCCCAAGTCCCCAGAGGGCACAGAGTGCACCCGAAAGCTGCTGCGGTTTCACTGAGGGAAGGAGGGGGCTGGACGCATCTCCTGCTGCTTCGTCCTGCCTTCCCTCGAGCCTTCACACCTCTTCCTCAGAGGAAACGCCTCGACTTTAAAGCCGTGCCGCGGGACTTCGCCTAACCCTTCCTTCGGACGAGGCGCTCCTCAGCCCGCGGGCAGCCGCCTTTCCCCACACCACCCTGAGGCTCTGAGGGGCGGCCGTTGGGGGGCGCGGCGCAGCGCGGGCTGCCTGAGGGGAGCCCCCCTGGGGACCCTCCCGCCCCGGGGGGCGTACGGGGTGGGCGGGGCGTCCGTGCCGGGCGCGGGCGCGATTGGCTGGCGGCGCTTGAGTGACGGCGGCGGGGGCCAGCCGGGACGGGGCCGGGCGGTGCCCCCCCCGCTCCCCGCCCGCCCGCGGCAGAGCGGCCGGCGGCGGCGGGCCGGCCGGCAGGGGCGGGCGCGGGGGTGCTGGCGCCGTGCAGTGCCCGCAGCCCGGGCAGCCGCGCCGTGCCGTGCCACCGCCATGGGCCGCGGGGCAGCCCCGCTCCGCCGCCTGCTGCTGTCGCTTCTCCTCCTGCCCGCCCCGGGGCCGGCCGGCCGGGGGGCAGCGCTGTCCGCCCGGCACCCGGAGCCGCCGGAGGAGCCGGCGGAGTACCGGGACCCCTGCAAAGCCGGTAGGCGAGCTGGGACGGGACGGGGCGGGACGGGGCTGGTCCGGCAGGTGGCTCCGCCGCCGGGCACCTCGCCGGGACTCCCTTCTGGTTCCCCCGGAGCTCCCTTCGCCGCTCGCAGCTTTCCCGGGCGGGGTAACTCGTGTTGTCGGGTTTTCCCTCTGTGCCTCGCTGCTTCCCCGCCAGGGAGCTGGGCACCGGCCCCTCTCCGCTCACGCTCTGCTCGCAGATAACTTGGTGCGCAGCCCCGCTGTCCGTGCCCTGGGAAGGAGTTTCTTTGTGTGCGGTGCTCCCGGTCTCTCTGCAGAGTCGGGACTTGGCCCCCCGATGCTCCCCCGGCTTTTCCTTAGCGTTACCTGCCGATCGCTCCGCTGTTAGCAGCCATCCCCCACCTGTGTGCGGGGTGCTTGTGGCTGGATCTGGTCACACGCTCGAGCTCTGTCCAGGCAGCACCCATCGGAGCCCCTCTGTGCACTGCGAATCGTGCTGCTGGTCTGCCTTACAAGCGGTGCATCTTATCCCCAAATTCATCTCAGCCCTCTTCTCTCCAGCGTTGCTTGCACAAAACGTTCCGTGACCAGCAAATTATTCGTGATTTGATGCGTGTATATTTTTATTCATGCTTTCGCTGTCTTTGTGTATACTTCTGAAGTGGTGATGAACTCACCTCTCCCTTCCAGTGGAGCTAGGCGCTAGTGCCATGGCTGTGGTGCAGACCTGGGGAGCTGAAGGTGCGTGTCTTTGGTCTTCCCATCTGAAACAGTCTTATCTGCTCCTTCTGCTCAAAAGTGTGGCATCGTTTGCAGTCTACCTCATTTGCTCTTGGGACTGCTCAGTATCGCTGCCAGCTTGCCTCGAGGTGTGTTAGGTCAGGTATGCAGAGGATGGGGAATGCTCCTTTAAGGACCGTATAGAGAGCCTTTACTTTAATTAACTCACCTGCATCGTACAGTGAACCTGTAGCAGAAACAGGAAAAAAAAATCCAACCTGCCGTTGCTCCGAGACCCATTCTTTCTCCTGCAGTTCCCCCATCTTCCAGGCTCTCCACCTGTCACTGCTGCACATACACAGAGGAGAGCCCGGACCACCACCAGCAGCCTCCCTTCATTGTACATCCTCACTTCTCTCGTGGTTGGCAAATAAATATTTTTGTGTGTTATTCCTGTCAATTCAATTCAGTCTGGATGAATTGCAGAAACTAGCTTTATATTCTGACTTATCAGTGTTTGTCTCTAATACTTTTCCAATGTCTTTCCAACAGAAAGAAAGGAGTGAACAAGACCTCTGGAGGTCACAGTTCTTTTCTTGAGCCAAGACCAGACTGGTGTTTGCAGCAGTGCTGGCAAATGTCTGTGGATGCTCCCAGGCAGCCAAGTCCAGCACAATTTTGGCTTTCCTATTGTCTAACCTGAGGCTCCAATACTGTGTTTTAAGTCTGGCTTTCTCACCCAATCTGTATGGGTGTGATTGACAGTACTGTGCCTTCTGCTTTGCTGCAGCCCTTTTAACCTGTGAGCACTGTTAGTTCCTGTGTTTCTCATGTCTCAGTTGTCTTTTCTGTAGACTGTGTGACTGGCTCTTTCAGTCTGTCCTGACAGGCTGTGTGTTATGGCTCTCTAATACAGTTTCTCTCCATGTGAGCTGTCTCAGCCCAAACTGAAGTGCAGAGCACTTAGGCTGCAAGACCTTCCTTACATGCCATGTACCTGTCTCTGTACACTGAATGGCTCTGGTTTTTGAAGTCAGCTCAAAACTAAAGCAAGCAGGACTTTTACTACATGGACTTGTTAGACACTGCCTTTCTTCCTCCCCCTGCTTTGCATTCACATTCTTCATCTTCCAGTTTTAGACCATTAACAGACCCAAGCATGGGTTCTATGCTGAAAACATCATCCCAAAGGGTTAGTCCAGCCAGTTAATGAGAGAAGAGATGCACTTCTGAGATGAGGTGAGGTGAAGACACCTCTAATGGAGTCAGCCCTCCAAGATGGGCTATGTAGGTGCAGTTGTCTAATGATTACACAGGAAGTCTTTGAGCTCCATTCCTGATATGCCATAGCAGTGAGTAGTCTCCTTAACTTCCTGGGGCCTGAGTTTTTCCATCAGCAAGTCAATGTCAATATTTATCTAGAAGAATGACCTGCAAGAGGACGATGATTGCAGACCCTGCTGTGAACAGCTCAGATGCCAGATGCTTTGTGAAGGCAACTTTTTGATGGTCTTTGGATACAGAGCTGGCACTGTGAGACTTGCAGCGACACTTTCCAGTGTCAGTAGTCACAGCCTCCTGTGTACAGTCCTGTGGCTGCAGATTGTATGCAGACTCAGCCCATTGCAAAGACAAGCTGCTACTCCACTTACATGTTTTCCAGAGCTGTTAAAACTATAGTGCTTTACTTCTCTTTTGCTGCAGGCTAGTGGCTGTGACCCAGAGGCTGTGATGGATTCAGATCCGGCAGGTTAAGAAGTGAAAGCTTGCCAGTTCCTCACCCCTGCAGCTCATGCCCTGAGGTTGAGTGCAGACTGTTGATGGTTCATCAACTAGACTGTGAGTGAAAAGCCTGGCACACGCTCCCCTCTGTTGCACTAGCTAAGGATGTAATAATCTCCAACAGCCAGGCAGGACAGATTGCACAGTGTGCTAACCTCGGGAATCACTGCAGCTACTGAGCTGCTAATATAAACCTGTCCAGTTACCAGGACTCATTTGATGTGTCATAACTCCACTGCTGCTCAGCCTCAAACTCCAGCCACCCAAGTTTTCCTTTTCATAATCTGTGGCTGCTTTCCTGCCTTTTTCATAGGGTAGGAGGAGAGGGCAAAGTGTCTGAACAAATGGTAAAGGGGGAATTGAGGTAGGACTGTACAGTTGGTTGGGGTTGCCAGGGGAGATGATAGTGCTTACTCTGCTTTGTGGGTTTTGCTGAGTGTTGTGTTGTGTCACTGGGGCTTTTCAAGGGGAAGGGTACAAAGATTCCTGCCCAGATCCTTTCTGTAGATGGAAAAATGTCATAAGCCTGATGCGTGCTTAGGATCTGCTGCTCAGAGGGTCCAGCTCATGGATCACGGAGTCACTGCTTGCCATGCTCTTGAGCAGGCAGAGCCTGGCGTAGGGAGGCAGCAAAACATGAAGATGGCACCAGAAAAGTGAGTTTGTCCCTAGGGTGTTGCAGAGTGTTGGGGACGTGAGCTTGGAAGGAAGGAACAGAGGCAATAAGTGTGAAGGGTCTCTGGAGAACTTGGCAGTAATTCTGTCTTCTCTATTTCTTTATCAGTTGAAAAGTTGTTAGAAAAGCAATTGCAATTTGTCAGTGATAGAGCAGCTTTTCCTACTAAACCGTTGCCCCCTCAAGAGTGGATGCTAGTTTGCCTGGTCACAGGATACCACTATTAAGCGTCTCTTCCTGCTCCACCTGCTGATTTGATCCACTGGATTCTGAAAGTCCCACATCAGAGGTCTTAAGCCTTGACTGAGTTCTGCTCGGAGTGAATTTCTCAGAGGGAGATGTAAATTGTACTTTGCTTTCATTCTGTTCCTCCTAGCTCTCCTCTGTAAAGGCACAGTGCCTTTTGTTCTGGAGGCAGTGAATTTCATTTGAGTTGTGGTATAAACATCTGAAGTCACATGCAGACATTTCTGTGGGAAGCTGAGGAATTTGCTGTTAAGAACTGAAAGCCCTGGGGGGCTAATCAAATGGGAAAGGGGAGGGGGGACTCTGTGAAGTCCAGGTTTCATGAATATTGCTCGGGTTTTGAGTGCAATGCAGATGCTGTTTTCTGTGTTGGAGCTTGGATCCATCACATTAGCAGGGAAACTTGAAAGCTCTTTGCAGGCTACCTGGTGGATCCAGCCCACTCCCCCTGGGACCCTGCAGGTCCTCGAGTGACAGAAGTGAGCGTAAGCCTGACTCTCGATCAGGGCTTTCCTGCGTTCTTGCAAGATGTTCCTTTTTGGTTTTGGCAGCGATGTGAACACTGGCAGAGCATTTGCTAACCTGCCGTTTGCTTGGGAATCCCAGATTCCCATGGAGCAATCTCATTTACATCTTCCTGATTTTCCCATGAAGCTTTGAAGCCTCTGAGCTGGCGTGGAAAGCCCAGTGCTGCGGTGCAGGTACTGGTGTCTCTGGCTCTGAATCTTAGAAGGTGGTGGTGGGAGTTGATGACTTACCCAAGGGCAGTCAACAAGTCAAGGTGGCAGGGCTGGCAGCTGAATACAGGTCTTCTGGCATTTGAAGCCACACGGGCTTCTGAAAAATAGTTTCTATCCTTCTTCCTTTTTTTGACATCAGTACTGACACGTGTGCTTTGAGGTGTGAGAGAGAAGAGAACCCAGCCTGTGGATTCCTTGATGCTGATGCAGAAATTTACAGAGGAAGCAGCAAGCTGTCACAAGCAATCATTCCCCCTTCTGTTTCTTTCTTCAGCAGGTCACAGGAAGGGTTAAAACCCCAAGGAGGAAGTTGAGTGAGTCTTTTTGGGTGGTCTGGGAAAGAATGAGAGAATAGGCTATTCAGTCTTTAATTTACCTGCTTTGGGGAGGTGACAGCAGTTAAAGAATGGGAAAACAGGTGGGTGAAGACTACTGTGGGCACTCGGTGTTTATATGTGTTCAGTGAGATGCCTGTTTGCTGTTGGGGAGGCTCCACTTCGCAGTGGGGTAGAGCTGTGCAGAAACTTCCTCCTTAAAGGGGAGTTTTATGGTAGCTTCTGTTATAATCATAGCCAAGCACAAGCTGATGGCTGAGGCTTAAAGTAAAAATAACCACTAACCATTTTCTTGCAGCTTGAAGTTCCCAGGTAGAGAATCCATTGGTGTGGGGAATTTGAGAGCAAAACCTTATGATCACTGGGCAAAGAAACGCTTGAAATCTGGGTTTGGAGTCTTCCCACCATTTAGCTGTCTCCTCAGTGTCTGAAAAAAATCACGCTTGATCTTTGATACTTCTTGGGATTATGTTGGATCTGCTTGTCCTGCATGAGATTTAACACTTAGTGCTCTACCTACACCTCAAGATTTAGCAATGGACAGGACAAGGGATGGGCAAACATAGCATGTAGGACTTTTATTTCCAAAAGGAAGGCTGGTAGAGTGGGGAAGAAATGTTTGGAGTTGTCATGGATGTTTTTCTACAAAGAACTTGTAGAGCTTTTATTGAACATTGCAGTCTTAGTGCAGTTCACAGGTGTATGCCCTTGACTGTAACCTGTGCAGGTTTGATCAATGAGGACAGCTCATTCCTCAGGTGTTCCATAAAATGAGTAGTCATAAAGCCCCAGCCAAAGGAATTTAGAAACTATGCTGCATATCTTCCAGGCTTCAAAAGTCCACAAAGCTCTCTTAACTCCCTTCCAGAAGCAGTTGCTTCTCTCCTTTCCATCTCAGGGGTTGTGAGATGTTTTCTGCCTCAGTCTGTGTTTGTGGGGTACCCTCTCCTTTCCCCTGTCCCAGCAGCAACTCAAGCCATTTTTCCTCTTATCTGTAGGTTCTTACATCTTTGCTCACCTTCACAGCAGCCCTGTGCTATGGTGTGCTTTTACCTGTTGCGTTGCACTTAATGAACTTGTTCTGTGGAAAAGGCCATTTGCTGTGGTATGTGGGCTGCTTTGCCAGGCTCCTGTTTCCCACAGAGTCCAGAGAGAAATGATTGTCCTGACACCTGTCTGTACCAGGACCAGACCTGTCTGTACCGAAGTGATGGTGCTGGGACTGGGAAGAACACTGACCTGATGGGGGGTCTGTATGCTGTTTTTGGAGACGGGCAAACTTAGAAGGAAGGAGGCACCTCTGACAGTGAATGACCTCGTTGTCCTGGATCGTGAGTATTGCAGGTATGAACCTGCAACAAAACTGCTTTCACCTGGTGATGAAATGTGCTTTCACGACTCAGAAAGGATGGATGACTGAGTAGAAACTGGTTGTTGTTTTGATTCAGCTACTCAGGTTTTCTGCTTTTTATCCCCTTTGTTGTAGCTGTGTTCCCTGAAAACGCTGATCTCAACTGGTGGGTATACTTTGATGTTCAGATCCCCACTTCCTGAACAGGAAGGGTCTCTGTCAATAGAAACTGCTTAAATGTGCAAAGAGGCCTTTGATTAAACAACTGTCAATGATTGATTGCTCTTTCTCAGCCAGTTTGTGTCAGCCCAGCTTGGAATGGAGAAAAATGTTTAACTGTGAGTTATGAAGGAAGCCCACACTAAACCCCAGCCACTGGTAAATCACCCTCTGGTTTGACTAATGCAGATTGTCAAAGACCAGCAGCTGCTGTTGGTTCGTGAATCAGCTCAGCTTTAGACCCAAACAGAAATTCATGCCCTCTCGAGGCATTCACGCAAATGTCAGCACCCGAACAACACAGCATCTGTTTCACCTCCCCATCCACAAACTCCAGACTATTTCCAGAGAAAAACATACCAGAATTTCATAACCATAAAACAGAAATCCAAGTCCACGGAGTATTTCATCTCTTTCTGTTCAGAATTAGTGTTGGAGTACTGTTGAGTCCTTTTGTCTCCATATCATAAACTGATTGATGCATCCTGGACATTGCTGAGAATTACTTTTCTCCAGTTCTCATGTCATAGCAGTGGGTGTTGCCAGTTTCCCATGCCTCATCAGCACAACTATGAATTTAGTTAACATTGCCTGCAAAAACGGTGTTTTCTAATCAACAGTGTTTTAATTTGCTTAGAACTTCACCAAAATTATATGGTTTGGTTAGCATTTTTCACACAGAATTTCAGGTCAGACCTGCTGGGGGTTGTTTGTTCCTTGCAGAGAACAGGATTTGGAGGAGACTTATTTACAGACTCTGCCCTGCCTTCCACAAGCATTGTCTGTACGTAACAGAAGGGGCTCTCCCTGCTCCAGTGGGAGATGGGTGCTGTGGAAGGGCAGGACTGTCTGCACTGGTGTGTGTGTTGGCAGGATGCTGTGCGATGAAGGTATTTGTTCCTTACGGCTTTGGTTTTGCTTTAAAATTCTCCAGGTTTCAAAATAGTTAGATGAACTAGGCTGCCAGAATTAAGTCTACTTTGGAGCTTGTAGTGTAGCTCCTTGGGCAAGAAGGGAGACCTAAATGGAACTCTGCAATGAAACTCTGGAACTCTGTGCCTATTCTGAGACTGCACCAAATATGGGTAACAAAGGGGACTTCTGGCTGCATTGCCCATGTCTCTGTTGCAGAAGATGGGTAGTGCACAGAAAAGGAGGCAACTGCTGCAGGAAAACCTTGGGTAGCTGCATGACAAAGGAATTTGAGCTGTGCTGCTGGACCCCAGACTGAAGCAGCAGTGGGTAAATGATCCTGCCAGGCCAAGGAGCTGGCAGGCAGTGGGGAAACCTAATATAGTGATCTGCAAGTTAGGGGACCTTGGAAAGGATGGAAATCATGCACCTGCATTTCCCTTACTGAGTATCTTGGGCTTAAGTGGGACTGTTCCTCAGGTGGCCCATTGTAAGTAGCTCAAGCTAGATACAGGCAGAGGAGTGATAAGACAGCAGGGGTCTGCAGTTCCTTAATGGAGCCTCTTTGTAGGGCTCCTGGAAATAGAAATTGTAGCTCCAAGTTATATGCACCTGGCTGTGGAGTATCAATGCATTTGATACTCTAGAGCTCTAATTTAGGCTTCTGTGGCCACCAGATCTTGTATGCTGCTGTTATCCACACACTTCTGTGTTGGTTTATCTGCTGCCTGTGTATTCCTGACAAGAGAAAGGCACGGCTCTTTCACTACAAGTGAATTTTGAGAAGTTTTGGCTGCTGGGCCAAGAGCTTTCTGAGTTATTTGCACAGTGCGAGTTCTCCTGTGGGCTTTTTTTTTTTTTTTTTTTTTGTGGTTCCATTGCAGTTACTCTGATTAGAGGCCTATAGTCCACTTTGTTTTGTCCGGCTGACCTGGAAAAGCAGAGGTGCTCCAGTTCTTGGGTGTCACTCTTGGGCGGAGCTGGGGTGGCCTGTTGGGCTGCTTTTGCAGTGGAAGAGAAGCCTGTTATTTGCTATACTGCTGATGTTGGAAGTGTATTTTGCTCAGTGACACTCTGAGCTGCAGCTGGCCCTTGTATTAAGATGCTGATGTGCTGTGCAGTTGAACGCTGCCTGGATTTAATCTCTAACCTTTGATTGTTCTTGAAAGCATGTTCTAGGGATTGCATTCCCACCCACACTGCTCCTGTGACCCTTTCCATTTCCTGGGTGCCTAAGTACAGAACAGAAAAGATTCATTAACCTGGCAAGTAACCTCTTTTTATGGGGGAAGTGATTTTCTGTCACGCTCTGTTAGATCCTATTGATTTCTGTTTTTCCCCTCTTTGGCCTCTTCTGCCATATATTCTCTTCTTTGTCATGCTTCAGTTAGGAGGTGATATGTGATATTCTGTGTTGTGTTTTTGTTTCCTGGGCAGAGAGCTGGGATCTCCTAAGGCCATTGCTGAAGTTCTGCCTTTTCTTGGAAAGCTTTTCTGTTAAGGTGAACTGCTGTTTAGTAATGGGACGTTGACACTAGGATTAAAACCTGGCTGCTGTCTTTTTTCTTGACAGCAAAGAGCACTTTATATCCTTTTGCTCTCTTCATACATTGTGTAATTATTAATCTCCTGGCGAAGGTGTAACGTGTTTGCTGTGGGGTTTGCAGCTATGTGTGAAATAGGGACCCTCAAATGTACTGCGCCTGCTCTTCTTGTCTTCCTAGGCAGTGCTGACTGCTGCGTCCTGAGGCTGTGCCTGTGCACTTTACAGCTACGTCTCTGGACCCAAGAGGGTCCAGAGTCGTGAGCACAAGTGGCACGCGGTGCTGTGCTTGGCCATGCGCTTGCAATCTCTTGTCTCACCTGCAGGCTGGAGGAGGACGTGGGGATGCCTTCCTGTGTCCCAGGAAGAACAGGACATTCTGTGCAGAATTTCACAAAAAGGTTGTGGAAAATGTTTTCTTCCTGGCAAGTTCCACTTTTCCTGTGTACGACTAATGCAGCTATTTCAAATATAAAGTATTACAGAGGTAAATGCTAAATATATGCTCTCTGGGCAGGTTACCTCAGCTTTGAGAAGGCTGCTGCTATTTACTGATGTATTTGACTTCTAGACAGAGCCATTCTGTGGTTCGAGGCAGACTCATAGATATTTCAGTAAGTAACTAGTTGGAGAAATAGTTTCCCTTCCAAAAATACACTTGCACTTTTCATATTAATTTATTAGCTTTAGCAGTTCTTGCTAAATTCCTCTTTTTTACGTCTGAATAATTTATGGTAGCCCCATATAGAAGTATTGCAACTCGTGTCAAAAACTTAAAATCTAGGGGAACATTGTTGTTTCCTTTAGGTGTTTGTTTTATTACAAGAAGCTGTATTGTGAAGAAATGGTTGGCCTTTATGCTGCCTGTCCTGCTGCTGCTCAGGTTCAGCCGATCAGAATTAGGAACTCTGTCCAAAGAGAAAGAAAACTCACTACAGCAAGGCTTGTCACTTAGGTTGTGCTAAAGGAAGATGCATGAAGAACAGTTCCTATTAATATCCAAATCTTAGTCTGTACTTTCCTTAAAATAGCCAATTAAAAGTAGGCTAATACTGGCTATTTTGGAGGACAGTTCTCTGTGGTACAAGAAAGTATTTTATTGGAGATCAGCCTTGCATGTGTTAATGGCAAAAGACATCTGCCAACCAAGAATATTTCTTCGGTGTAAAATGTGATACAGGATTTGATTCACAGGAGCATTTTTGACTAAAATTCCCCAAATTGCTGTGTGACTGATGTTTCTGAATTGTATTTGAGAGTCTGGCAAGGTAGCCATGGATATTTTATATGTGTGTGTGTGTGTGGAAAAGGGCTGCCTTTGGAGGAGAAGAAAGTATGTGGAGTTGGAAGGTCTCGTAGCAAAACGGGGAAAGCTGGCAATGTTGTTGTCAGCAGAAGGCACCATCAAGGGAGCAACTGATGGCTAGGGAGGTTTGGGACTCTAAAAGATGCTTGGGAGGGATACTTGCTATCTCTTGTGAGTGCTGGAGCGGAGCTGGGTGAGCAGTCCCTGCAGGACTGTTTCCAGAATGCCCTTTCAATCACTATGGAGGCTCAAGGGATTGTGATTAGGGGTGTTCAGGTCTGTCCTGCAGAGGAGTGGACCTCTGCTCTGTGATGCTGCTGTGTGATGCAGGCAACCGCTAAGTCCTCGAGGGCTGGCCTGAGGGTGCTGTTCCCTCTGGAGACAGAAATTTCGGAGTCAGCCATGTCCTGGAGAGACTGGAGATGAAGGATGGGGTTGTGTTGCAGGTGGTTCTTCTCCCAATCTTCTGCTGCCGCTGAGGCAGGGAGGGTGACAGATAAACCAGAAGTCTGGTGCCGTTTGGTGTTCTTGTTACTCATTATCAAAAACCTGCCAGCAACCTCCTTTGCACTGACACAAGCCAAGGTCCTGGCTTTGTCTCCATCCCCCTGCCTTACCCTGCGTTTTGCTAACATGCATGAATGCAAAGTCCTGAAATTTAGGTTCATGGTTCCAAAGTTCATGGTCTTGAGAATAAACAAAAAACTATTGTGGTGGCTGCGAGCTGGGTACCCCATTAACCCAGAATCATGAATATTTATTACATTGGATTACAAAAGAACATAGAGACTATATTGTATTTCCTATAACTTTATTTCCATGGCATCTTTTCGTGGCGGGTCACTTTAATGTAAGCTTTGCTTATTTAGTTGCACACTTTAAGCCGATTAACTTTTTACTAATAAAATGTGTGTTGACTCCCTTTGTCCCAGCTCCTGTTTGTTTGTACCTACACTCCTGTGACAAAGAGTCACAGAGAACTGCTTTAAGCTTTGGCTAAATCCCCCTGCTGGAAGCTTTGAGTGAGCTGAATGTGTCTGGGGGTTATTTCAGCCTTGTATTTTCTCTCTTGGCCTGTCACTGCCTGGAAGTTGGGCCTTGCAAAGCGAAATCTTCTGAACACCTCCTTCATTTCTGAAGCCATTTGTGCTGCTACGGGGTTTGGCAAGAACGATCCAGCCTGTTATTGTCACTCTCTGAGCTGGGTCAGAATAAAAGTGGGGAGGAATTGGAGAAACTTTCCAGACATGAAGACTGATCTGTGGTTCTGTATGTTTGCTAGTTTTCTGGCTGGAAACTGTGGAATAACCACATTATTCCTTCTTTGCTTGCATTCCTCGCCCTGCCATTCAGTGCCCAGCATATCCTATGTTCTACTGTGGGATGTTCCCAGAGAGATGACTACATCATATCTTTTTATAAAAGGTGCTCGATGAAAATTCCATGCCCAGCCTTTTTAATAGCGTAAAATACTCATCCTTTGCTATTGCAAGAAAATCTTTTCTTTAACGATTCCACACTCAGTGGCTATTGAAATCGAGAGGATGTGTTCAGGGGAGTAGTAGCCATGCTCCACACCCCATGGAAGTTGTTTAGTACATCCCTGCAGCAGATTTTCCAGGTGAGTATTGGACCATTCAGGTAGTTTTGAATGTGCTCATTATCTCGCATACAATGGAGAGGGTATGCCTGGAGTCATTTCTTCCCCATTGCCTGTGCTCTCCAGGGAAGTGTCTAACGAACTGTGGTGGGTGGCGATGGAAGGAAGGATGGTGTAGGAATCCGGAGGGAATGTACTCACTTGCTCACCACTGCAGTATCTGGGCATCTTCTTGTACTAGGAGTTTGAAGCTTTTGTTATCTCATTAGATTTTTTTTTGTTTATTGAGTTTTGTAGCTTGAGGCATGGTTTCAAAAAGTACCTTCAGTTCATGATGGCAAGGGTTTCAGGGAAGGACATCCTGCCTTTGCTGCTGACCTCCTGAGAGAACAATTAGTTTGTATCATGGCCTAACTCTGCTCTTGCTGGGGGACTCCCAGTACCTCTGAAGGAGCAGAGGTGGGAAGTGCTTGCGGGTGATGTGGTGTGAAGCTGTCTGGGTGATAAACAAGTGGTTCTTCACCTAGTCTCAGCTAAGGTTAATATAGAAGTACAGGTGTGTACCATGCAGGGAGGCACTGGCATTTGGTAGATTAAAAGTTGTGTTGGTGATGGAGCTGCAGAGGAATAACTGACAGGAGCGGAGTGGGAGATCTGGTACTTGCTACTGGGTTGTTAGAATAGTCAGTAGCTGGAAAGCTTTTTTTTTAATGGGGGCTGCCTTTCTGGAATCTGCTTGCTTTCTGTTTTGTGCTGATGTGGAACTGGCACTGGGATCCTGCTCCCTGAGGGGGTAAGCTGGGAGCAGCGTGTGTGTTTCCATGAGGAGATGGATCCGTGGACGGGGAGGTGGCTGGGACTAGGTACCTATCCCTGCTCATCCTTTCAGCTAACTTAGTAGATGATAACATGGGGCTGTCCAGTGGGGCTGGTGACTGTCTTCTGCAGATATCCAGGAGTGCCCCTGACAAGGTCTCACTTACAGCTGTGGGAAGCTGGAATCAGTTTTTAGTTTGCAGTTCTTTGGGCTGGATTTTTTCCTGACATTGGTCTGCTTGGGAATGGGAATTGTTTTTAGAGCCTGAGCCAACAAATGGCTTCACTGCCTCAGAACAAGGCTAATGCAGAGAGACCTTGCTGGCAGTATTAAATTCTGGCAGCTGTCTTGTGGCAGCTCTGGGCCCTCTCCCCTTTGCCCTCTGCTTTTGTCAAACTGCAACCTCCCACTTCAAAGCCAGGCACACTCCTGACACAAGACTGTTTGCTATCCAGAGGGCACAAGCATCTTAGAAGGGGAAGAAGTTGTCTTCATTGTGAAGACATTTTATTAAGGCTGGAAAATGTGAAAACTGAAGTTTCTTTTGCACATCCAATCCAGCCCTGTTTATGTGTAGTGATAGTCACTAGTTATATGATTGCATTACGCTGCCTCTGGAACTGATCCAGCTCTGGGGTGAAGCAGACTGGTGAAGACTGGGATCCTTTCTCTTCTTTTGCAGAGCTGGGGATGTGCACAGTGAGCAAGGATGAAAAAGCTTCTGTCTTTTAGACAGCTGAGTGGTACCATGGCAGTGCATGCTGATGCTATGCATCAGTGTTCCTACATGCTCTTAAGTGAGCTGTGGCACCAGGCTTTGCAAGGATTCTTACCACCTTTGTGCTTTTCTGGGTGTTTGACATGGGAACATATGGGTTATTTGCTGAAGTGCTTGCTACCACAAGGGAGGAAGCTGAGCTCTGACACGGAAAGGACTGTGCTAATGTACGGGACTCAGCCGGAGTCTTTCAGAGAGGGTTGGCCAGCACAAGTGGTTACGGTGTCCATTTGGGGTTGTGTATTTAATGTAACCTTGTGAATAACAATGCATCCTTCAAATTACTTATTGTAATAAGTAGTCATCCTGACTCTTGATATCTGTTGTGATGTGATACAGTGTGGTTTGTCATGATGGGCCTTTAAATGGCCAACAACTTCCACCTGAGATCCTTCTGGCTTCAGAGCCTTTGATTCCAGTCTGGGTCTGGAATGATGAACAATGATATTCGGTATGAATTCCACCTTGCCTTTTCAGGTGGCCATGAGCTGATTTTCCTTCTGTACAGAATCTCCAGTGTACTTATTTCCATTCCTGAGAAGACTTGTGTTTTCTGCAGTAATATTCCCAAAAGCTACATCTTACTGTGATGAGACAGACTGTAATGGACAACCTGGGTATGTTCCTATCACTCTCTGAGGGCAGCCTTCTATTACTATAGCTTCACAATTTCATGTGCTCCAGGCTCCCTGCAGAGTTCAGGGCATGAAGTTTCTCCCGTAACTTGGACCCCAGGAAAGAGCCTGAACCGAAGACCCCACACTACTAGTGGAGAAAGCAGAGGTGGCTGCCACTGGCATGCTGAATTGCACAGCGTTTTCATTCATTCCATCTGTTTAACGGGATTACATGAGGAGTGGCTTCTGCCTCCAGGCACTTAGTGCCTATGGAAATCTGCAGCTGTCTGGATCAGTTATGTGCAAATCTGATGCCTCTCCTTTATGCAAAGGAATTTATGAATTACGGAAACCATGTGAATCAGTCGCATGAGTAATTTTTTATTTGCTGCACTGTATGTCAGATTTGAGGGAGACTTTGTTAACCATGTCTCGTCCCTGACAGCTTCCCCAAAAAGGGAGGAGATGCTTCAGTACGGCCACTAGGTGTAGGAGTAGGATAGCTTTGGTGAATGTGAATCTCCTTGCCTTGGACAATGGGAAAAAGCCCATTGTGCACGTGAACTGTGGTTGCTTGGTCTGCCTGCCCTTCCGTAGCATGACTCACTTGTGAAGTGACAAGGACTTGAAATCCTTTAGCCTCAGGAGGGAAGGTAGCTAGTACCCGAGTGCCACCCAACAGCAGATGGTCTGTCTTGTGTATGAAGCACTGGACTGAGGAGCTGGGACATCCATCTCTGCTTTGGCTTCTGTGAGGAAAAAATGCTTTGCTTTTTCAGGACATCTTGAGAAATATATCTTTGGAGGACTTTTTGGGACATCTGTTTGAGGCCTAATTCAGCAAGCTTTGTCTAAAGAAATAAGGCAGATTTTACTGTGCAGGGATTATTGCAGTGGATGCAGGTTGTGCATTGCACTTTCTTAGGGTACAAGTACATGCCATTATTGACAGGCAAAATACTGGCATCTATTTCCCTTTCCCCTTTGAATTGTTAAATCATTTTAGTAGCCTCCCCTGCGTTTTCAAACAGATATTTATTGTCTAGTTCCCTGACCAGATCTACATGTATTTTTAGGAGAGCAGTGAAAGTCCTGAGTGAAGTCCTTACCTATCTGCTCAGTCTGCCTGTCCACCAAACTACAGACTTAGTTTGGACGTGGTCTAGCTGGAACATGACAAATGACCTGCTGCCAGGATGGATCTGAGCAGGAAGCCACAGCGGGTGCAATGAAAGTGAGATCCTAATTTCAGATGTACAGCAAGATGTTGAAACATAAAATTCTAGCTTACACGGAGTCTCAGAGCCTCATTTATGCTTCAGGGAACTGTAACAGCTACAGCCTAGCACCCAGTGGTAATGCCTGGATGAGGGCTGGGCAGAAAACACGCCTGTCCCACGAGTAACTACTTTGGAACCAGGAGCACTGTGCTTGCACTGTGCGAATTGATAGACCTTCTTCGCCTGCTTAGGTGTTCATTACAGGTCTTCTCCAAAGTCTGCTGGCTCCAGGTCTGTAAAAGCGTGTTGCTGCAGTGGTGGATCCCGGTAGGAGGCAGCATTTAGAGCAGTCAGCAGCACTGGACTGCGATAGGCACTGGAGAAGCCCAGGCACACCGGGGAACAAAGGAGCTGTTGCTCAGAGCTGCGTGATAAAACCTTTCTCTGTGGAAGCCAGACAATCTACCCATTTATTTGTGAGTGGCATTCGGTCACAGTTTTTTGGCAACATATGGAAACTGTTTAAATTAGTTGTATGAGCCATACGTGAAACAGATGCATATTCTTGAGCAGGCTTTTGTCATTCATGCTTGAGCGAGTGAAGGGTGCAGCTGGCTTGCTTGTGGAGTGGGGAGCATGTCCTCACCCGCATGTAGTTAAGTGCTGGGAGTGAAACAGAGAACCAGACGTTGAGAATGACCAACTTCTCACAGGGATCTACTATGTAAATAAAATGGATAGATGTAATAGCACTTGATCCTTCACTACCTTCCTGATGGCTCACTGCTGGCGCAGGATCAGTTGTGTGAACGGAAGGCTGTATGGTCCATGGCTGTCCCGCTCGTGTCCTCCACCTGTACGCTGGTTTATCAACAGAATAGTTTAAAGCTTGGAGGTTTGATCAGAGCATAATTCTCTGCCTTTATGAGCCTACTATCTGAGTAATTAGAGGTCTACAAGACCTTGTTGAAGAAAGCAGAACATTGTGATTGCTGTGGCTTTTGAATATGCATCCTAAGAGAAATTTCGTGTGGGGAGAAACTGCACCCAAACTGATCCCTCTGTAACTGGACCTGTGACAGCCTCTGAACTCGTGGAGCTCTGTACACAGGAAGGATTGTGTTGCTGCACAGCCCTGTGGTGTCTATGGCTGGAACAATAAAAATGGCTTTGAATTGTAAGATTGACTTTACGTGTGCCAACTGTTAAGGAATTGACTAAGGTGGGAGCTGCTGAGACTGCAGTGATGGTTGTTGTGGGCGTTTGCGTGGCTGAGTTTAACTGTAGGTCAGCAACACTGGAAGACAAGAATGGGAGAGTTTATGGCATGGGGTTCACCAGTGGGCAAAGAAACAGTAAAAGAGCTCTGGGATGAGTGCTGCTAGGGCTGACTGAAAAGGAAGTAGGTTTTGGGGCATCAGCAGGAACCATCCTGGCCAAAGGAAGGCCGTGGCAGGATGTGAATCACTCCTACAATGGCACCACTGATTTTGTGTGCCATGTGGGGATGTTGGTACAGTAAAACATCAATTCGTGGGTGTGCTGCTGACAGTCTTGTAATGCTTGCCATCACAAAGTAGACTTGATGAGGGCTGAGCTGGGCTGGGTGACTAGATCCCTTCCCACATGTATGTCTAAAGGTACAAATCCAGAGAGGTGTTTGAACAGGCTGCTGACAATGCTTATGAGTGGCAGAAGGGGAAGTAAGAGATCCTGTTTATTAAACATTAAAAGACAATCACCATTTTTTTTCTGAATTGATTATAGGAGTTTAAAACATGCAGGGAATTACCAGAGAGGTCTGAGGTGTTTTAGGGGGCTCTAGTTGTCTCCCTGAACCTAGTGTCCCTAGTGCCGGTACTCCGGGCTGTAACACACTGAGCTAGCAGTGTGGTTCAAGTCTGGAGCATCACTACATCCTGTAGGATTCTTCCATCTGTGAAAAACCTGTTTGGATTATGTGGCGGTGCAGGCCAGGTTTCTGTGGTCAAGGTGAGTTATTTGGCAAATGCCTGTTTCTAGATGAATTGGTGGTGTGGAGCACAAAGAAAACTTCCATGTGTTGTAATCTCCTCTGGGAGCTCAGCCTGGGACCAGAATGGATGTGCTGTAGAAAAGTGCCCAGATTTCACTGCAGCACAGGTAGTAAAATGTAGAAACAACTTGTTTTTAAACTTAACAGGTGAGCCAAACATCTGTTTAACATCTTCTCTGTGACAAATGCTGATAGTTTGGCTTGTGGGTAAACCAGGGTGAAACATTTCTTGTGTTTTGACCTCTCCTTTTTTGGTTTTGTTCATGTTTCTTTGAGTTGTTTTTGCCAGTGTTGAGACTTATCTGGGAGCATCCTCGTCACATGGATTATTCTAGTAATGTTTTGCATACTGTAGGGGGTGGAGCGCTTCATTTTCAAGGTTATTTTTAACCCCCAAATACTTGTCTTGAAGCCACTCCAGGATGGTAGCTTGATTTTTCACAAGGAACTGCTGTGCTCTGCTGCCAGGGTGAGTGATTTCCACTCTTCCTGCTTGGGGTGCTGCTATAATTTTCCATGCATAGTATCTCCCTCTGGAGAGTGTTTGTACAGTTTGATTTTAAAGGGAAGAGGGGAAAGGAGGTAACATCTGCTGGGCTCCTTTTGTGGATTTTTTTTTGTCTTTTGCCCTTTAACAATGCAGTGCAAATGCCACGTTTCACACTGCATCTCAGCTCAGCATGTGCCTGAGACAGTGCTGGTGCCTTTTGTGACCAACCTGCTTCATTAGTTTCTCTCCTAAACTTGTGGTGCTTGGTGTTTTGCTGGGTTAAGCCACAAGACAATCACCTGTTTCCCCTGTTGTGAAAACCTCTTGGTTTTCCTTGGCACTGTGATTTCACAGCTTTCAAGAGTCCCAGTGCTGTGGGGTTGCTGAGCCTTTTATTGCCTGCAGTGAGCTCAGTGGTCTCTGATGGTTCTTGCTGGTTTGCAGAGCAGGAATGTGACATCTGCCCGTTTCCTGAGGTCTCATACAAGGATGGATTATTTATTTATTTATTTTTGTTTGTTTTTGTTTTCATCTTTTCTGCTGGGACACCCATGCCTGGTTTAGGGCACAAACTTCAGTATAGTCTGGGGGTGTTTTGGGGTACATGCCTTGCCCCCACGATGCCATTCAGTGCTGCAGCCATTCTGGCTGCTAATCTCATTCTGATCTTTTCATTGTTGTGTTTTTGGCAATCAAAATTCCCCACCCAGGCCTGAGAATTTAACATCAGCACATTTGCATGACTGATCAGATTTGTCTCGCTTCTATGACGACATTGTTTCTATGGAAAATTAATGGATTCTCACGTTGTATTTTTAATGGCTGAAACCACCCCCCTGCCACCCTTCCATCCCTGAGCTCAGAGGGGAAATCTGTAAACAGCTCAAATTAGCTTTCCTCCATAAATGGTTCCCATTTCTTTCCTGCTTGCTGTCCATTTCTTTGCGTTCTTCCAACAGTGCTGCAACACTCCTCTCCTGGTGTTGGTAGATAAGGAACGATGAGTAAAAATGAGCCTGTGTTTGCTTTCCTTGTCTGGCCCTTGAATAGATGTGATCTATCATGGACTATCCCCTTTCATCCAGCACTGTGATTTTAAATTGTTAGCCTGCCCTGAGGTTTGCTCCAAGCAGGCTTAAGCTTTTGCCTTCCTTTTTTTCAGGATGTTACTAAGCTAATGGTTCTGTTCCTGTTCATTTCTTCAATGAACTAATTTCTTCTACGTGGGGGCATTTGGTAGTATATTTCCTGCATGTCTGCTTAGGATCACCTATTCCCCTGCTGCATTGCTTGGGGCTCCACGTGGGTGGAAACACTGAGGTTTGGATACCTAGTGTGTCAGGGAAAAGCGCCAGTTTTTGGCAAGAAAGCTGCCACCTGAAGGAAGAACACCCCTCCCCAAATGTTGCAGTTAAATAAGCCGTAATGGTTCACTTTGCTTTGTGGTCATTACTGGTGAAATGTCTTTAATGGCTGAAAGTGCTTAGTTACTGAACCTGTCCAAGTCAAACTTGGGATTGCAGCAGTTTTAATTTTAAATTTTCTTCTGCATCTCTGAGGTTGCTATTCCTCAACTTCATTTCAAGGAATATATCCAGGACAATTCCCATGAGTCAGAAACACCTGAGTCGGAAACTGCTGGCACCCAATCCCTACATGTATGCCTGCCCTTAGGTGATGGTGGAGATGAGTCCACGAGGCTTAACTACATGTATATGCCCTGTTCCTGCCTCCTCCAGGGAGCTCAAGGGCATCCTTTGTGGCATCCCACCTTAGACAGACCTCACAAGGTGGAGGGGAAGGGCCTGTTGAAAAGAGCTTGTTCTGTTGAGCAATGCTGGACTGCAGCAGACTGTCCTTTTCCTGTCTAACCCAAGCTTGGCTTGTGGACTAGAGTATGCGTGCCGCTAAGGGTCCTGCTTTCAGTCCTACAAGCCCAAGGTGGGGTGGTGTCTCTTTTTAAAGGTAGGTGGAGCTATTGGGGAGCTCATCTGAACTTGGTATTCCTACCTTCCACTTTTATGTTGGTGTCTGGAGTAGTAGCCCAGCCTGGTACCTCAGGCAGGAGGTTGTGTTTGCAAGTGGAATGGGCTTTGCCATAGCACTTTGGGAATTAAGATGTGCTGCTACTGGAAACGTATGGGGAGGAAAATTGCTTAGCTACTGGGGACAACTTTTTTGCCAGTTTGGGAAGTAAAAATGCTGGAGATATGGAGATAAGGTGGTTGATTTGAATCTTTGCAGTGCCGGGAGGAAAGGGGCAAGAGAGAATCTGCTCTGGGCTGGCAGAGGCTGGGCTGAAGCACCCGACTGCAAAGTGTTACATTTCTGGATGTGATTGTTGCTTGGGGCTTTGGATTATATTAGCATGGAAAAAAAAAGCCTCCAAGTGAAGGGCCACAAATCACATCTGGGCCTATAGGGAGGGAAAGAAGACTATAAAACAGGAAATCAATTTAATACTCAGTGGGTGTTTGCAGCGTGCTCACCCTTCCTTCAAATTGCCAAAGGAAGGATTAATTAAAGTTATATTGAGCAGCAAAAATGATGGAGGGTGTGAGATGGGGCTTGTGTGGTATGGCTTTCTCCATAGCTAATTGACAAAGGCACGCTTGGATTTCATTACCCAGAACCTTGCCATCTCCAGCTCTTAAAGGACAGCTGATGTGGTGCCGCATTTGCTGTGTTTCCAAGCCAGCCTTGCTGCCTTGCAGGGTGAGCTAATGAGGAACATTTCATATGCACTTGGGGACAGTGAAGTAGAGATGGAGGGAAAAGGTGCTGCTTCTATCAAGTAGAGTATCTTTGTCGCTGTGCTGTTTATGGGGCCTATCATTTAGGATCTGACCACAAAATGCTTTTTTCTGCTGATGGTTTTGGTTCCTGGCTCCCACTTCCTCTGTGGTTGAGAGCTGTGTGCACCGCAAGGTGTAGGTGTTGGCAGGGGATGGTGGTGGCTGGAGCCTACTTCTCTTGTCTCTGTCTGCTGACTTTTAGTTAGTTAGCATAATTTTTGAACAGGGCATGACAAAGCCATAAGAGACCAAAACTGCTTTCTGAAACAGAGAGGGAAGAGTGTACGGCTTCCCTTTCACTGCTAGCATGATCCAGTTGCTGTGTGTGTCCCTTTATTTTAATGAAATACTGCAATTGATCAATGCTAACTCCCTGAGAGGTTTTTCCTGCTCTTGCACTCTGCTTATTGGGACAACTGCCTGTTACTTTCTCTCTGCCTTTCTGGATTAGGCTTTGGAGACACCAGGGTTTTGCATTCATGGAGTTTCAGAAGGAACCAACTCCTGTAAACCGAAATGCAGCCCAAGCTGCCAGCTCCTACCTATCAGTGACTATAACATTTTCTCTTGAATATTCCCATTGAGATCTTAATTTGGTTTCATGCCAACACTTGCCTTGAACTGGGCTGGTTACAAAGCTTCCTGTTCTTGTCCTGAAAAGTAGTAGTGCCATTCTTCTCTAGGGGTGTCTAAACAAGTTGTGGTGTAAGAAGGAGTTTCTACATACTGAGCTGTTATAAGGGGAAGGCTCTGCTATCTGCCCAGTAGGTCTGCCAATCCTGGAAGCCTGTTTTCTCTGTTGATTTCTGTCATAAATTACTGAATGTGATCACTAGTGCAGGCTGAGGCTTTAGATTAATTGGATGCAGCAGCTCTAGCCCGTATTGGCAACTTGTGTGCCATGGCCATGCCCAAGCTCTGCTTGTTGTGCATTACGGCTGTGATGGCTGATAGCACCTGGCTGTGAGATGCTGCAGAAAATAACTTCTTTGTTTAAAAAAATATGTTTATGTTTAATGGTCTCTTGAAGCAAGGCCAGCACAAGGTGTTCCTAAAACCAAATGTAATTGACTACACAAAGAAGATGAAAAAGTGATTGCAGCTTACTGTAAGTATTGGGTATGGCACTTCTTATACCAGCTGGGACAGAAGAAACAATGGCTTAGTTAGTTAAATTACATGAAGTTGACAAATCATGGGGGATTTTTCCCCCCTTGCCTCCCCCTGTCCTCCCTTTTTCCTCTGCACAGTCAACTAGAGGAGCAAGCAGAGTGCAAGAATGGTATTAAGGTCACATAGCTCAATTTCCTTTGCATGGAAACGTGAGGGGTTAAGCCAGACCCTTGGGGTTTGCATACTGCATTACAAGGAAGTAGCATCCTGAAACCTGTAAGTTCTGTGAAATATTAGGCAATGAACATTCTCCTGCAGTACTCTTTTATGAAGAGGTGGGTGTTTAACCATTTAAGAGCCCATAGAGGGAGCTGCTTTGCTGTTTGTGGCACAGATTTTCTGTTCTGTGTTCACTTATGGTCTCCTGTGTTGCTCACTGTACCAAGAATGGATTCATAGATCTCTGGGCAGAAGCAAGTGCCATGTAGATGTGCAAAATATATAGACCTTGAGAGAGGAAGCAGCCAGCAGCAGGAGAGTTATGATTATTACAAGGAAAAGATCTTTCTCCTAACCTAATTTTGGCAAGCAGTACAATTCATGCCATTGAATTTTTCAGTTCTATGTTAAAATAATGTATCATTTAGCCAAGAGAGAGTATGTATCGTTCCTTAAAGCATGTATTTATGTAGGATCACATATATGCTTTCAGCCTTGGACAAATTCAAGCCAAAAGTATTTGATCATTATAGCATCATTGCCTTCCAGGAAAGGAAATCCATGAATTGGAATTTCTGGCCTCATTCTGTCTCCTGCAGATAACTTCCCAAGAGAGGGTGCTGTGGAAACACTGCACGTGATAATTCAGGCAGTTCAAATTTCTGCGAAAGTCTGAGCAGGGCTTCAGACTCTGATTCCCAGGATGTTTTGATGTTCTTGAAGTATTTGCGGTAATTTAGAAGTGGAACATGTTCTTAGTCACTCTTCCACAAACTGTGTCTCTGAAATGAAATGTGATCCCTGGGCAGGGGAACTTCTGCTTACTGGAAAGTGAATTGTTGAGTCTCTGTTGCTGAGGAACCATGCTCGTGCCAGACAGCAGCTCTGGCTCTAGACACCCTTGTTGTGTGGACTAGTTTACAGCCAGAGCTTTCGGGTCAGTTTATCCCTAAAGCTAGCCAATGGGAAATTTCTGATCATTCCTACTGAGTAGAAACAAGCTGATGCAGATAAAAGCATAACAGCTGAATGTAGTGGTCTTGATGCTTTTCTAGTAACCGTTGCTGTTGCTTGTTTCTCATCCTTTGACAATTTCCAAAGCCATCCTTCGGCTTTGGAAATAGGTCTGGCCCTATTTCCAAAGTCTGTGTTTAGGATCTTTTTCCCTTTTCTTTCACTGGTTTCTGCCTTATTTTGAGGCATTGCTCTTCTCTCTGACACAGTTGTTACTTTGCCCAAAGGAATGTGTTTTTTTCTTTTTTAAGGTATGAATCTTTCTTAGCATGTCAGAATACTTTTCTACTGGTTCCTGGGTCAGCACATAGTGCAGCAGCAGCAGACCGATCTTCCTGCACGTCAGCGTGCAAAGAGAAAGAAATATGGATGTGCTGGAAACTCACTTTGATCTGTTGATTTACTTACTTATTGCTAGACTGCAGAGTGTTAGCCCTAATGAAAGCATGGCCAGCCCTGAAAATTTAATTTCCCAGTACTCAGACCTGTCAGGCTGGAAGTCAGCAAATGCTTATAAGTAACTTGTTTTTGCCAGTGAACCAATAATCATAGTGTGCCAGGAGATGACCCTCGTTATTTCCTACCTGTGTGTGCATGTACCCAGCACTCCTTGCCTGTAGCTCTTGTTGCTGAGGTGGGACACTGGCTTTCCCTGGTACTATTCTACTAAGGTTCAATCACGTTTGGAACAACAGGAGGGAAACAGGTCTGTGCAGGGACAAATATTGCCCCTTTGAAATACATGTGGGGTTGATCTTGGGGGGGGGAGGGGTGTTAAGAGCACATCCTTTGGTTGCGGTGTGAGCCGCAAGCAGCTGGTGTAGCTCATGACTTGGGTGACGCAGTCGAGTCTGCTGCTTGGGCTGCCTGACACTTGCATCTGTTGATGGCCACAAAATTGGAAATGCCAGGATTAATTGTGCAAACACATCTTCTTTGGATGTTTTGCACTGACACACACATACTCAAGTAGTCATGAAGTGTTCCTTCTTGTGAATCCAGGTTTCATTCACACACAGTGCTTGTGGACACGAGCAGAAACTGAGTTTGAGTCATGAGCATTGCTGAAACAAGCGTGAGGCATCTGTTTGGGTTCACGTAGCTATTTGTTTTCTGTGCTCATTGCTATGCTGCACTGTAGGAAATCTGCTGGGCAAGAGTAAAGTCCTTCCAGCAAAAAAGCTGCACTGGAATAACTGCGATGAAGTCTGTCAGCACGAGCTGTGCCAGATGGCTGCAAGTTCGGACTAGGCCCTTGGGCTGATGGCATACGTGAGCTTAGCATGCCTCTGTCCCCACAGAAAGAAGATTTCTTTGACTCAACTCATAGGGCATAGTTCTCAGTTGAGGTTCAGATCCCATTCAGCATCTAAAACTTGCCATTTCTTAATACAGCTTCCGTCAGTGAGCCTGTATCCGAGATGCAGTGGGATGGGGGGAGTTTTCTTGGCAGGCAGAGTATGCCCGTTTCCAAGGCCTGGTTCTCTGTGAATGTCACAGCTGTTCCTGATGGGTGCTTCAAAGAAAATTCCTGTGGTCTCCCGTGGTGTCCAGAGGCCAACTGCTTTGTAGATCCCTGTCATCAGGGTAAATCTGCAGGCTATGCTGATCCATTGGTGCTGGAATGGGGTCTTCCTACAGGGGGTCATTGCAGGCACATGGGTGAAAGTTTTTCTTCTAGTCATGGTTGGTGGCTGGAGATCAGTTCAAACACAGACACGGGATGATGTTTCTCAAGCATGGAGTTAAATTATTCTGACAACTCAAGTGGCTTTCATATACTTGTGTAAACTTGGAGCTGGCATTGGTTGGGGCTAAGGATAGCTGTCCCTAGGTATTTTTCTCCAAGTCTTAGAGATCAGTCTGCTTTTAACAAATTGTAACATTGCATTTTGTTTTGATGTTTATTTTTGGGAACAATGTTATTTAAATTTATGGTTGAATAATACCAGAAGCTTTTCTTTTGTATTTTTTTTTTCTACTTGCTGCTTTTGGAAAAAAGAAAAATAGAAAGGAAAGGAATTTCATTAAAAGGCCCGGATGAAGCACAGTTTCATGGAAAATGAATATTTTAAACTGTTGTGAACATTTTTGTATTGAATTCTCATAAGATACATCAAAATTATTTTTTCCCCTGAATTCCAAGTCTGACTCAAAACTAGGGAAAGGAGAAAGTGAAGGAAGTGGGAGAAAGAAATTGCTTGGGGGCATTGTGAGAAGAAATAGGTCAGGGAAGAGAGTTAAAGATATTAGAAGGAAGATGCTTTGTACAGTCACATTGCTCTGAAGTCAGAAAATGCCAAGAGTCCTCCAGACGTGTTATTGTGGAAAATGGGCTGCGAAGACATTGCTGGGTTCATACTCTGCCTGTGTGTGAAGCACAAGCAGAAGCTGTTCGGCCTTTCCTCTGAGCAGAAAGAGGTGTTTTCCTTCCAGGTGCCACGGTGCCTCTGTGGTTAGGACACAATGCAAATGCCAGTGTGTGGGTATTCAGTATGTTCTCCTGGGGGAAAATGTACTGAAAATGAAGTCAATTTACGAGACCACTTTTTTTGTGGATGGTAGATTTATCTGCCAGATATGGTCATACTTCCCCTTTGCCCCAACAGACACGTGCTCTCCAGTTGCATATGCTCAAAGGTTAAACGTTCTGGGTAGTTGGTGCTGACTACTAGTCCAGCATGGAAGCAAACTCTGTCATATTGGCTGCATCAGCATCAGTAAGAGCTGCTCTGTTCTTACTATCCAGCACGATTAATGCTTCATCTTAAACAAAAGCTGGCATGCTATTGCACTGAGTGTTAAGAGTTTGCACCTGGCTGTACACTGCAGAGATTCCTGCCAAGAGAAATACTGGTTTCCAAGTTTGTTATTCCGCTGTTTGGAGATTTTAATTTTTTGTTTGTTTTTGTTTTCTCTTTTGGAAATCCTCCCACATTAAATTAAAAAGGAGACATTGATAAAGGAAATCAGAAGGGATGCTTTGAGAGATTTCATTTGGCAGCAGTCTCTGAACTTGTGACCCTTTAAAATAAAATAACGGGCTTTCCTGTGGGACAGCTCCCTCCAGGGTGGAAGCAAGCATCTTTCAGGCTTGCCTGCCTTTAGGAAGGAGCCTTTGAGAGGAGAAGTTGCAGTGCAGCATTCCCAGCCAGGACTTCCAGTAAGGAAAGTTGTTCAGCTGGCTTGAGACTGTGATAAATCATGGTTCCCCTTGAGCATGCTGGGACTACAGAGAGCTGGAAATAAATGCTAGGGAAATTCAGCTTTTGTTGTGGGCCATCTTTCAGGATGATGTATGGCTTTGTAACAGAAAGAGAATCCTTTGGTGGGGTTGGGAGAAAACTGCTGCCTTGTATTGGGAAGGAAAATGTAACAATTCCTTTGCGTAAATCCTTGCTGCAGCTTTGCCTTGAAAACTGTGTTTTGGCGTGGACTACCTGATCCTGAAAAATTCTGTGGTGGAAATTAGGCTGGGGATGAAATTATGCTGTTGGCTTGTATTAAGGTAGGAATGATACCTGGCTGGCCAGTATAATAGTGATCTAGTTGGCCAGTATAAATGTGGCTGGGGAAGGAACTGGATGACATGGGATGCTGTTTGCATCTCTGCCCCTTGACTCCGCATTATCCTGAGCAAGTCATTTCTCCGTATGGATAAAATGTCTTCAAATTGCAGTCACAGGAATGTTGTGTCCCTGTTTCTTTCACTGGTCATTGTCAATCAGCCTGCCTCATGGCCACACTGGTTGGCACACTCTTGGTTAGCTGGTGGTGAGCTGACAGTATTTTAGGTTCTTCTCTGTTCTGTGGGAGGACTTGGGTTGCCAAGGCATTGGGGAGAGCCTGAGCTGTGTGTTTGTGTAGGCTCTGTCCTCGTTATAACTGATGCCAGTTAGCACGTAGACTTGCCTGCACTGACTATGGCCTCTTCTGGAGCTTTTGCTGTATTAACTCTCTGAGTTAACTCTTTAAAATTAATTTGCCAGAGATCCAACTGCTGATTTCTGATATACAGACAAACACCCAAATTTCAATTGATCCTGGCAGTAAAAGTGAAATGACAAGTAAAGCTCATTGGTTTCTCAGACCTAACATACTTTGCTGCTGCTAGCATAGCAATGGGACATTTTTTTTCCCCAGGAGTGTAAAAGTTGTGTTGTTTGACAAGAAAAGAAAGTGTTTCCATCCCATTCACTGTTGAGACGACTCAGCATTGCCACTTGTCTGATGTCCTGAGTTCTCTTGAGCTGTACTAGAAATTAATTTGCTGTTTTTCTTTTTCATCAGCTTATGCAGGCTCTGAGTTTTAACTGTTCATAACCTGATTGTTATCTCTGAAGGATCTGTTCCGTTTAGTGAACTGCTTCATCATCTATGCTTCCTTTGTTGAAATTCCACAAACAGTAACTGTACACTGTGCAGCATCATCTGTATTCCAGCATTATCATTTATTTTTTTTACTCAAAAGGTTTCCAGTCTATTCCTTTGAGCTGTGAGTGTTGAGGTATCAGTTTGTTTATTTTCATGGCTTTTGGCTGAAACCCAAGGATTTTTACAAAATTAAAAACTCTGCAAACTTAGGTCAGGTTAACTAACCTCAAGGGAACAAATAACCGGTGTTTCTCCAGCCAAGCGGAAATGGTGGGCTGGCTCTCTGCTAGGCTTTAGACCAGCGCAGTGTGTCTGAGCGCTAACCATGTGCAGTAGGTCCTACAGGCTGATGCTGTAGCCTTTACATTTGCACTGATGAGCTTGAGTGTTTTGCGTTTTTCCTCCTGTCTTAACTGTTAGCCTGGGGATGGTGAGGATGCAATATCTCAGTCAGAACCTGAGCTGCAATGTAGTTCACTCCTTCACACTAACTAGGGAAATATCAGTAATTGCCCCTGTGTAGGCTTTAATGTGCAGTGACCAGTACCACCTTACGGCCTGGTACAGCCACGCCTGTAACAAGACTAACAGGAGGCATCTCTGCTAATCAGCTCCTTTTAAATACTGTCACCTGGCCTCCACTATGTCTACTCTCTCTGTACTTTTAAAGCTGCTACTATATATTATTGCCTTTTTGTGGTCCATTGAGTAATCGCCTTTGAGGTGCGGTATGGTACAGGCCTCATAGGAATTATACTTTCCTTCCAAAATAAAACTAAACTAATTGCAGTTTGTTTCTCTCCAGCTGCCTTTTGGGGAGATATCGCTTTAGATGAAGATGATCTGAAGCTGTTTCAAATAGACAGAACTGTTGACTTAAGAAAGCACTCAGATGGCAACGCAAGACACACTTCAGGTAAGGGCAGCCCAGAGGTGGCGATGCCTTCTTTCCCCTGGTTTTGTTGTTAGGTAGAAAGGAGTTCCCCGTCACTCATGATACTTCTTCACACAGGCAAGGAAGTGCATGTAGAGGGAGCTTAGTTGTGTGGCTGAGAGTGGGATCTAACTCTGAAATTTGTTAAGTAAAATCAGAATCATGATGTGCATAGACGGCAGTGATGCAGCCTTTCTATCTGGCCTGAGGGAGAAGAGTTTAAAATTTACACCACTCATCTCTTCCTGTGAGGATCTATCTCTACAAATTTGTAAGGAAATGTGTTTGAAGTAGGGACACTCAGTTTGGCACTCAATTTGACTCTTACTGTCCTCCCCTCCCTTCCTTTTTAATGTATGATCTTAATGGAATAATGTATTTTTTCAGCTTTTTACCTAAGTGAAACCTATTGAAGTCTAGCATACAGACTACCCTTGAAGTAATGATGCAATCGTCGTTGGTTAACAATCACTGATTTTTTAAAAAGCTGATAGGTGGGGTAACATACGCTTATGTTGCCCTCTGCCCCTTCACAGCTCTTATGTATGCTCAGTTTTTGTGCCAGACCAGAGTTGTTACGTGAGTCAAAAGTTCTGCTTTGAATCCATCTCAACAGTCTCTGAAACACTGCAAATGGTTTGAAGGGTGTGGGAGACTTCCCTCAGTATCATTACTTCTACTCCACTTTATGATGGCAAGAGAGAAATGGTTGGAAATCTGAGCTGTGAGAGACACCAGTGGGACTGGAGACAGGGCAGGCCAGGACAACCTTTTTCTTTCTGTGCTGTTATGCTCTTAGGTTAGTACTGTGAAAAGTTGAGTTGAGACTCAAATCAGTGTTTTGTTCAGCTGACCCATGTGCTCATATTGTATCATTCATAAGAACTGGCAGCTGGTTCTGTATCTTTGTGGCTGCCTACCTTTGGTTAGGAGTATCTAAGAGAGTATCTAAGCCCTGGGTAGGTTCTGTTCAGTGCTCTAGCTTCCTCTTGGACAAGTGTGAAAGATGACATCCATCACCCAACACAGATGTATGGTTTTGATGTCAGCATATCTAGTTTAAACTTACGCTGATGCTGAAATTCTGGGCAGAGGAGGTCTGCATGTTTCTTAATATTACAGATTGTTCTCTGTAAGTGCCATTATCCTGCATAGTCGTGTCACTTAGCCTATTCATGTCATGTTTTGAGCTGTGATGTATTCTCAGGTGATAAATGATTAGAAGCTGGTTGCCTTCAGAGCAGAAGGTAAGTCAGAAAATGAGGATTAAGTAGGTGGGACAGGCAGCATTCATCTCTTCCATGTCCCTTTGTCAGTTTCTGAAGTTAGATGAAACTGCTGGGGAAGCAAATCCAAGTGGTGTTTGAATGTATCAGTTTGCTGTGGTGTTTTTTTTTTTTTTAGTTGTCAAATTATACACGTTTTTTGTGCTCAGCACTTATGCTGGACAAACTAGCAAATTAACTGAATTTTATAACCCACTGGTCTCCAACAACCGTGTCTCCTGTTGTGTAGTTAGGCTAGTGTATTCCCAGCACCCCTTATTGCCTGAGGCAAAGTTGGTGCATCATGAGATGCACTGCATAGGGGTATTGTGCTGTAGTGCTCATTTGGCCCTGTCCTCATCTCCAGCAGGTTTCATTCATCCTGCTAGCTTTCAACCCTTGGAAGTGCGAGCTGACAAATGGCCAGCCCCTGTGACTGTCACAGTGAGCTTAGCTTTCTGCAGAGTACACATAGAGGGTTTTCTGTATTCACCTGCCCTGCAAGGGGGCTCTCTACAGGGGCAGGAAGGGTTGATTCTTCTCCTGTGGGACTTACTTGACACTCTTGTGAATTGTAAGAGGGTGGTCTACATAGGCATGGCGGGGATTGGGACCCATTCTTCCCTGGGAGAAAGTCTTGCTCTCTGCTCTTTTATTTCCAGTGGGAAGAATGCAACCTCTGTACAGAAACAGTCTAAGACCTTTTATGAGTGGGACCCCTTGAATTATAACATTTCAGAATTTCCTAAAGCTGCTAATCGGATTAGTTGTATAGTGGAGGAAGTACTTAATACGTATGTACAGACACACAGGCTCTTCGTATCTGGGAGCTGCTGTTCTGAACAAGCTATTAGGCCAGGCATTCTTCTTTCCCTGTGTTGTTTCCTTGTCCCCAGAAAATGTTGTTTAGCTGAGAGGAGTGGGAGGAGGGGTGAAAAAAGTGCTACTTGACACTCTTGGGCTGTTTGTAGGCATACACTCTATGAGCTTGTTGCAGGCTCCAGAGGAAGAATGCAGTTTGCATGCCCTGATGAGTGATAAGGGACAGCCTTCTCCAGTAAACCTAGATCTACCTGCAGATGATCTGTTTTTGTAAAGGCTGTGTGTTGGCTGATAAGGGATGAGACTTCCAGATGTGGAAAGGTTTCCCATTCCAGTTCCCCTTTGCCGCCTTCTAGTTATCCTGTCTAGAAAGATAGCTAGTGCCCTTCTCTAGGTCTTTGAGAAAGAGGCAGAGAATCTGGTCTGAGGACAGCCTGGCTTCTGCTGCAGAGCTCTGTGCTGAGCTTAATTTCAGCATGGAGGTGCTCAAACCTTGGTTCCTGCATTAATTTCCTCCTTGCAGAAATTTAGACCCTTAAAACTTGTAAACCTACTTGAGAATGGGATGCTTTTTATTTTGCTGAAGCATCTTTGCCCTTGTTTTGGCATCTGTGAGAATGGGATGCATTGAAATTCATTGTCCCTGAGCATTTTCTCAGTAAACATCAGAGCTAGTATTTCATTGCCTGTGTCTGAGACCAGGTAACATTGTCCTCCTGGTGGAGTTACAGAGCAGGGTCACAATTCCTTTCCCTTGAGGGACATTGGCTGAGTACTCTCTGGAGGTCCCCTTGAAGAATGGTCACATGTGGCTTACAGTTAGGGGTAGCTTTTGCTTTGGTACCCAGCTTGGTACCTTGCTTCAGAGCTCCAGTAATGATGGCTCCCTATGGCCTTGTCTGGATGTCTCTGTCCAGTGTGCTTCGATTCTTTTGTGTGAGTGGTCACACAGGGAATTGGTATTACACAGGAAATTGTACCTCTTGTTTTATGTATTTAAAGTACATGTCAAGACTAGGACATGAAAGTCCTTATTCACATGGGGAGTCTCCTTTCACAGAATCACAGAATCATCTAGTTTGGAAGAGACCTCCAAGATCGTCAAGTCTAACCTCTGACCTAACGCTAACAAGTCCTCCACTAAACCATATTTGTTCCAAAGGAGCTTCCTTTTCAAGCATTTGTTAGGGAGAGCACAAGTGAGGCGGCTGAATACTGCAGAAGGCAGTATCAATAGCATCTTGCATGCAAAGCATCATTCTCAGATACTTCTGTAGCAGTGGGGTTTTCTTCAGACTCTGTAGAGGGAAAGACAGACACAATTACACTATAGCTAAGTGTAGCCCATTTAATCCAAGCAGGTTTTGTGGAGTATGTGTGCTGATCTCCGTCCACTCAGTTAAAACTCTGAGCTGTGAGTTAATAGAAAGTTATTGCAAACGGTGCAGATGAACTCTGAGTGAATGCCACAAGACATGCTCTTACAAGAGAGCTCATAACTACCAACTAGTTCATTTCTCATCTAGACCCTTTCAGGATTCCCCTGAAGATTTATTCCCAATTTTAAACATCCAGTGTAGTTTCTTTCCTCCCTCTATTAGCTTCTCTCCTTTGAACTTAGATCCTAAGGTCATAGAATTGCACGTGTTCTTTTTGTTTGTTGCTTTTTATACTAGTAGAGATTCTGTAGGCCAAATTGTGTCCTCCGAACCCTCCTGTTATTACAACATGTAATGCCATATAAAAATATGCCAAACAGGAAATTTCTCCCTTCTCCCTAAAATGGTTTGCAGCTAGAGGGGTGAAAAAGAATAAGGGATGTTGGTAAAGGGAAAGTGTTACTTTGCATTTAGAATGTTTGATAGCTGCCTCCCTGCCTCTGTGGGATGAAGTCTGCATGTCGTGTTCGCTATGAAAATCAGTTGTTCTCATAGGATTTAGTCCAGCAGAGATACAGTAATGGTTCAAAACATAATGAAACAAATAAAGTGTCTGGAGATCTGCCAGTGGGTGCTATTCTCAGCATGTCCTTCACCAACTCCTTATAATTTTGATGAAAAAATGTCCAACAGCTTATGGTTTTGAAAAGTCTTATAGATTTTTAAGTTTATTGAAAATACTTGCTTTACAATATCAATCGTTCAGAAGAAATTTGAGTCTAAGGTTTGAGGATTCCTGTGCTGCTGAAAATCCACTGATGGCTTTGAAATGTGGGGAAACAAAAAAGTCCACTGGCAGGCTGTGAAACTGCACAGTTGCTCAGATCGAGTCCTCAGGTGCAAAGTGTTCTTCTTTGCTGTATTGCTTTATTTGCTGAAGCATTAGTCACAGAGGAAGAAGGCCTTTTCTTTTCTAGCTGTGCCTTGGGAATGATGTGCCTATTTAATCTTAACGGCCTAATCTAATTTTTTTCAGGCAGTTTAGGGATTAAGTGGAATTTACTGGTATATTATCTCTTTTTCCTGATTTCTGTATCACTGAGGCAACTTTGAGTCCTGAAAGGCACCCCTGTGGGTGAGAAGGGGCAAGTCTGTCTCGTGTTTGTTCTACTTTGGCAAATCAGAAGACAAGGGAGTCTGGCTGCCCTCAGTGCTACCACGCTGTGTTAGACTTGCTGCTGAGGCAGTGACTACATCCTGCTGCAGCCAAGAATGCTTTTCAAGAACACTCAAACTAGGTTTTCTTGGCCTCTGATACTGAGAGATTTTTAGGCTCATGGCTTGAAGGCCTTGATGAAGCTTTCACACTTGCACAGATCATGGGATAGAATAGGTAATACTTCAGATAACAATGTGGTCAGAACGGGGGTATGTATGATCTTGGGGATTTTACTGAAATAACAGTGGGAACTGCCTTTGAACCATGTAAGGTATTTAATAACTCGTATTGTGACAGGGGCTGCCACGAATGGCTGGAGGCTCTGGTATCAAATTCATGAGCCCAGTGCAAGCAAGTTATTCTCTGGTGAATTAAGCAAAGAGGAGTTCTGAATTAAACTTTCTATTAATAATAGCAGGGAGCTGGTTTGTTGGCACACTTTTTTTTTTTTTTTGCACAGCTTTGCAGTTCTTGAGCATTTTGTGAAAGAGCAAAGTAGCTACTTTTACCAGCTCTGCACAAGGCTCACATCTACAGCGGACTGCTTTTCTTTTTTGTGTTTTGGGATGCCTGTGGTCACCTTGTTTCACCCTGTTTCACAGGACTTTTCCTGTTTCAGGACTTGCTCATGGCAAGTACTGTGCATAAACTGCTTTGGGGTATGGAGGCAAACCCTGAAGAAATCTGGAAGGGAACGGAGGACTGTGCAGTGCTGTGGGAGTGCATGCCTAGAAGGTCTGCATGCTGCATGGGGGATGACTGCAGTGCTTTTCTAGTTGCATAGCAGCTTTCCTTTCAAAGTGTGGTGGGTTGGCAGCCACTGAAACATATTTCACTTCTCTCTGGTTACATTACTGAGACAAGGCATTAATTCCCACATAAATTTGGATCGTTTGCAGGACCTTTTACTACAGTGCAGCTCTTAGAAAAGAGCTATATTGTTTAGCCTCAGACTGGAGAATAAGGCTTCTTCACCAGTGGCATGCTTGAGGTGTTCAAAGCAGTCACAAGCAGGACTTCCACGGCTTCATGTTGGGAGAGATTGCTTAGTTTAGGAGCTGAAGGGATTGTGAGATATGATGGACTGATATCCCAGGGAAGATCTGAGCTGTGTTTACCATAACTGGCCAGGAGCAACACAAATACTATGCATGTGGTATAACTCACATCTGAGAGCTCTTCCACTGGGAAATCTTTGGTGAAGGCTGCTTCCTCTTATATGGGTAGAGGAACATCTTTATTCTGGGAGAGCTGTCTGAGGGCTCAGTTCATCTGTGTCCATACTTCCTTTTAGTTTTCCACAACGTGACGTGCATGCTAGGAATATCTCTTTGCAGTCCATGCAGTCTCTAAAAAGGAAGAGGAGTCTCAGCCCATTCTGTGGAAAAGTAGGTGGCACATGCCTGATGCTTGGCCTGATGGTAAAGTTTATTTAGCTGTGCCAAATGATTTTTCCATTACTAGCCCCAATGTTCACCCTTCCGAGTCCATTCAGTCAGGGGTTTTACCAGAGAAGGCAACCATGAAATGAATTTCCCATAGTTATGTAGTTTTACAAAGGCAGGGCAAGAGTTCTGCTTTGGAAGAATTGGATAAATCCTCTAGGGCTGAGTGCTCATTTTTTGTGCAGTAAGCCAGTCAACTTTTCTTTGCAGAAAAGCAGATACTGTTGTTTTTTTTTTTTTTTTTTTCCTGTGATCCCAGAATCTTACAAGCCTGTTGCAGCCTTCTGAAACCTACCAGATTTTCTCCAGCATAAATGTGATAGCCTCAAGGTTCATGACTCTTGGCTGTAGCTGATGAACCTTCTAATTCCTCCTGTGTGTAACGCTGTACTGATAACAAATGCTAATCTTTAGGGTTGATACTTTCACTCCAAATGCGTCTCTTTTTGTTTGGTTCTTGAGTGCCATCTTGTAGTCCTTTTGGGAACATGCTGAGGGAGATTTTTCTTTCTAATTGCTGGGGGATGCCCTTTTGCTTGTCATAGGAACATAGTCTGCCAGTCTCGTACCTGTGGGATTTGTCTGTCAGGGAGGTAGTGTCTGTGGGGTGATCCCACAAGCTTCAGGTCTAGAGCACTGGTGATATGTTCTTGGCCATCCAGTGAGCTGTGGCTCAGTTCACAGGAACAGATTTTGCTCTGGAAGGCCTTGCAGCTGATACTTCCAAAAGCACACCATAGGCCAGCTTTGTGCTTTTGGCTGCGCTGTTTTATCCTTTCCACACTGCTTGCTTCCAGTAAGGAAGAATTCCATTAGTGGTTTAATGTGGGAGCACAAGAGAGGTGCAGAGCAGCAGCTCATTTCTTTGCTTTGCCCTTGTATGTTCAAGTGATTCTTCTGACTTCCTTGCTCCGTGAGCTCCTGTGTGTTGCACATTCAGCTCTCCTGCTCTAGAGATTCCCTGTCTTACTTCAGTCCTCTGTAGCCCCTTGCCCTGAATACAGTATTCTCCTTCCTCATGGGGCAGTTTCACTTTGCCCCCTGCTCAGACAGGGTCCTGTGCATTTGGTCTTCCATTACAGGTTAATACGGGTTCTTCCTTCTTCTATTTACCAAAGAGAGTTAATTCTTCTCCTAAGCTGCCTCCTAAGAAGCTCTCCTTAAGGGATACCTGTGGAGAGCTTTCACATGCTGATAAGTGCTGTCTTAGCTGATAAGTGTTCCCTTACCCTTGCTTCACAAGTGTGTATGGGTTTGTTTTTTTGTTTGTTGTTGGTGTGTTTTTTTTTTTTTCCAACTTTCATACCACTTTGAGGTTGTGGTTTGTACAGTCCCTATGTGTCCTTGAAGTATGATGGGGTGAGAGAGTGGTCCTTGAGTACTAAATAATGGTTGAGCCAACATCAGATGTTAATGGAAGACTGCCAATGACTCCCTCGGCAGTGAGATGCTGTTTGTGATGTGTGTATGTAGTAACAAGAGGTATTCCACCTGTTGCACCAAAAGGTATGTGGGATCTGATTTTCTTTGAACTAGGGAATTTCCAGGATGACACTTTACTTCAGAACCGCTTAGGACAGGCATTACAGTGTTCCTTCATGCAGTGGGCTGTGGTATTCCAAACTCAGTTTATGACAAACAGAGAAATGCTTCACTCACCACAAGAGAAATAAAAGTCTATCTCCTCTTCCCCCTTCGCTTGTGATAAATGTGATAAATGTCCTGCAGGGCAGACTAAAGAAGGTCCCAAGCAGTAAGTGAGCATACCATTTGGCCCTTGCCAGAGCAGAACCTGAACAACACAGCCCTGCTACTTGCTCTGTGTCCCCCTTGGAGTAAGATTTAGTTTTGTTTTGGTTTTGTTTTCCCTCTTGTCTAGGTTCCTGATGGCAACTGGTCACATACACGACAAAGTTTTTTTTGGAAATGCATTGTACCCTGAAATCAAGTTTTCTGAATTTCTCCCACCTGTCAAAATAATTAGTTTCATTTTTGTTTTGCACTCAACACTCAGATTTTCATAGGTTTTTCTTTCTTCTTCTTTTTTTTTTTTTTTTTTAATGATTTTGAGCTCTGAAATTTTGCTCAGATTAAAATGCTGTTAACAAATGGCACTGTAACAAAATTCCGCATGTTATTTCTTTTCCCAGATATATTACTTAGGCACTCTTAGTGGTAAATTTGGTAGTGTTTATCCTATGAATCTAATTCATATGCTTCTTTCAGAAATAAACCAGGAAGATGACAACTCAGTATCGCTCTTGTCAAATGCTGCACATCAGAAATCAATCAGCTTAGATTTTGTTAGTGAGCAGTTAACTTACTTTAAGCACACAAAGACAACTGCAAAAACTGTATACATTGATGCTGTAGTCCAAGCTGCTTCCAAGCAGCCTGTTTCTATAGCTTCTTCTTGTTCATTGTGGTTCCATCACCCGATTTGGGCATAGCTGGAGATCAGAGCAATAGCTGTTACACACTCTCACTGCACAGGCAGTGCCGAATCCCTGTTGCTACCTGCTTGGCTTTGCCTGTCTTTGGCTCCCAGCCCCACAGCTTTGTCCGTCCCCCAGGTTCTGTTTTGGCGAGGTCTCAGGTACCTGAAAGTTGGTGCAAGATGGCATTATTACTCTTTTAAGGAGCCGGGGTAGTCACCATGTAGAGCATTTATAACATCTGATTGCTGTTTGCAACTGTCTTGCTCTTGATCGCTCTTAATTAAATTTTCTTTAGGTCTTGTCTACAGCTGGTGTAACACACTGGGAGACTGTTCCTTTTACTGGTGCCAGAAGAGTCTGAATAGTCTTTTGTGTTTAAGTGGAGGTTATTAAATAGATTTATATTAATTAACTGTGATGCTGGGAACACATGGGCAAATGTACTTGAGGAGATTGGTTTATCCATATGGAAATTACATTGGAAGTTAAATCCATTACCCTAATTGTAAAATTCGACAGCGCTTAGCCAATAACTGTGGAATTGCCTAACTCGTGCATTTGTTTCAGAGCTGGGCAAGTGCCTAATTTCCTTGAATACTTGCTCAAATTAAAAATTGAATTTGCCTCAACTGTGTATGCTTCTTTGTCATTTCTATGAGTGGCTTAGCAATTGAATTTGGAGATAGGAATGGTCAGTGAAAGACTAAGATCTAAGAAGCTATGAGAGGAGCCATTGCAGGATGGTAACTCTGGGAGGCTAGCTTGGATGCTCTGAACTTCAGGCTCTTTCCTTTAAAGCAGGGATGTTGCTGTGCCCACAAAATAAAGTTGCTTACCCCATTCAGTGAAATAGCTGGCAAATCCGAGAAACAATCAGCAGCCAAAATGACTTGATGAATAATAGCAAATAACAAATAAATTAGAAAAAGTTGTAAACTGCTCATGGGTGATTGTGAACAGAAAGGAGTTAGGTTTGTGGAATAAATGTGTTTGCCTCAAGCTGGTTGTTCAGGCCTAATTTGGAAAGAAGGCTGGCGTTTGTAGCTACAGTGGATAAAAAAAAAAAAAAAAAAAAAAAACAACTTCACTGCAGCTCCCCTTTTCAAATGGCAAGGACAAAGTATTTATTCAGCTGTCAAGTGGGGAAAGAAAGCAAATTAGTTTTAGGCTGAAATGCTGTGCTGTGTTTGCCGCTGCAGTTCTGAGGCCAGATGGTGACTTGAACAGCCCTGGGGAATGGGTAACAAGTTTCTCTGGGGCAAAGATCACAGGCAAAAGGAAATATTCAGCTTATCCTGCTGTTTCACTTCCTAGAGCTGTTCTGCAGAGAAGATAGTGTGAGATTTAGAAAGCTGTGTCTGTTGGGAGGATTCACTGCTGTTCTTGAAACTGATGGAGTTGTTGAATCCTCGAGTCGGTTTGTGGCAGAGATGCAGAGGTTTGAGAGTTGCTTTTCTACCAATTTGATTCTTCCACTGAAGTGCAGCTGTCCCTGGGCCAGGTTGGGGAACTTCTCTGCCAGCAGCTCTCAGTGCGGCAGTGTGCTGTGGTGAAGAAAGTTCACTTTGCCACTTACACCCCAAGTCCCCCGCTGTTTTTTTTAATGACTGCAAACGGTTCAGACATCTGTTTCACCAAGGAGCTGAGAGATGGCACCTGGAGCGGAGTGGCATCGTGCATAGGTCCACTGTGAAAATGTAGGTCTTGTGCTCCTGAGGCAGTGCTGCTTTTGGTCTGTGACCTGCTGAGGTACCAGCTCCTGGCCTTGCAACAGCAGCAAGCAGCAACAGAAATCCATGCCTGAATGGTTAGCCCCATGCTCAGAGAAGCTCTTTCTCAGGTTCAGGCCTTCTTTGGGCTCCTTTATCTGCATGCCACCTGGAGTTGCTGGCTCAGGTGTAGCTCCTGCTCTGCTTGCTGCCTGTCATGGTCTCGCTCCCCCTGGCCTGCAGAGCTTCCCTGGGTGCCCACTGGGGAGGCTGGTGCCCTGGCTGAGCAGCTCCTGGTGCTGCGGCTCACAGCTGGGGTGGAGGCAGGGGTCTGCTGGGTGTGGGGCTGGAATTGACCTGAGGCTACCCAACGGCAGCCACATCTGTGCTCCCACAGAATCACAGAATTTCTAGGTTGGAAGAGACCTCAAGATCATCGAGTCCAACCTCTGACCTAACACTAACAGTCCTCCACTAAACCATACCCCTAAGCCCTACATCTAAACGTCTTTTAAAGACCTCCAGGGATGGTGACTCCACCACTTCCCTGGGCAGCCCGTTCCAATGTCTAACAACCCTTTTGGTAAAGAAGTTCTTCTTAACATCCAACCTAAAACTCCCAAAGTCTTTTGAGCCCCAAGCCAGGCCCCACTTGCCCTATGGTCTCTGTGCTGGCTCATTCCTCAGTTTCCCACCCAGTCAGGGGTGTCCTTTAAATGAGCTCTGCTTGAGCTGGTAGGTAACCAAGCAAATGGAGTGTCTCTACTGCTGTATCTGCTTAGGGTCCTCATCCGTCTGTTAGCTATGGCACAGACCCCATGAGGGAGCAGAAGGCATCAAAAACTCTCCAGGAAGCTACAGGACTGGGAGTGTTTGAATATCCAGGCAGAAGGCAGTCTGGAAGAAAGTACCCCATGCTTGCACCACACGTTCTCCGTGGAAGGAGTTTTAATTGCTTTTAAACAAAATTCAGCTTCCAGTGTAATGTTTTCATTTAGAGTTAATTGTTATCCAGTAAAAACAAGGTAAGGGGAAAACAAAAGGATTAGAAGGGCTTAGTGGGAGGAGAGCTGGCTGGCTGTGCCTGGGAGTCCACAGCTGGAATGGAGCAGGGGGATGCTGCAAGAGAGCACAGAAAGGCTGAAGCAATTAGATTGTGCAGGTCAGAGGGAAAGGGATGTTAACAGGAGGGGGCCATGAGGTTTTGTACTGCCCACCAGAACAGCATTGGATGAACCCCAGCCAGCTCTTACCATTTCCTTAACACCTGGGGGTTCACTTCTGTTTTCCTGTACTTTCAAAGGAGAGACAGGTAAGAGGAGGATTATTGTGAATCAAGAAGGTTGTCATGGAGAAGCAGGCACCTGTTAGAACTTGATTGTTTGGATTCACAGGAAATCTAATGCAACAGAGCATAGTTGGTGCTACATATTGCTACTTTGATGTGTTGGAGGGGAGTGATTGCACGCTGGGTTTGCAAACCTGGTTGTGCAGCAGAGACATGAACGTGGTGGAAGTAGTTGTGTACTCACTTTAGCCTTTCATTTTCACTTGGCTGCGTTTTTTGAGTTAAAAAACCTTGCAGGACTCTCACTGGAAGAAACAGGCTGTAGGTTGCTTGCTTTCTTTTCTCTCCCATCTGTCTGTCCCTTTTTCACCCCAAGGGAAAGAGGTGGTTGGTAATAGCCTACAGGAAAAGGCCCTCTTCCATTCTTCTCAATCCTTCCCAGTCTCCAGAGAGTATTGCTCCTTTCAGCATTGACTCTTGGTTGAAGGACTGGTGAAGAGGTCAGTTCAGGTTCTTCCACTCCTTGCAACACCTTCTTTAAAAACAGAAGATGTGTCACAGTGTAAAAGTGATGCAGCCACTTCCAGAAAACCCAGAAGTGCCCAGGGAAAACACGGGGTGTTGGGGAGTGATGCTGCCGATGCTTCTGCTCTGCCTGCAGAGGATGGCCAGCAGAAGGACACATTAAGTGCTTTACAGCTCATGTTTTCAGCAGTGCTGCATTTGCTTAGCTGTGATCACCTTTCCCTTCTTGTGAACTTCTCTGGGAGGCTGGTGTCTTGTTCCTGCACGAGCATTTGCAGAGCTGACGTGGACATGACACATCTGCTTGTCAAACCTCTGAACCCTGGGACTCTCCTGAGTTACTGCAGCTAGTCAGCTTACTCTGAATAAGAAAAACAGATTCCTGAAGGGAATTTGGAGTTCGGAAATCTTTTCCTTTTTACTTTGTTTTTCCTTAAGTAAATTGAGGGAACGTCAGCTATTCCACTGACAGGAAATGGTAAAGGATCTATCTCAAATTATTTGCTTAGATCTCCAGGGCCCTGGGGTTTATGAAAAGGTTTTTCTATAGACTCTACCAGTTCTGAGAAACATCTGTTCTGCATTCTGAATGCATTTTCCCAACAGAGCTTGTTTTAATAAAATCATCACTTTCTCTGTGGTTAGAAAATCCATTGCAATAAAGGGTTTTGTGTGCCCTAAAAAGTTGTTGACCACTGGTTAATGAGGAAATTAAAAAGCAGCATGTAACATCATTTGTCTTACCCTATGCTTTCAGAAGCTTCCCTGATGGTCATAATATGACAGAGTTTACCAGAACTAAAACTCTGAAAAGAGATGGATGCTTAATGTTACCTATACTTCTCGTTTTATATTTTGATTCTTCATTGTAGCCTCTGTTTGAAATCCAAACTCTAAGCTATGGTGTGTGACTAACACACGTGTTGAATAAAACTATTAAAGTGAAGAATTTTAAGGCATGAGGAGGGGAGATTAAATTGTAAATCTTTTTTTTGAATTTATGATGCATTTTTCCTTGATTTTGCCTGAGCTCTGAAATGGCTTTTCCTCCACCATAAGACATATTAAAAAGTCTTGCTGAGGTTCAGTTCATGTGAAACCAGATAATTATCTGTACAGTCAAGTTCTTTGCTGAATTAGAAAAGCAGGAGAAACTGGCAAAGTCACCAGGGCTCACTGGAGAGTCCTTTGCCCTTGATGGAGGTGACAAACGTAATGGTTGAAGCTACTGCCCAAGTTCAGCTATGTAGCCCTTCCCCTGTATGAAAAGCAGCCAGGAAAAGAAGAGGATATCCAGTGAACATGGTTGAGAGGATCTTCATGGGTCTGGAGAGAAAAAATTATCCTGGCGTGGAACTGCATTGAAGGTGAGAGGGCTTGATCTGGACATTATCTGTTCTTTCATCTTGGAAAAAAGGGAGATGTTGGAGCTTCATCTCATCCAGCTGCCCATGTAGGAACATTTTGTGTTCTCAATCTGCAAGTTTTCAGACACCTACTATTCTTCTTGACTATCATTGTGTTTTAAACTAAAATTCTAGATAGGCGTAGTCTGAAAATTAAGGTTCTAGTAATTTTGCTTAGTGGGTAACTCAACTGACTCTGAACTAGTTTTCAGATAAAACTTTTCAGATAAAAACTTGAATACAGGTGTTGTTACAGCAGCCTCTCAAGCAGTTTTGCAGTGTTATGGGGGTATTATACAGTGTGCACCCTCAATAGGACGGTGGTGTGTATTTTCGGGCCCACAGCTTGTGTCCTAATTAGCAGACTGCTTAGCTGCTTTGCCTGGCTTTCCTCTCCTTTGTTAAACAACAAGGCCTTCATGCTTTTTGATCAAGTGGAAGGAAGCATGGAATTTTTATTTTGCAAGGGATCTCATCACCCTGTCTTCTGTAGTTCAGTCTACTTGCATTTTACAACAAACAAACAAAAAAACAGAATGCATGCAACAATAAATATATTCTCAAGCCTAACTTGCATCTGGTAGAAGACAAATTTACAGTTCAAATAAATTACTAAGGTGTCCTCCTTGTCCCAACCTCTCCTGTGGGCACTATGGATACTGTATGGAGTCTGTTTCTGCTCTTTGTTTGGATTACATGTCTTTTTGCCTGTGCTAGTGGCAGAAGGAAACTGCAAATAGTACAGTTTTATCCAACTCTTGGCATACTTTGTGCTCACTTTCTCTTAATCTGCTGCCTTTTATTTTGGTCCCAGCTGAGCAACTTGGACTCCTTTAAACAAAATTGGGTTTTCATTTTTCTCTTCTGGAAGAGGGGGAGAAACTGCTTTCTTTCCGACAATGCCACAGCCTGCTGCTTTCTGCTTCACTGGACCCTTACATATCACCTCAAGCTGCCTCTGTAGTTTTTGCAAACAATTTAGGCACCTGTTCTTCAGCCATGATTGTAAGCGTGGTGGATTTAACTCAGACTTACAGTGCATTTAAGCTACTGGAAGCAAGCTCCCTTGGCAGTGCTGGTCTGTGGGGAATAGAAAAATGAATTGTCGTGCAAGTGCACTCTAGGCTGAAGGTGAAATATTCCAGCCTGGGAGGAGAATCTTTTGTGTCTTTGTCAGGCTGTGCACAGGAGCTAAGTTATCGAGCAAGGGAGTCCAGCAATGCTCAGCTGGGGTTGTTAATTCCTACAAATCATTAGGAAGGAGAGAATCATAGAAGTGTGGGAGCTAAAGGAACGTTGAGGATTTAGTACAGCTCCGTACACAGAGGCATGATCAAACAAAATCTATAGATTTGTGATCTATACCAGCCATCTATAGCCATCAAACCAGTGTGATGGCTGGTCTGGCACAGCAACAGATAAGAAGTACTGAGGATGAAAGTGATTTTAGAGGACTTGATAACTGCTGGATATACATTAAAAAACAAGAAAGTCAGCCCTCTTTTGCTTATGTTACTAAAGGTTACTGTAAGTAGTAGATCAGGTCTGTCTTTTTATTACTATACAGGGCATTGCATCAAACTGAAAATTTGCATTCTCCCTTTCAATGTTTCTAGTGATAATAGGCTTAAATGCATACATGGGCATTTCATGCTCTGGAGCAGTGATGGCTGGAATCCACTCTGCTCTCTGATGTGACAGAATAGTCTGACAGAAAGGTGCAACTTCAGGGACTTGTTGAGGGAGCAACAGGACCCACACATTGCCTGCAGTCTATGTGCAGTTGCTTCCGGACACAAGGTGCATTTCTTGACTTTACTGATAACATGCCAGGGACTTATCTTTGTCCTGCCACTATCATGCACTATCCTTCTCTTGGGAAGAATAAGGAGAGAGGATTAAATGTCTGTCAAGTCGTTATGGATGTGATTAGGTATCATAAGGATAAGAGATGTTTAAAAGCCCAATCAGAATCAGAAGAGTGTCTTCCAAAATTCTCAAATATGATTTCAAAATACCCCTGGGGGGGAGAAGGGTGTGGGTGCTCCCTGGCTGTCCTAGTGCGATTAGTAACGTTTGAAAATATCTGGTGTATCTGCGCACCCATATCTGGCTTTTGTGTAGCACTTTCCCGTTTCATGGGCTACAATGAGACAAAATATGCAAAGATGTTTTAGATTTCATTAGTCACACTCATTTATTCAAACATCTCCTTTGCATAAGAAACCAAGGCTTGCACTGATCTCTGGGAAAGAATGTGTTCACAGCTTGGAAAAGCAGTCTGTGCAAATGACACTGCTGCACGGCAGAGGTCAGCAGCCTGGGTGCAGGAGAAGGGGCCCGGCTGCAGGGTTTGGTGCCATCATTTGCAATTCAATCCCATGCGGTTCCCTTTTAGGGGAACAATTCACTCAATGCAGAGTTGTTCTTTTTTCCTAATTCACCATATAATTCACCTCCCAATTTCAATTAAGAAGCAATCTGTTTGTGACTGCAAGCTGCATTTGTTTAGAAATACGAAATTATCCTTTGCTTCAGCAAAACCCACATACGTTAATAATTCTGGTGGTGAATGGCTGGTTGAGGTTTCCTTTAAATGCAATGGGATGTTGTGTGAAGAATAGTGTACTTTGGGAGGGTGAAAAGTCCTGGGGATGTAAAATTTAACTAAGAAGAGGAACTTTTGTTGAGCTTGGGCTTAAGGAAGTGACAAGGACTGGGTATGAAAGAAAACAAAGGGAAATCTTAGGATGGGGCATTGGGGCTGGAAAAGAGTGATAGAGTTCAGAGCAATCCATCTTGTTGAATCAGGCTTGTTCCTGTTCACACATCTAGTGGCTTTTGTCCAGTCAAGCTCTGTTAAATTATGGCACTTCCTTTGGGAGACAATTCCCTGATTTAGTGTGTCTCTTGGACCAGGAAGCTTTAACCTATAGTCAGCTGAGAGTCTGGGTATTTTATTTTCCTCTGGTTCATTTTATTGCTCTCTTCCAATCATGCCTTTCCTGGTATGCTAATTAGTTCTTGTAACATAATATTGGGGGGATAGAATTTGATGCCTTCCTCCCAGGTGTCAGAGATGTACCTTTCCCCATGTTCTTGCCTACTTGGAGGGGCTGGAGGAGGTTTTGCAAGAAGCCAGCTCCAGAGCAGAGTATCTTCCAGCTGGCAAAGCTAGACTGTTTCATGCAATGGAACGTTTCCAGCTCTCTTGAAAGTGGGACATCTCTCTTGAAGCATCTACACTGGGTGCAGCAGTGCTGCATGAGTAACAGTATCCCACTTGCTGCATCTGATGGTTGATCATGTTCTTCGTACTTCACCTTGCCACCAAGACTATAGAAGCTTGCTCTTGCTGATACTTCTGCAGAGATCAGCCCAGTCCCTTCTTCTCACAGGGGACCCATGATACTAGGGTGGGAAATGAGGGAGGGTGACAACAAGGATGGTGTTAGAGGCACTGCTTAAGGCAGTGGATGTAGTCCCAAAGCACATTTTATTTGTGTTATACATCTCGTTGTCTCGTGTTGTGCTCTTTGACCCTAGGCATGATTTTTGAATTTTTCTTCCTACTACAGTAACATGGAGAGCTTTCCTGCCAAAGAGATGCTGGGTTGATTTTCCATGTCGTTTCTGTGTCTTCAGTGTCTTGTTGCCCAGCCTTCTGTGCTGTGTATAGCTGCTCTTTGGTGTCTGTGGTGTTCCTAAGTTGGAATGTGCAGAATGGAAAGGCTTCCCTAGAAGAGACTTTTTGCATTTTCAGTATATGGGGAAACTGAGGTACAGGGTGATTATGAGTTGAAAGGTACCATTGTAGTCTAGGAAGATATCCAGGAAAAGAGCCCAGCATTATCAGGTTTTTAATTCCTGCTCCCTGTACAGGTAAAGCAGCCAGTTTCTGTGGCCAGCAGACACACAAATGGCCTCACTGACAGCAGTTGTTCTTCCTGTGTCAGACTTCTGGCAGTGTACTCACCAGATGTCTCTGCTCTTTTTCTTTTGCAGGAGGCCTTGGAGAACAGTCTGTTGCGCCAAGCGAGAATGCCACTTCAACTGACAGTAAGAAAGCAGTTAAAAAGGGTAATGTGGTACCCCACCCAGACCTTTGGGTATCTTTTGTTTACTATTTTATCCTCTGTAAAACAAAGCTTTGTCCTGTGTATAGGCCTGTGACTCCATGCCTGGGAGACCAGCCCTTCCTAGGCATCTGTATTGGTGCATTTGTTGGCGTTGGTGGACTCTCTGCAAGGGTGGGTTTGCCTTTCATGGTGTGGTGGGTTGACCCAAGCATCCACACTTGAGCTCACCCAATTCCCTCTCCCCCAGTTGGATGGGGGAGAGAACAGGAAGAGCAAAAGCAAGAGAACTCATTGGTTAAGATTAAGACAGTTTAAGAAGTGAAGGAAAGGGGCAGGGAGGGGAACACAAAACAACAACAAATGAACAAGTGATGTAAAAGCACTCACTCACCCCCTAACACAAGCAGAGTAATGCTCAGCCAGTTTCTGAGCAATGGCTACCTTGGAATACAAAACCCTGCAGTTTTATTGCTGAGCATGGTGTCAGATGGTATGAAATATCGTTTAGACTAATTTGAGTCAGCTGTCCCAGCTGCATCCTACGCCATGCCTGCTCACTTGGGTGGAAAGGGCTCAGCAGAGTGAGAAGAAGAAAGCCTTGACACAGTGCAAGCACCATTCAGCAATAGCCAGGACATTGGTGTGTTATCAGCACTGTTATAGCTACAAATCCATAGCAATACCGTATGGGCTGCTATTAAGAAAATAACTCCATCCCAGCCATACCCAATGCATATAGGTAGCCACAAGTGTTACTGGGCAGCAAAACAATTTGTCTCCAAAGCAGAGTGTGTAATGCTAGCTGGCTGCTTCTTGCTGTTGGGATGTTTCAGCTAAACTCATTTAAGCTTCTGTTCCCCTGAAGCTGGGAGATCACCTAGGCAAAGTTTTGCAGTTGTTTTTTTCCCACTCTTGTAAGGAGGGTACTGCTCCAAACCTGCAATATTACAGGTATTCCCACAGGGTTGCTGTGCTCTGTACAAGATGTTTGTGACCACTGTGTGCAAGAGGGACTGGTGTTTCTCCCTGGTAGACAGAGGCACTGAAGCAGAGAGACCACACAGCAAGTCAGTCTGTGGGGGGCATGTCCTGTTCATGAGCTACTATATTCCCATGTCAGGGCTGCTCACATCTCCTGAACAGTTGGCAGGTTGCTCCCACCTCACTGTTTTGCCTTAGAGGTTGGCTGGTGCTGCTGTCAGAATGAACCTGAGCTGCCTCTGCTAACCAAAAGAGTCTGAGAGAGCCCTGAGTGAGTTTCAGAGGGCAGCTGTGCCCTTCTAAGGCCCCAGCAGTACCTTTGTGGGATAGATGTATGCAAACAAGGGAAGGGCAGTTCTTATTTAATTGTGGGAACCCTGCAACAGTGGAGCATCTTCCTTGCAGGGTCCAGCAGCTGGTTTGAGGATGGGAGAGCTTCTGAAGTGGCTGGTGCAGCCAGCATGCTGGGGAGGTGCTCCAGAGTTAAATGGAACAAAAGGCAAATTTCCAGCCTTGTCCTACAGCTGAGAGCAAGCCCTATAGCCGGAAGGGCAGGGCCTGATGAAACAGGAGGATGGGTTTGAAGTTCATTCCTTCCATTCCTCTGCACTGCCTCAATTTCCTTCCAATTGTTTTGGTCCCTTCAGCCTTGACAGTAGTGATTTGCTTTACCCCTGTTTCTGCTGGCAGGATGAATAGGAGAAGACACTCTCAGCAGCCCCTCTAATCGCAGGAGGAAGGGCTCAGCGGGGCTGGTGTTTTTTTCACAACCCAGCAGCCCATGGCCCTTACTGGAGAAACAAAGCTGTAGCCAGTCTTGATGATTTCCATATGAATCACAAGACCACAGCTGGATTTTAGATCTCTCCTCTTGGAGCTTCAAAAAGGCCTGCCAGCACCAAGGAGCCACTGTCAGCAGAGTTGCCTCTTCAGAGCAAGAAATGAGATACCTGTTCAGTTTTTCTTCTTATATTATTGCTCCTTTTCATTAAAACAAAGAGGTTCAGCAAGGAGATTTGTACTAGGTATAGAATGCATCAACTTTTCCACCTTAAACATCCCTCCTCTAGCAGTGATCGTCTGTCCGATCTGTATATGTTTCCTGTATTGAGAGAGTGCTGCTATTTGAGAGAGCAGGTAGCCTGAGACAGCAGGGGCGTCCCTTTACACCTTTCTGGGAGAATAGGTTTGTCATAGTGCATAGTGAGAGTCCATGACAAGAAGGGCCAGGTTTTCACAGATTAACTGTCGCCAAGTCCCAAATAAATCACTGGCAAATCTGGCTATGGCTTCTGGTTTGGTTTAACATCTTGCCTTTTCTGTTTTTCTTTTTCTGAAGCTCCAGGGTATTACCTGAGGGCTGCACATGGAACTAAAGAGGATTTAAATGGTATTGCCACTTTGTCTTGCAGACGGCAGGCAGAACACAACGCTCGTGAGGAGACCGAAGAAGGAGGAATATAAAGATGAGTCAGGGATGGATAAACAACCCTCTCCCAGAGTGCGCAGGGCAACCACATCCAGGGCTGAGAGGATCTGGCCAGGGGGAGTCATCCCCTACGTGATTGGAGGAAATTTCACAGGTCAGTAGTGAAAATGTTGCTCCTTGTTTGCTCAGGGGTGAGTGTCACAAAATGTGTGAGAGATCTCGGGAGCAGTTTTCCCACAAATGGCTTGGATTTTGGGGAACATTTTTCCTGAGGCAGGGTGGTGAGCGTGTGATTGCACAAGGAACTGTGTGCTGTGGAAGCCTGAGATGGAAGTGTGCAGAGAGATGGTTCTCCTCTTGGAGTCCAAGAAATAACTGGGTGACTTGGTTGCTTTTCTTGATTGCTTCACGGACCAGCATCTGTGAACTACAGTTACACCCCATGTTTCCAGAAAGGGACCCTCTCTGCAGCTGGAAGAGCAGGGCAGTTTGGGAACCACTCTTGTACAGTGTGGGGTTACCTCCCCAGTCCTGCTCCTCCTGCCAGTTAGGGGTGATTCTCAAGACCTCCTTAACAAGTTCACTAAGATCCTGTCTCATTCTGGCACCCAAGCTTCTGCTAGGAGTCCATGAAGCCCTAATGGAAAGGTCTGTTCACCTCATAAAAAAGGAGTGGCATGTGTAACCTAGCAGGATATTGAGTAGCCTGTTAGCTTCAGGTATCCCACAAATTTGTCAGAGAATAGACATCCACATCCTTCAGAGTCTGACAAGAGAGTCCTCTCTATATTGTGTGTGTCCCACTGCCCTAACCATCCAGAGAAGGTGACACCATCCTTCCTTTTGGGTGACTGTAAGAAGCAGCTCTCGCAGTAGTGCAGTTCTATCTTACATTCAGCTTGGTGTTTTGTCTCAGATAAGTGTCCCCTGTGAAACTCGTCTCTGCATTCCTTATACTTTTTCAATGTACTTCTGGCCTTTTCTCACATTTTAGTCTTTCTTGAGAGCGGCAGCTTACTCTGTAGCCCTGTGTATCCCAGGGGCTATGTTGGAAAGACAGTACTGTAGTGAGGCCTCCTGGAGCCACGTCTGGGGCATCACTTTCTGGCTGTCTGTGTGACTGTTCTGGAAGCAGCTGAGTGACCACTGCCGGTATCCTGCTCCCTGGGGAGGCAAAGTGTTGTTGCCTGTCTTCTTGCTAGTGTGAGCCAGGCATAATACCCTTCTTGCAGGCGTCTTCCTGTTCAACTCTTGATTTGTCCCTGAGTTCAAGCACAGACCAGCAGTGTATCTCTGCCTTCTTACACAGCCCTCAGACCGCTCCGCCTCTAGCTACAATACTGCTTTTGGTTCTGATTTTAAAGATAAATTATCTGGCAATAGTTTTGCCTCCGTTTTGTAGAGCAAATGTAGCAGTGATGTGAGATTCCTGGACCTTGAAAGCCATGCATGGTGATTTTATGTTGCAGCATGCCACTGAGTAACCGGTGCACAGAGCAGAATACTCAGCAGCTATGCCAGAGTGACCTTTACCTGATGAGGTGACATTTTTTTATGAGGAAACACTGATGTGCTTAATCAAGTTTGTAGCCTGTTTAATTAGAGCCATTAATTCATCAAACACAGAAAGAGAGAAAAGTATGATACAGTAAGTTAGTGCAGATGTAGGAATAGGGTTCCAGATTCCTGTAGGTGTCTACAGGTATGGGATTGACTATTGGAAAGGTTGACTGTACCCCTATTCCTATAACATCTGTTAGACATTTTCTTGAAAGCCAGGCCTTCACTGTTGGCTATTCTTGGATTTATTTTTCAGGAACCCAAAGAGCTATCTTCAAGCAAGCTATGAGACACTGGGAGAAGCACACTTGTGTGACATTTGTGGAGAGAACTGATGAAGAGAGTTTCATTGTGTTCACATACAGAACATGTGGGTAAGCAATACATACATTCCCTGAAGCTATGTTGCAAACGTGTCTTTTATTATATGGCTTTATAAGTCTATCTCTGGTCAGAATAAATATGGGGGGAATCTGTCCTTTATGGATTCTTTTCCTAGGATAACACTTAAGGTGAATGTATGCATTTTTACAAACATGCAATTATTTCTTTCTAGATACACATACACATACAACTGTGTGCATGCATACGTATATATATCTGTATATATATACACACTTGCACACTTAAGTACATATAGTGTATGAAACTGCTGGCCTGTCCCTGTCTCAGACATTCCCAATTCAACGATGACCTGTATGGGTTTGTGGGTTTTCTTTTCCAGATGCTGCTCATATGTGGGCCGCCGAGGTGGGGGCCCTCAGGCCATATCCATTGGAAAGAACTGTGACAAATTTGGGATTGTGGCTCATGAGCTGGGTCATGTGGTAGGTTTCTGGCATGAGCACACACGGCCTGACAGAGACCAGCATGTCACAATCATCAGGGAGAATATACAGCAAGGTAAAATGGCACTTCTGGTTATTCTGCTTTGCTTTTGGCTGGGTGGAAATCGTCTTCCTTGCTGGGCTTATGCAAAACCCTAGTGGTCTGTGAGCTGGGATGAAGAAAAAATACTGCTAGTCCTTGCCTAGAATAAGGGCCAAAATAGTTGAACAAGTAGAGATTTTGGATGTCCAGCAGGAACTGTTGGAATGTAGGAGGATATTCCTTTAATTCTAGATTCTTAGATCAGGAAGGATTTTTTTTTAAACTTTTTAAGTGATTTTTTTTTTTTCACTTTGTATGGTAACACAGGTCAGGAGTACAACTTTTTAAAGATGGAAGCTGGGGAAGTGAACTCGCTGGGAGAGACTTACGACTTTGACAGCATCATGCACTATGCTAGGAACACATTCTCCAGGTGAGAATTATAGACTATCTGTCCTTACTACTATTTTTAGCAGTCATCATTAGCTGTGTAGAATACCTGGAGAAATATCTGTTTGAAAAAGCAAGGTATGTGAAGAGAGTTATTGCAGACTACTGTTTTTTCCCTGCTTACTGTATTCACCTAATACTGGTAATCCAAGAGACTTTCCAAAGCTGTGTTAGCATGTTTTGCAGCCTTCCCAGCCAGCGTGTATGTGTGTGTATCTGCCCATCTGCAAGGGGATAATGCTAAAATCAGCTTTGAATCTTGTGGTTGTGCAGCTCTTGCTTTTGAGTTACAATATTACCTTCTGAGCCCCCAGCAACTTTGCCAAGGACTTGAAACTGTAGGTCACGATTTTTAATTGCTTGGGTATTTTTAACCGTTTGTGTATGTGTTCTAGATCATAGCCTTGCAACTTTGTAATTCTGTGTGATTGGGTTGCTCATGGAGTACTTTTCAGCCCCATTCCTGACCCAGCTAATTGGCCAATTTCTGTGTAGGGTGTTATTTGCCCTTAACTCCCATGTCGTCCCTCCAGATGCAGCCCATTCTCTGAGCAGAGAGCTCTACTGGGAAGGTGTGGTGAGGTGAAATTAGTATACTTATTTATGTCCTGGATTTGGAATGAGAGCTACTGGATGACCAGCTCCATTTTGCTACATTTTGAAGGTTTTTCCATAAATAGAATAGGAGCTTTCCTTCACGATATATCCCAAGTGAAGGGGATGAGAGGTAGAGCCCAAATATTCATGCTCTCAAGAGCTTTTTTGTTGCTGAAATTAAATATGCCCTTGGGGCTTTTTTATTTTATTTGCCAGCTGTATGGGAGTACTGAGCCTATTGTTTTGTGCTTTTGTTTCTGAAACTTTGCATCAACCAGGGGGAAATTATCAAACTTGCTAAAGTGTTGCTTGTTCTGGCAGGAGGAGATGGTGGCTGGGCAAGGGTGCTTTGCAGCCTTTAGAGATTTCTTTGGATCAGATACCCAAAGCAAACAATTTTTCTTCCCTTGAGGCATCTGCTAGATCCTTCCAGCATTCGCTAGGCTCTAAATGGTTGGAATTGTCTTGCACAAAAGCAGGATTAAGTTATTACTGCCATTTATATTGTGGATACCTTTGAGTCTGTCTCTCTTGAAAACCAGGGTCCTTCAGAACACTGCTGGGCCAAAAAGGGATAAAAATGGCAAGAGTCCTTCTAAATTTAAATTGGTGCTTAATAGGATTTTTAAGTCTGTTTTCTTTAAGTCTTTTGTCTCTGTGACCCACCCTCACCCCAGTACCAATCTTTGTGCAGTAATTGAACTGAGCACTAAGTGGATCTGTGGGCTGATTGTGCTTTCAGGGTAAATAGGCAGTGCTGGGAACAGGCTTTTATTTTACCAAAGCCTGTCTTGAGATCTGCTGACCTGGGGAATGACGCTTGCTTTGACCAATGAGCATGGATACAGATTTGTGAGTGTGTGCATGTCTCCTTCCCACCTTACTGAATTTTACAGGTATTAGACAACTGCAACTAACAAAGGCATAGAGCCCATGAAGACACTAAGTTCTAGCAAGGTTCATTACTCCTAGTAGCTAGATGTGAGAGACACTGCATAACCTTAGAAAAAGAAGGACTGTAGCAGGTTAATACATCAGCAGACTATAGAAAGTCCATGTAGGAAAAAGATGGTATGAGCACCATACCAGTGGAGAACAACGTATGAATGAGGAGAACATGAAGGATTATGAATAATCTGGCACAAGAGTCTCTAAAGCTGCACCTGCAACTCAGTTGTCTTGAAGTAGCTCCTACATAGCAGTCAGCACAACTCTTTGTTGCTTATAACTCCTGGTGAATACTGGTGATAACAAATCATGTGGTGTTTCACATGTTCAAATACTGCTGCAATTCCTAGGCAATTTTTATTCTAATCTTTGTGCCTAGGACAGAAATGTACAGTTTTTCTGAGACACAATGAGCCCTAGCAGTGGAAATTGCTTCCAGTGGTGCTTTTGAAAAATGTGGCTTTTATTTCCCGGTGCATTCTTTACAAACATGGAAGCAAATTATGTTGAATTTTGCTGTCTCATAAAACAATTTCTGTTATTGCTTTCAAGATCTACAAATGGCAGTCTAACAACAAGAAAGTTTAAACCTTTAGACTCCTAAGCAAATAGTGGATTACCTTAGTTCAGTAAGCCTCTTGGTAGTAGGCATGGCAGTATGTCCTGGAGTTACAGCACATGGCTCTGCTTTTCTGCGAAGCTTCTGTTGGAGTCAGGGTGCAGGAAGCACTGTCTGCAAGGCAAGGGGAATCTTCATGTATTTGCAACACACCATCCTAATCCTCCACACTTATATCCTCCACAGGTTTTACTGTGTGAAGTAGGGTTATGTTGTCTCTCTTCTTCAGATGGGGTTGTAACTACAGAGTAGGGACAAACTGTAGCTGTCTGAAGTTGGGTGCTTAACCTGCATTAAATATATGCTTCCTTGAGTGGTGGTTTAAACACCTGTCTCTATTGACCTCAGATGGGACAGTGAATTATCAGCATTTCTCGAGATTAGTTGATAACTTCATGATATTTGCATAACACATTTGTGGTGCTACGTGAATCTTAAAGACTCTTAGGAATCTTAATGACTTTTCAGTAGAGCATCTCTACTGAAACTCTGTCATTCTCAGCTGATAGCCGTGGTGGGTTGTGCTTGACTTAACCAATGCATTGGGCAACTAATGCATGCTCTGCCTACATGTATGCCTTCACATCAGGAGAAAGGGGCATATGGTATTCTGGTTCTCTTCCTCAGTCTGGAAGAAGAGGTTAGGTATCTTATTCAAGAATGGTTCTGGTGTTATACTGCCTGAACTGCTTTGTTTAATGGTATCTGCTTGGTGTTTATTAATTTGTGAAGCAAAGTATTGGTGCTCTTAGAGACACTTACCAAACATGCATCTTAACGTCATCAGTATTCCTAACCAAATGGGGTTTGGTTGGGCAGCATGGAACTGCTGGAACCTATGAGGTTTAGGACAGAAGGACTCTCCTTTGTTCTCAGTTTGACTGTGAAATGATAGGAATATTGCCTCCTTAGAGCTGTGTTCAGCAATGCTTGTGAGGGGAGTACAAAATTCAGTTGGTGGAAAAAAGTGAAACCTTAAATCTTCGTGCCCCAGCCTAGGGTACATCCTTCTGGAAGAAAATGTGTTTGGCAGGTAATAAGGGATCACAAGGTAATTTGAAGTTGTGGATTGTTTGCTTTGTGTGAGCAATACCCTAGATGTATGTTATGTGCAGGAGGCTGGAGGCTATGTGTATGCAGTTGTGTGGGCTGGAATGGTCAAAAGAACCAAAGGTTTACATGCACAAGTGGTGGTTACTCAGTTACACTTTGTTAGTCCTCTCTGGTTAAGCCTGGGAATCAGCAGAAAGCCTTTCACTGCCACAGAACTATGTCCCTGCCACATGCCAAGTTCTTTTATGAACTCCAGAGATGGCTTGCAAAATTACCATGAGCAGATTGATCTGCCTCTGTGTTCATGTTGTTTCTGGAATTGGAGTATGTATTTTTGATACATAAATAAATTCAGATTGAAGCATGCAGCTGGCTTGTAGAACGCCAGCCTGAATTTGTCAATCAACATTTGATGGGCTTACCTCAGAACTCGTAAGCACTGATTTTATTGCTGATCAGGAATTTTCATACCGCTGGGGAAAAAAAAAAAAAAAAAAAAAAAACCTTCCTTGCAAGAGTCGATTCATTTCTTAAGCAGATTAAATTCCTTCCCCTCTATTTCTTCTGTCAAATCGAATATTTACAAAAGATTTTTTCCCACAAAATATGTTTAATTGAATGATATTTTCTGTTCAAGAATGCTAACTACAGCTTTGGACAGCTGTGATCTACATACTCTGCTTGCAGTATTTATTTAAAATTAAGCCAAAGCAAAAACTATCTGAAACTTCTTGATGTCCTTACTCAGCTGAGCAGCCCAATGAATAAGCTTAACCCATACCTGAAGATTCTTATATCAGGACTTGCAGCACTAAAATTACTGCTTCTGCCCTGACTTTTCCATTTGACTCTGTGAACTAGTATCCATTCCTTCAGAAAGAGAACTGCATCACGGAGCCGATGCCGAAGCTTCAAACTCATTGTTAGCATTGGCACTGTCAGGCCTGTCAGACACTCAGGGATGTGGTGAAATGGCTCCTGTGAACCGGACAGTCTGACTACTAGAGCTCCAATTTTTACCAACCTGGCATTCCATTTTCTGATTCTTTCCTCCCACATTAGCTGTGCAGCCTTAATGTTCTCTTGCGTGCAGGCTCTTGCATGTGTGCATTGACTTTGCATTTGGATGGAAGTGAGGCCTGAGCTTAAATCCTTTGCTGGACTGAGATCAGAAGTGCAGTAGAGAGCTCCCAAGTATGAAGTACAATGTGGAAGAAATAGTAGCAAGGGAAAAAAGGCAGAGACAAATGGAGTTATTAGCCTGGAAACTCATGCAGAACAAAGGTAGAACACTCGATCTGTTTCTCATCTGTGGCAACCACAGCCACTGCTGGTCCAACCCCACCTGCTACTGAACAAATAGCCCTTCCCTCTGCTCATGTGTCCAATCTGTGCTCCTGCTAAGCCAGATGTGCCATGAACCTTCTGCAAGAATATTTCATTGCTTTTTCTGATTTATGGCAATGGATGTGTCTATGCTGAAACACCAAACAGTGGCAATTCTGATATATAAAAAGAATTTACTGGCTTGGCAAACTTGCCTGTACATTTGGAAGCTATCTGCTACAGGGAGATGGCCACCTCAAGACATGCAGTTGTTAAAATCCGTATTACTCTTTCTTGTTAGCATGGGATACTTGCTCAAGGAAATGGAGTGGGAGGCCTGCCAGGATAGCTTTCTGTGCATTATGTCACATTTCTTACTTCACTACTCTTTGTCTCTCTGTTCTTCCCTTTAGAGGGGTTTTCCTCGACACCATCCTTCCCCGTCGTGATGATAATGGGGTCCGGCCAACTATTGGTCAGCGTATTCGCCTGAGTCAGGGGGACATTGCTCAGGCGAGGAAGTTGTACAAGTGCCCAGGTAAATATGGCTTGTGGGAAGAGCTCCTGCTTTATCATAGACAATGCTGAAAAGCATGGGAGTTCAAGAGCACGTTAACAATCTCTTTGATGAAAGGACTCAGGAAATGTAGGCCATCCAGTGCTTCAAGCTGAAGCTGTGGGAGAACTGATCTTGTCTAACGTGTGTCTCCTATTAGTACTTTGCCAGTATTCCTGTTTTAGGGCTTTGGTATCTGGTATGTTGGAGTCTCCTCATACCAGCTGTCAAACTGTTGCTTTTTTATATAGGTGTTGTCCCAAGGGAGAGCTTTAATGAAATCCTAAGTGGTTATGGTGTGTGTTGCACTAAGACTTTGGGAGTAACATGGAAGACAGCTCAAAGATTTTTGAAACAGCCAGGTACTAGAAGCTGTTGCTTTGGACTGCTGAGGGGAGGGTTGCATCCTTCTTTCTGCTGCAGAAGATGTGATAGACTGGGAAGAGCTTTGATTGAGAACCTATCTAAATGTATATGAATACTAAAGACAGATAGTCTGAATCCTGCTTTATCTGAAGTCTGCAAAGATTGGCAAAAGGAGCATTGGTGTCACAGCTATGATTTAGAGACTAAATTTATCCACCAGAATAAAAGAATCCTTTTAAATTGGAGATGTTAGTAAAAGCTTATACAACAGTTTTAGCTGAATAGATCAATAGAGAAAAACAGATTTCAGAGAAGAATCCTGCCAGACTTAAGAACAAGTAGAATATCAGGATGTAAAGAGATGCTTCAAGGAAAGATGGCACTCTGTCTGGCACCTGTGTCGTGGACCGCAGCAAATGAGAACAGAGGTAGCATGGAAGGTGTTATGGTTGGAGGGAGAAAATTTAACTAGCTCTGAGTATCTGCTGGTAGCAGAACATCTATGAGAAGACACTAGATAATGAGAGAGTTGCCCTAGTTTTGCAGAATGACTCTTAACATTTGTAATAATGCAGGGAGGGAAAAAAGGACTTTTGCAAGTGTGGTTGGGAAGTTTATCGAAGTGGGTGAGTCTGGCCAGCATATTGATCTGATTGAGAATGGCTTCGATTGATCGTAAACCTTTCCCAGATCAGTGTGTGCTAAACAGAACAAAAGGTTAATCTGCCTGGGATAAGCATATAACAGGGAGAGGGGAGAAGGTGGGAAGGAGAGAGAAGTTTTGCTGGTATACAAAGTCATATTGTAAGTTAACAGCTGGCTAGCACTGATCTGTGCTGAAAAGCCACAGAAAATGGTCTGTAGTTGGTGTGCAAATCCTCTCTCTAGGTATATGTCTTCTCTAGGTATAGATCAGAGAATATGGGTTCATAAGGGTCTAGAATAAATTGTGAGGATCAGCAGTACTTCAGGGTCCATGATGTTTGGGGATCACTGCTTAGTTTATAGTGAGGGATGTAACTTTCCTAGGTGTGCTAATCTTAACTAACAATTTTTTTTCTTTTTACAAATCATATTTTTTTCAAGTAAATCCCCTTTTGGCTGAAGAAGATGAAGTTCTAGAAAAAATACCTCAATTTGCTTTAGGGATTGGGTTGTTAGAATACTCCAAAAATAAATGAATAAATAGGGATGCCTTGCACCACATTTTTGATTGAGTCAGACTTAATCAAGTTAGACTTTTCAGCCTCTTAGCTGGAAGCATTGACTACAAATTCAGATTTCTTGAGGCAAACTGAAAAGCTGCTTTTGGCCTGAGGTTAAAGTCAAACTAAAAGCTATGAAGCAACTTTTTTTAAAAAAGAGGACCCTTCTGAGTCTCAAGATTTCTACTTGCAAAGTAAAAACTTGTTCTTTTTTTTTTTTTTTTTTTCCCACAAAACTTAGCAGAGGGGTTATTTCTATTCAGAAAATATTTGGCAGCAGAATGATCAGAGCTTTAAGCCTACAAAACCAACTTTCTTCAAATATCTATTGTTTTGTTTGTTTTGTGTGACATCAAAATTTATACACAGGTTGCATTTGAAGAGAAGGGGTGCAGTATTTTTAATGAAACAGACATCTGCAGCTGCAGTTTGAATCTGTAGCTTGGAAAATGTTCTTCTGCAAAATGCAAAGCTCAGGAGTTCAAAACCAAGGAGCTTGGTTGTATGTTCGAGCAGGATCTGACTGAGATAATTGGTTAAGGACAACTTTGTTCAGTAGTCAAGCTGAGGACTTTTAGGTGAAATACAGCCACATGATCCAGGAGTTGAACAACAGGTGGTTTCCTGTTTAGTAAGAGAGTATCTGTTTGAATCCCCACTGCCAAAAAAATCTAGAATGATGGAAGAAGAGTTGCAAGTGTGCACTGGTACGAGCCAGAACGACTGTTGTCTATTATAAGAGACATGGCTTTCCAACTCATTAGACTTTTGGCTGCTACATTTTGGGCTGTCTTAACTTTTCTGTCTAAAACTTTGCTGTTTTAAATTGCTTTTAATTCCCTGAAGCTTACACCTGCTGGGTTAAAGTTAGTGCCAAGCCAGGTGGAACCGGATGAAATTTGCTGAAGGAATTTCTGGAAGGCAAGATGAATTCTACTGCAGTAAATGCTGGTTTTGAAATGGCTGCATAGTAGAGGCTTTGATGAATATAGTCACTATAAAAGCCTGTCCTGCTATCTTGTACAGTGCTAAAGGAAACAGACCCATATGGCTCTGTTATCTGTATAATGGTTATACGTTACATTGAGAATGGTCCTGCATTGTTATCCCATCCAATTCCCTGTGAATTTTCAAAAAGATGTACTGGTGAACAGTAAGTGCTTGCTTCTCAACTACTTCATTTACAAATGAGTTTTGAAGTATTCACCTCTTCTGCTTTGGTTTTCACCTCCATTCCTTTCTAGCAGCTTGGGTGTGCATTAGCCTCTTAACCATGTGCAAAAAACACCTTGGCTCAGTTTCTTGGATCCCAGAAGCACCAAGCACTAATCTTATTGGACCTCTTGTCTTCTTTGATACTAAGCAGGGTACATTTGTAATGCTTATTGGTGTCCTCTGCAAGAGACTGCTCCACACCTAGGTATGTGTTGCTTCTTAGCATCCTGCTTCCCCCAGCATGTGCAGGCAATCACCTTCCTCTCCACTGAAAGGCCAGCCTCTCCCAGCATGTCTGGAGAGCCTCCTCTGCAACATGTAGATAGTTAGCTAGGTCATGACTCTTTAGCAGAATAGTGTTTGGTAGTAGATGTGTTAGTACCTGCTTTGTAATTACACATTCTTTCCAGTTACTGTGTAATTACACTTAGGAGAACTAGGTCTGGGCTGTCAGAAATCTTCACTGTGGTTCAGCATAGCAGTCTTCTTTATCCTGTGTCATTATGATAATATAGTGTGTGTTCCTAGTTTCTTTATAATTTCATGGGGACAGCTTTGTTCAGATAGATTTTTGAGCAGAGAAAAAGAGCATCTGTATACCTTGGTGAGTTGTGTACTTGGAATCCCCTGTTTACTAAGACACCTTGTCTTAGTAAGTTAAGAATTGGCATTCTTAAAACAATCCTAAGCTGGTGGCCACTCCAGACAAAGTACTGAGATATTTATTTGTTGGGCCATTATGTTTTTCCTGCCTAAGAGTCCCAGGAGCATCCTGGAAACTGGAAATAGATTCTAACAGATTATGCTACAGATAGCAAGGTACTGCATCTTTTCAAGAGATGGAAAGGAAACGAGTGTGTTTGTTCTGAAAATAATTGTCCAGATTTCTTCTCCAGTACATGCAGTCCTTTTACCACCAGCCCACCTCTGCCCACCTGAAGATTAGAGATGACATTACCATGCTGGGATAGTCTGGGGAGAGAGAAGCTATTTCTGCAGGGTACTTTGAAACTAAAACTTGCTGTGCAATGCTCCTTTGTAGTTGCATAATGGTAAGGGAAGTTCTCAGGGCTCCAACCTGAGGAGGGAGCAGGGTGTAGGTTTTGAACTCTCATTTATTTGCTTCTTTCTATAGGGCAGGTGTATGTATTTTCCTGCCTGTTTTCCTCAGTGGTGCTTCTTTCTAGTAGTTTTAAATACCTTTGGCTTTCCTGACAGGAAAAACCCATACTGACCTGTGCCTTGAAATATGTGCAACTTGTTCCTAGTAGTGACTTACCTTCCAGAGCAACCCTAGGAGCTGCTTGGTTGAACAAAAAAAAACCCTTTTGTGTCCCTGCCTTTTGTTCATCTAGTCTGACATGTCAAACTGTGGGTCAAAGTACTTCAGGGAAATTAAGAAATTCTGGCCTACGTGACTCCCTCTCTCCTTTTTAAAGATATTAAACTTTTTGAATGGGACGGGTCTCTTTTCACCTCCAGCTTCCGATCCGCCCATCTAATAGTGATCATGGCTGAAAAATTAGTGACTGTGTGATAGCATGAGGCCGAGGAACATCCCCTGACATTTCCATGAGAAAGGGAGCCAGATGTTCGGTCTTGTCAGATCTTTTAAAGGACTGCTGCTTAACAAGGGATTTTTGGAAGCTTCCTTGCTATTGCTGAGGAAACCAAGCTGCAGCTCAACGGGAGCTTTATAACATCAGTGGGTTATGACATTAGGAAAACAACCTGAAAGTAGGCAAGCTAAGGTCCCCGCTCCCTGGAATGGGTGTTTGCATGTGCCTAGTGAGTATTCTCAAGGATGGGGATAGGAACTTTGATACGTGTGATTCTGCAACCTAGGCAGTCGGCTGCTCTGGGCATACACATGGTCATTCCTTGCTCCAGTGAAGTTCTCCAGGCACAGAGAACAGGAACTACAATTAGCTGTTGCTTTCCCACACGTTGGAAGCTGCAGTTCCCTAAAGGAACGCATGCAAACTATTTGCTTCCCAGAATTCACTCTGGGATCTACATTTCGTCAGCTGCGGCAGGACAGCAGAGTGAGCTGAGGTGTTTGTATTTTATCCTGTGCTGTGTGACACCAGGGTAGATGCTGGACAGACAAAGTCTGTGGTCACTGGTGTTTGTCATGCCTTTTTTTTTTTTTTTTTTTTTTTTTTTTCACAATGTTTTAACCCAAAAGACACTTAACAGTGGTAAACTAGGGTGAACTTCACAGAGAAGCGGGTAATAAGAGAAAACAGATTTGCTGGCAGTAATCTTGGGGTTGCAAGGTGGAATGGGCTATTATTTTTTGTTCTATCAGTGGATGAGATATTCCTCAGTAGGACTGAAACCTTGAAAGTGTTGTGTGTAAAGATGAAGGAAGTGTGCCTTTTTAAAAGTTGTTTCTCCTGTGTCCTTTTACTGATAATCTTCTATCCTAGGAACCCTGACAAATTTCACATCATACCTCTTTGGTGAGGTCTCACATGGTAGCTGACCTTGTGCCAGTACCATGAATGAACATCCTTAGACTACAAGCCACCAACCTCCACATAGCAGTCATCTGCAAACATTGCATTAGACCCCAATATCCTTCAGAGTCACTCCTTTTGCTGTTCTGTTATTTTTCCCCTCTCTCGTAGCTTGTGGAGAGACCTTGCAGGATACAACAGGGAATTTCTCAGCCCCTGGCTTTCCAAACGGCTACCCCTCCTATTCCCACTGTGTCTGGAGAATCTCGGTGACCCCAGGGGAGAAGGTAGGTGCCACACAAGGACAAAGTATACTCTGCACTTCTGCATGTGTGTTTTTGCCTGTGATGACAGTGTTAGTAGCTGCCAAAAGATTGTGCTGCACATCTCTGCGTGCATGGAGTGCAGGGAGGAAGCCTGGAAAGGCTCCTGGGTGCTGTTGTTGTCCTCCCAGAGATGGGGTCAGGAATATGCGGTCCTTAGAAGAGGTAATTCTGGAACAGAGCCCCCTTGCAGGTCTGGGCTGTGAGTTGATCTCTGATCCCTTCTCTCAAATCACAGTTAGACCCTGCCTGGACAGTTTCCTCAGCTACTCAGTGTGCCACCTGGTATATCTGATTGAGTTGAGAGCTGAGGAAATTACCTTTCAAACATAATGCTGGTCAGATGAGTTAAGTAAAATTGGCCAGCAAGATGGGGCCCTGCAGGAAGCTGAGGAGTCATGAGTGACAGCAGGGGTCTGCCCCTGTCATACGGGCATAACATCCCTGTCATGGGACCCCTGCTCCCAGCCTTGAAATGCTGAGGCCAGCTCTACATTGGTTAGCTGCTCTGTCCGCTTTCCAGTTCCTTTTGTGTTATTTATCTTCCTGTGAAAATGAAACCTTTCCTTAATCCACTAATGCCAGCCCCTCAGCCTTTCATGTCGTACCAGGTTGCAATAATTTATGTTCCGGCTTGGGAGCTTCTTGGCAGAGCAGCTTTGCTGAGGACCACCCTTAAGACACGCTTAGGACTGAGACTCGAATGAACAAAGGAAAGCAGAGCTTACTTGTTTTGAGTCTTCCCCATTGTCTTCAGGGAGAACTTTGCAAGGAGGAAAAGGTACCAAGAGCAGGCCAGGTTTTGAAACAACTTCTGTGGCAGACAATATGCATAAATTAATATGAGGGTCAAATTGTGCAAAGACAAAAATGCCACAAGTACATCCCATCCTGTGACTTCCTTAGGCCCAGAGCAAGGCCAGTAATCCTTGTTACAGAGGAAGGAGACAAACGGGATAACATTTTCTTGCTGAACTCTGTTCTGTAAAGCCAGTGAACATAATTGTATCACAGTGATTATGTGAATATAAGTGTCAGAATGTGGAAGCTTGTCAGCAAAATCAGCTGTTTATTAGTGGAAATATTTATATGAGGGAATAAACCCCAAACATGTATTTTGGGGAAATGTGTGTCTCCATTAATCAAAACCAAGGATTCTGTTTTTAATTTTTAAAAAAATGTCTCTTTTAGTAGCATTTTAGTAGCTGTGGAGCAGTGACTGTGTGAATTACAGAATGGATAGCAAAATGCTGTCTTCTGTAATGTACTGTACAGTATAATTAAAATTCCTTGAGAAGCCTTCTTTTTTCAAGGAAAAGATGATTTAAAACTCCAACCAGTTGTCCAACTATTTTTTCCTGCTTACTCACATACACGCTGTAGCAGAGATGAACCATGTAGTCTATAGGATCTTCATTTTAAAATAGTTCCTATTCCAAAGAAAAATCTGTTCTTTCAGATTATGTTGAATTTCACGTCAATGGATTTATTTAAAAGTCGCCTTTGCTGGTATGATTATGTGGAGGTGCGTGATGGCTACTGGCGGAAGGCTCCATTACTGGGTGAGTAGCTGTTCCATATTAATTGCATTTTGTGTGTTCTACTTCAAGTTTATTGTGGGGGAAAAAAACGACAGAGCAAACAAACAAACAAAACACCATAAACCAGCATGGAAGGAGCTGGTTTACCTGGAAGGAGGCTGTGTACAGGCAGTGCACTGGCCATGCATTAATGTCTCCATCCAGAGATGTCAGTTTGCTGTATTAACACCAAATGATCAATGCTCCAAGTCTTTTGGTAGCAAAGACTTTATTCCTTCCTTTTCTAGCTTGAGAACTGAGGCAGAGAGGGAAGTGAGTGAAGGGCATGGCTGTGATTAGAAATGTGGTCTCTGGAGCTTTACAGTTTTTTTTTCTATAAGATCTGAGTAGAACCATCAGGTAATAAGAACGAAACAGCCATATAGGTCCTGCCCCAAGCTCCTGCAATTTTCTCCTTGAGAATACAAATCATGGAATCATAGAATAGTTTGAATTGGAAGAGATCTTAATGACTTCCTGAATCCAAGCCCCCTGCCATGAGCAGGTACATCTCCCACTAGACCAGGTTGCTCAAAGCCCCATCTAGCCTGGCTTTGAACACTTCTGGGGATGGGACATCCATAGTTTTTCTGGGCAGACTGTTCCATACATAACAGTCTGTACTTTTAGCAGTGAAATTGTCTCTGGGCCCAAGGATTACTGACCATGCCTAGGATATCAAACTGTGCAAGGGCTCTCTTCTACGTCTGCTCCCAAAGTTCTCAAGAAAGTGCAGGTCCTCCTCAGTGTCCTCCCTATTCATTCCTCTGCCTCCTCCTATCCTAATTGCAAGTTTTCTCCCACCCTGAGTGGGCAGTCAAAGTTCCCTCTTACTTTTCCCAGCTTTGCCACTGGCTCTGATCCTGATCTTCTCACTTCAGTGTCCTTACATGCTAACAGTTACTTCCACCTGAAAGTAAAGAAGCAATCACCTTGTGTAGCATCACCAGCTGCGTTAGAGGTGCTGTGCCCAGTGCTGCAGCACATATCTGTGCTAGCGTGAGGTCAGTGGGGTGATGGAAGTTTAGGAGCCGCGCTCACCTTAGCCCCATGGGAAATTCCAGCTGTAATACAGAATGAAGTTCTTAGGCTGGAGCTGTACTGCTCTCTAGAGGTTTCTATGGGCCTGTGTTTCAGCACGGAGTTGGCTGCTGTTTTTATTGCTTCCTGTTTGTTTTGGGGTTGGTAGCAGCTATTGTTTTCTGCTGCATATATATCAGGTAACATCGCTCCAGTGGCTTTAACTTAGGTCCCCGTTATTTATTTTTTTCTGTGGAGTATTTCAGAAGCCAAGCCACCTCCCTGTCACCTTCATGCAGGTGTACTTGTGAGTGTTTCCATCTGGAATGAGACACCGCTTGAGTGGCCACAGCTCCCGCAAGGGGCTGAGCCCATGAAATTAGCTCGGAAGAGGCAGACAGACGGCAATTCAGCAGGGGGCGGGGAGGGGGATTAGTGTGAATTGTGAAAGCATGGACTTCTTGCAAAGAAAAAAAAAAAAAGTACATGTGCGCTGCATATTTTCCCAGGGAAGTGTGTGAAAAGCCAGCCTTTAAATGGTATATAACTTTTTATGAATGGGCCCTTTATCATGTTCTGAGGAGCTTGATCATTCTAGTTCCTCATCTGCGTTTCCTCTCCTTGACACCCGTGTTAAACTGCAAGTATAAATCCAGGAGGCAGTTGCTCAGTGACCCTAGAGGAAGGAGCTTTTTGCAGCACTGATGCTGTTTGTTAGTATCTGGGAGTGGAGATGGGAGATGCTATTGTTATGCTGCAGGCCTGTGTCATGCTTCCCCAGCAGTGCTGGGCAGCTTTGGGGCACAGAGGCTCAGAACAGAACAGCTGAGTATAGCTCAGGTGTAGACTAATGTTTGAGTGAGGGACTCCACAAGGGGAAAAAGTTGAAACTGCTATTGGAGAGAAGTGAAGTTCGCAACTCCCTTTCTGTGCATTCTCATTTGCCCTGACTGGCCTGTCACGGGGGCAGAACTCTTGCATCCCTGAAGGTCATCAGCTTCCTGAGGCTGCCAAATGGTGAAGATGAGGCAGGCAGAGACAAAAGTGGCAACAGCTGATTATGGGCAGACAACTACACAGGGGGCCTCTTGGCTTCTAGTGCACAAGATTCATGCCAACCATTCCTCCCTGAATACACAGGAAAGTCACAATCTTCTCTGCCAGTCAGTCAATAGAACTCAAAAAATCCATTTCTTTATCCACTGTAGGGAACCATTAATACAGCCTGCTAGTGGAAACTAAGGTGTTGTCTTGCCAGTAAGGCATTAACCAGGTTCTCACCCAATTGAGGGTTTTCAAAGGAGAGAAAAATTGTCTGGTTTCACAAGGCCAGGATCAGGATCCTTATCACTACTGTCCTGACTGAATTTTAACCTAAGTAACTGCTCTCTGCCCCTGTCAAACTCCTACTGGGAATTCAGTTGGACAAGGTGCCAAGGCCTTCAGCACATAGCCCTGCTGTTGTCAGCTGAAGTGAAGAACTGTGTTTGCAGTATGTGCTCTTTGTGCATACTTAGTGTTTGTTCTGTTTCCCTGGGGAGCTTCTGGGTGAGACAGGCAGAGGAACACTAGAACTGAGGGTTTTTGAGGTGTTTTGGGCTGTTTTGGCAGAGGCCTTTTGCAGCTGTTCTGTTTTAGGATTGTCCATTGCTGAGGGTTTCAGGTATATACCAGTGCTGATGCATACCAGAGAGCTCATGGCAGAGTACATGGTGGACCAAAAAGGCTCTTGGTCACAAAGAGATTGAATGGCTATGAAAGTTTAACCTCAAAGAAGTAGGTTTACTGGAGGAGTAAGACCTGAGGATGAGATAAGGGACTTTTAGCACCAGTAACAGGATGAGCTGTGTTAGATGGTTCTTTAGGGATTCCGTATAATCCTCTTAGCCACATCCCACCCTTGGTTTGACTTGGACAATTTGGTTTGGGTGCAAATAGCTGAAGGAGTGTCCAAGATTTAACAGGTGGAAAGGGCATTCCCTAATGTCCTCTCTCCAGAAGGACAGGGAATGGTTCTCCACCTTTGTCAGCTCATTTGTCCAATCATGTAATTACAACAAGAACCCCTTTGACCTTACCAGGGCAACAAAAGCTGAATCTGTGACTACTGGATTCTCCTCCCAGCTGAAGGAAATCTGTATTTAATAATGGAAGAGAATTAAAATTAATGGGGAAAAAAGAGAAACTCATTCAAAAGTATATGTGGTGGGAGTGAAAGGGTGTTTTACACAAGCACTGCTCCTTGAACCACAGATTCTCTTTGCTTCCTAGAATCACCGGTGCCTGCTACCAGTAGGTGTGCTGCCAGTCAGCCAGGAGATCTTGATTGTCTCTTTCCTGCCTTCTAGGTAGATTTTGTGGTGACAAGATCCCTGATCCAGTAATCTCCACGGACAGCAGGCTGTGGATCGAGTTCCGGAGCAGCAGTAACATCCTGGGCAAAGGCTTCTTTGTGGTCTATGAAGGTATAGCCTCTAGCTAGAAGTATGTTGCATTACATGGAGCAGTCAGAACAGGATGCAGGGATTTATGGAGTCACTAGGAGTTCAGCTTCACCTTGTAGTTAGACACAGAACCCACTCTTGCTTTTATGGCAGAATTTGTGGACTGTTTCAGCAGACCAAGGTATGGATCTTCCAACTAGATCATCACATTTTTTCTGGAGAATAGGATAGCAGCACAGGGTAATGGCTTCTGCTCATAAGCCAGGGTGCTGTTTGCCCTAAACAGCCTCTGCAAGCAGCCTTGTTATATGTAGCAAGGGTTGCTTCTAGTAATTTAACAAAGTTCTGTTTTAGGCCATATGCTTTACATCACTTAATGCAGCTTATTTTGTTGATGTTTTTTTGCTTAACTCAAATGCAAAGCCTGTGCTTTGGTTTCATCCTTGTGTTTTACTTACAGACGATTAGAAATTAGCATGACACATTTTCTGCAGATCAGGTACTTTCAAAGTTTGCATGACACTGGGATGCTGAGACTGCTTCAGAGGAGGAGCAAAGTCACTAGTAACATCCCCTTTCCGTATATGCTTATTTTTGACAATAACAATTCTAAGATATATTAAAAGCTTTCATTGTTCTCTGAGCAACAGGCATTTTCTTAGAAGTACCAGTGTCCTCAGCAGTAGTGAGTTTGAGTGGAATGGTACCAATGATACATCATCTTTCTGCAGCTGCAGGAACAAGCATGACATTGGAAACCCAGTGCTGAGTGTCCAATATACTCATGAATAATGATATTAACAGAGGAAAGCAAAGAAAATGCAGGACTGTTGGGGAGGTGCAAATAAAGCATATCAGGACTTCACAACAGAGTGGGGTTGGCACATACTTTACGCAGGAGAAATGTCTGGTTTCTGCAGGAATTGTTGGCCAGAGGCAGAGGTAGCTTGCCTGATTTTTGTGTTTCTCCTGAGAAGCAGCTATTGCCTGGACCATGCGGTTTGTAACACCCCTTTTATGGTAGTTCACATGAATGAGAAGTGATCATATTAGTGGGTCTCTAATAGACTGTTTTATTTAGGTTTATTGCTTTTGTGGGCCAGTCAGCTTAGTTCTTTGCACTGGAGGATAACCCACTGTATCTGCTCTAACTTTGAAAGAAAAAAGAAACACAAAGAATGTTCTTGGGAAGCAACTTCTCTGTTCTTCATGATGTGTGTTCATATGGCATCATGGTTTATATTGATAAGTGATATTAAAGTATTCCTTTATATATATATGTATATATATATGTATGTATGTATGTATTTGCTACAACCAAAAGTCAGTTTGCAAAACTTCATTTTCCTTGGATAACTGTCCGTATATCCTGTTGATGAATAAGTGACCCCTATAGGTTCATTAAAGATGAGCAATAATCGTTTCACTTAATTTCTGAGGAGAGCAAATGGAAATGGTATGTGTATCTAGTGGGTCAGACTTTGCGTCCCTCTGACTGTTCATATTTTCCTGCTTCTTCAGGGTTTCAGCTTTCTATGTAATCTTTTCCTGTAAGCAACTTCCCTTTGGAAAGGTGGGAAATCTATTGCCAATTCTGAGAGCAAGTACAGATTATGACTTGTGGAAGCTAGTTTGTAGCAGTGATGGCCCACTTTTCTTTTCTTAACTCAGCCTCATCTTGTTAGAGGAGCAGGTAATGAGATTGTCTGCATCTCTCTGGATATTTTATTTGCTGAAGTGGGAGAATTTCCAAAAATCTTCCACAATCTCAATTTCCCTCTGATTCAACTGCAGATAGATAATAGCTTGTTTCTTGCCTTCATTGTCAAGTAGTTTGCTTGGATGCTTTATGACTTCTGTGTCTAGGCAATAAGGGTAATTTTGATTTCCAAGAGAGACTGCTCTGAAGTCTTAAATTTCTGTTAATTTTTGTCGTAAAGTTTTCTGCATTGTTGTTAATTACTCTTTTTCTTTTGAACTCTTCTCCCTCACATATTGAAAAGTCAAGGTGGGTCTTACCACTGCTTCTCTGTCCTCTTCTTTTCTGGGAGTGCACCTAAACTTTCATGCATTCGAACTTTGCTGGGAGTTCTGTGGGTGAGGACTGATTTTTGGATTAGATTCCTCCAGTTCTTGTCTCTAAAGTTTTAAATAGATGGGAGAAAAGAGATAGAAGCACGTAGCCAGGTAATGGTAGAATTATTGTATAGTAAATGACAGGAAGTCAGTTTAGTGAAAGTGTCCTCATTTTTTCAGTCATATTGTTCCTTTTCTTTTGTTATATTCAAAATGGAGAAGATGCTGGTGGTTTTGTCCTATAGGACTGCTGGCAGCCTCAAATTTATCATTGTTATTACCTTCTCAGGCTCTGTCAACGGTTGTTCTTTTAATTTAGCAGTTAAACTCTTCCAGTACAGTTAACCACCTAACTGAATATTAGTGTGAACTACTGCCATGGGTAGATAAAAAACTGTTTGCAGGCTGACAATTTTATGGCCGTTAAAAAAGAAAAAAGACTGTCACTTTTTTTGGCTCTTGTAGTCCTCTTTCTGTTAGGTGGGAATACAGTTCACTAAAGGGTGCCTCGGAGGGAGCACCACTTGTAGCTCTGAATATGTGACCTTGAACTACAATCTGAATTGTGTTCTGCAGCTGAATTTCAGGTGCAGCTACTTGGTTGTGCCTTAGCTCTGATTCTCTAAGAAAGAAGTTAGCACTGCACTAGTGAAGTGCTTCTTTTAAATAGGTTACAGTTAAATATCAGCAACTCACAAAGCAAAACCAAGACCATGTTACCTGCTATAAGCAATTTTTAGGACATAAGAAGGCTCATATCCGCAGAGCTAACTCCCTCCAGATGCAGGACCTTGCACTTGCCTTTGTTAAATTTCAAGAGGTTCCTGTCTGCCCATCTCTCCAGCCTGTTGAGATCCTTCCGAATAGCAGCACAGAACTCTGCAGTATCAGCTACTTCTTCCTGTTTTGTATATTCAGCAAACCTGCTGAGGAGGCACTCTATTCATTCATCCAAGTCACTGGTTTAATTTATTACTCAGTTAAACAATACCAGACCCAGTATTGACCCCTGGTGGACGCTACGAGCTATAGGTCTTTAACTAGACTGCTGCTCATGACATCCTACTGAGACCTGCCATCCAGCCAGTTCTCAGTCCAACTCACCATGCGCTCATCCAGCCTGCACTGACTGAGCTTGCCTATGAGGATGTCATGGGAGCTGGTGTCAAAAGCCTTGCTGAAGTCCAGGCAGACAACATCCACTGTTCTGTCATCTGTCCAGCCAGTTGTCCCATCACAGGAGGCAGTTAGGTTGGTAAAGCATGATTTCCCTCTGGTGAATCTATTATGCTGACTATTCCTGATCACCTTCTTGTCTTCCACATGCTTAAAGATTCCTCCAGGATAAGTTTTTCCATCACCTTTCCAGGGACTGAGGAGAGGCTGACTGGCCTGTAGTTCCCTGGGTTCTCTTTCTTGCCCTTTTTGAAGACTGGGGTGATGCTTTCTTTCGGTTTTCAGGCATCTCTCCTGCTTGCCACTATGCTGAATTGCTATTGTCTTTGAGGTCTCTTCTATTTTTGTATGAAACCAGATTTTGTATTAAGTTATCTGTTCTTGGTCTTTAAATTTATTCATTTTTTCATCTAGCACAAACTTAATTTTTCATGCATGGTAGTCAGCCTGATGGTCTGCTGGTGAACAGCTCAACTCACGCTTGTTAATGCTGCCATCTTGTGGTTGGATTAGATTTGCAGCTGTTCGTGTTTTTTTTTTTTTTTTTTTTTTTTTTAACTTCCATCTTTTCGTGGTCCTTATTACTGATTGTAGGTGTTAAGCAGTTATGGAGGTGACCTAGAGTGTGAAACACACAAATCCATAAAATTCTTTGTCTCAGTGAGTTCGCCTTCTAAAGAGGTTGGTACAGCACAACCGGAGATGCTATTAAAGACATAATGTTAGATTTTTAAAACCTGCCATGACATTTGTGTTGCCTTTGTGCAAGAAGTGTTACTGATTCAGATTTGAATGAGGAAGAATGCTAACTATGGAGCAGGCTTTACCCCTGCAATGTCATGTTTTTGATGCTTGTTTTTTATGAAGCTATTTGTGGTGGAGAAATTCACAAAGATGCTGGCCAGATCCAATCTCCTAATTACCCAGATGACTACAGACCTTCCAAAGAGTGCATATGGAAGATCACAGTTTCTGAGGGCTTTCACATAGGAATCACGTTCCAAGCCTTTGAGGTGAGAAATGGCATTGTAAGCTCTTGAACAGATATTGTTTCAGCTCTCTAGGTCCTTTAAAATTAAAAGGGAAGTAATATAAATAATAATACTAACTTAAAGAATTTTTTTTGGAGAAGTTCAGACCATTATTTATCCTCACCAGAAGTTTGCTCAGAAATTTTGAAGCCAAGTTTAAAATATGATGAGTTTTCAAAAACTGTTAGTCCAGATAGGAAGAATAAGAAGGGGCACAAAATTGCTGATTATGTTAAGTAGGGGATTCATGAATGCTTAATACTTCACTCTGGTCAAATGAAACTGAATGTTCACAATCCAAGCAAAAAACCTTCCATTGGCGTTACTGGGACTTGGCAGATTCCAGGGTGTCTGTGACTATCCAAAGAAACATCACACTTCCACATGGCAGACAGTCCTTGAAAAGCTCAAAAAGATTTTCTACTATTATAGGATGTCTTACGCTCTTAAGTGCTCGATGATCTATTTCTGACTACTAACGTGTTAGTCACAGTCAGAAGTGGACAGGACCTGGGTTTGTACATAAATTCCATCTAAATAATTGGTTGCTGTGGCTTGTGCACCCTTACTGTGATTGTCCAAGAAAGAGCTGACACCACTACTCCCTGACTGTAACCCCAAGGCTATTCCTTGAGCACATTTGTTTGTAGTTGCTCTTCTCTATTACTTACAGCTTCTCATGAAAAAGTAGCTTGTAATGGAAAAAGTCAAGGACTGAGTTTCACTGGAGGGTAGCCATGAAATAGTTGTAGACCTGAGATGTATCCGTGTTTGAATGTGATTTCAGCTGCAGGAGTGACAGCAGCCATGAGACATGCAACTCACTGTGAACAGTTTGGGATGCTGCTTTCAAAGCTGATCTCTGGCCAATGTCTAAATGGGTAGCGATCCTGACTCAGCTGTCATGCTAATGAGCTACAGGCCCACCCTTTTCTATTTGCAGATTGAATGGCATGACACATGTTCCTATGACTACCTGGAGATCCGAGATGGCCTCACTGAATACAGCCCGTTGATCGGTCAATTCTGTGGCTATGAGAAGCCAGGAGATATCAAGTCCAGCTCAAATAAAGTATGGATGAAGTTTACATCTGATGCAACCATCAACAAAGCAGGCTTTGCAGCAAATTTCTTCAAAGGTATGTGATCTCTGGTACCTCTCAAGGTTGAACTTGGGGACCACTCATCCCCTAACCTACTGCCAAACTGAAGTTAGCATTTTATCTGCTTTTAGTTAAAAGCTTTTCGACTTATCTATACAACCGCCAAAATCAATTCTATACACAAGTTGCTTTGAGAGTATAGAAAGGTTTGATGTTGAGGCATGAACATCACCTTACTGATGATCACCCTCAAAAAAGGGCAGCCTTTCTTTTATGGGTCATCACGAGCACAGACACTAGCACCTTGTGTGGAGTAACACAGGTATTAGCCTGTGATCTTATTTTCACTTGTTACATAGTCTTTCAGAAAATTATCACACACTACTCCACTAGATTGAATGTGACCCCCATTTATTTGTGCCAGGGGATCCTGATATTTTCAAAGAAGGCATTAGTACTGTATAAAGAGTGTTAAAAATAACCCTCTGCTTTAGTTCTATTCCAAAAGTATCTGTTGGAAAGAAGGTAAATTGAAATATAAGTAGAATCCCAATGAAAACTTTAGAATGCTTTTAGAAACAAACATGTTCCTAATCTGAGATCCTTTTCAGGAAGATGCGAATGAAGACAAAGATTTTTCTTAAGAGCTGAATCCAAGCCATGGTTCTTTACCAGCACCCTGGTGGCTTGATAGAGGCAGAAACCAAATATATAACTATTTGGGAAAATACCCTGATGCAATATACCCTGATGAAAATAAACTGATGCAGTTGCTGTGAGGTAGTACCTAATAGCTGCAATGCCAATATTCGGATTGCATAAGTCCTTTATTTATTTCTAATTCAACTTGTGCCTTTGTATTAAGGGTGTTTACAAGATCACTGACAAATACTGTCATGTTCATTCCAGTCCCTGGACAATTCTCAGAGTGCCTGGGTTTACTTGTTTAAACTTCTCAGGTTCCATAGAGATACAGATTTCTTCCTCAAGACATGTTGGGTTCTTTCAGGAGCTGGTAGTGCAGGGGGATTGTGGCAGGAGTATAAAACTGCTTAGAGTGAATTGTTAGTACAGGTGCAGACATGGGTATTGTCTGTGCAATTTTTGCTGGCAGACTAGAATTTGCAAAGTCTGCTCAAACTTGCATGTGTGAACAAGAACAATGCAGTTTGTGGATGTTAAGGGTGTTGCTGAGTCCCTGCTAGTCAGTCCAGCTGAGGAGCGTAAGTGTCTTTGCTTGGGCCAAGCACCACAGTAGCCACAGTTACACATTTTCTAGCCGACTTGCACTGTGGGCAGAGCTGATGATGGTTTGCAAAAGCTGGGTAGACATACCCATAGTCTGTGTGGAATCCCAAGCTGAGATCTGAAGTCTGCAGACTACCTCCATATCCAGAGGGATGTTGCGTGAGTACCAGCCACTCCCTGAACAAAATAAATGAACAAATTGGATGTCTCTGCAGGCACTCAGACTACCATCCATACCTGATTGAGCCAATGGGTCAGTTTTGCCCTAATATACTATGAAAGAAATAGAGCATAAATCACATGTCTTACAACACTGAAAGAAAATAACTCAGCTTAAAACAAAACAAAAATTGATTTTAAATTTTGCTTTGTGACAAGTTGCAGTGGTAACTTCTAACTTCTCAGAGAAAATAAACCTGCAAGCAGCTCAGAGAGGGTAAGTCATTGATCATGTCCAAGAGAGAATGACAAGAAGATATGAAGAGCAATTACTTCTTGTCCAACCCTTTGTGTATATCTCAAGGGAAAGCTCTAAGGTTGTGCTTCATTACTTATCTTCATTTTGGTAACAGGTTGTTTATATCACTGAATCATACATATTCTGTACATGGTTAAAGTATTAGTTGTGATGTGTTTGACTTATGCTCATGTTGTGCCTTTCTACCTGATGGCAAATATTAGTGGAAAGACAATACTTAGTGAAATATAGCTGCCCATGGCCAGGACGTGAGAATTCATGTCCCTCCCATTGTGAAGACTATATACAGTTTTTTGTTTGTTTGTTTGTTTGTTTTATGATTGTAGGAGAGAACACCTGTCTTTCCTCTCAAGCACATAATTTAACAGCCAGATTAGAAGCTATTATACTGTGTCCAAGTGTGGAGCAACAAAGGAATGCTCTACTTTCTTCATAGTGAATCCACAAACAGAAACCAGAAAATGAAATCTCTATGTATTATCCTTCTGTCCAAAAGTGTTGCCCGAGGAATGTGAGGGAAGTGTGACTTGTTCTGGTTTTCTCCTGACAGAGATGGATGAATGTTCTCTGCCGGATAATGGTGGGTGTGAGCAGCACTGTGAGAACACACTGGGCAGCTACAAATGCACCTGCGAGCCTGGCTATGAGTTGACAGCTGATAAAAGGAGCTGTGAAGGTGGGTGATGTAGAGATTGAGGCATCTCTCCGTAGGGTGGGTACTACAGCTAACAAAGGAATTGAACAAGCTTGGAGATGATTCTCCTTTTCCCTTCAACATCTCTGGTTCTGTTTATCCCACCTCCCCATCAACTCCCTCCGAAGTTATTTCTGTTAACATTAAGTTTAGTGAGAAAAACTGAAAATAGAGTGATTGTCTACTGCTAAATCCCTCTAAAAACTGATGTCCTTGGTCAGAGCAGATCTCCCATGATCCACCATGTGGGGTAGGGGGAACATTGGAAGCTGACAGCTAAAGCTCCTGGTCTGGCTTCCTTAGGCTGGATGCCTAATGCTATCCTGCCTTCTCAGCGCAGAGCATGTCTTTGTTACAGAGCAGACAGCAGCAGGTGCAGATCTGTGGAAAGGACTGTGGAAAGGACAGTGGGGCTCCCCTTTCTGTCACTGCTACCTGCTCTCGTGCAGAACACGGATGGTTTGTGTGGGTAGATAGCCTAGACAGTGTTGTCCACTCTGATGGAGGGGAATGTAAATGCAACCACATTGTCCCCCAGATGAGGTGGTTGTTCTACCTCTGCTAAAACTCGTGAGGTGCTAAGAGTAATAAGCAAGTGAGTTGGAAAGTTTGGGTGAAACTCCAAATGCTTTGTGCAATTTTTGTTTTGTTAGGTTCTACAACACTCTGGATTTTGTATTACTCTTTGGTCTATCAAGTCCATAAAGCACTTGCTGCACTTTTTAGCATTGAAGCTGCCCCCTTGGGTTAGTTGCCCTAGTGCAAAACTATGCCAGGAACAAAGCACAGAAGATTTGAACCTTGTGGATTTTGAAGATCTGGCCATATCTCATTACTCCAAAGAAACAGCACGGAAAAAAATGCGTTGTTTTTTTGATGCAAAAGTAGAATTTTGCATCAAAAGAGCAAACTGAGGTCAATTTCTTTAAGGTAAAAACCATTCCCTCTCTCAAGAGGGTGGACCTGAGATGTCCTGAATTTTTAAAGGAAATGAGAGAGTAAAGCTAAGTCTGTGATTTTACCTCCAATTTTCCCTGGTGAAAATGCAGTCTACTTGAAATAAGCCACCAAAGAGCTGACAGGAGTGTCTTCCTGAGGAGATTCCATTGTCCTCTAAGTAATCCTTCCTGTTAAACTTAATAAGGTTTGTCAGACTGCGTGTGGTTGAATTTACTAAGCTGACCATTACAACTGTATTGTGCATGTGAAATCAACTGATCCATAGTAAGCCCAAGGCTGTAGAGTAAAATAGGGTTCAATATTACACAGTTTAAGTGACTCGTAGGGCTGCTGCCTGGCTGTGTGTGTTTCACTGATGGTTTGTAGCAGGTAAGGTTTCTGCCTTCTCTGCAACTCCTAACATTTGCTACCTGTTCTGCAGGCTGGGATTTGAAATGTGCCACGAGTCGGGGTCTGACTCGTTTCCCAGCTAACAGCATGGCCCGCTCTGTGTCTGAATAAAACAAAGCAAACCTTGTGTTCATTTGTTGCCTCTCCAGCTGCCTGTGGGGGCTTCATCACCAAGCTCAACGGGACCATTACTAGCCCTGGATGGCCCAAGGAATATCCTACTAACAAAAACTGCATCTGGCAGGTGGTAGCTCCAGCTCAATACCGGATCTCTCTGCAGTTTGAAGTGTTTGATCTGGAAGGCAATGATGTACGTAACCAACTCCTGCATCTCAGAAGTGTGACTATTGGCTAACTTGGAACTGGGTAAATCCTTCGGGTACAAGCCAGAGGAGCCTGACTTGCTGGTGGAGCTTCTGGTTGTTTCCTGACCCTTGCTATAAGAAGCCAGTAATGCTGATTGTTCTCCTTGAAGTCTGAATCTTCTTTCTCCAGGGAGTGGAGAATTAAAGTTGTTCTGTTATAAATGGACTTCTTTCCTCCACCAGTTTTGCAAAATAGTAGGTGTTCTCCATCCTTAATAGGTGTCCCATCCCTCCCTTCCCTCGGGCTGCCTTTGTAAGAAAATAGAAATGAATAAAGAGGTAGTTCTTCAAGGGTAAAGCAAATAACCATGAAAAGAGCCTATTCTCTGCCCTGCCAAGGACAGGATGGATTCTGAACAAAACATTCAGGTTTCACTTCCTCCACTGGAAATGGCTCTTCCTTAATTTGGGAAGCTGCTGAAGTTCATTCGATACCACTAGGCTCTTGAATAAGGTGGGAATAATAATTTTACCTAAATTAAATGGAAAGCCTACTATTCTAATAAACACAGCCTTGCTGGAAGACTAGGGCAAGAAGGGAATGGGGTAAGAACACTGACAAAAGAGAATTGAGGGAAATCAGGAGTGTGTATGTGTATATGGATATTTTCTTTCCCTGTCAGTCAAGCCCCTGTCCCCTCTCTCTGAAATGCTCTATTCTGAGTACAATGCCTCTTCTTGGCAGGTGTGTAAATATGACTATGTTGAGGTTCGTAGTGGGTTGGCTTCTGACTCCAAGCTGCATGGCAAATTCTGTGGCTCAGAGAAGCCCGAAGTAATCACGTCATACGGCAACAACATGAGACTGGAATTCAAATCAGACAACACGGTATCCAAGAAAGGATTCAAAGTCCACTTCTTCTCTGGTATGTGTCTTGTCTCCTCTGACTGCACCTCTAATTGTTTAGTAAATTGTCTTAAACCTCCTGACGTAGTTGCATCTAAAAAGCATAGTTGCTCTGTGCTGTGTTATCTTGGTTTCTCAGTGCAGTGTATGGTCCAGTTTCGCAATGTGAGGTGCATGGATTTCATCAATGCCTCTTGTCCCTCCACAATGGAAGCAATGAGGAACCCGGTCCTAGAAATTCTCTCTGTCTCCAGTGTCATTAAGAATAGCTTTTTTTTTTTCATCTTCAGATAGCAGCTCATACCTTAGATTATCTTCTCTATCTGTTTGCTTGTGCTCTTGAACAGAGCAGCCTGAAGACGGAGGCTCATCAGAGCCTTTACAAACTTGAAAATACAGAGATTGACCAGCAGACTTTTGCCTAGGCTAGTGAATTTGTGTGATTCTTTTCCTGGTCCCTATTTGAAAAGAAAGAGGTGTTGCTGTAGGTTTCTTTTAGATAAGGAGCCTTTAATAATTCAAAACCTGCATTATGTAATGCACTTCTGTGATACATCTTATGGAATGAAAAACAGTTGAAGAAAACTCTGTATGGGCTAATAAGGTGGTGACTGGACTAATCCAGCAATAGGGGTTGGAGGTTTGTGTTTGTATTCTCCAGTCTGGATATGGGGTTCACAGCTGGTGACGGCGGTAGTCTGCCTCTCACTGGCAACTCAGTATTTATTGGTTTGATCTTGCCCAGACAAGGACGAATGCTCCAAAGACAATGGTGGTTGCCAGCATGAATGTATCAACACTTTTGGAAGCTACGTATGCCAGTGCAGAAATGGCTTTATGCTGCATGAAAATGGCCACGATTGTAAAGAAGGTAGGTCCCTGCTCTCTGCATTCAGGAAAGATGAGCTACCACAAACACAAAGAGTGCTTCAGGCCTATGTTGGAAGCTAGTTTGTGCAGCCAAGTGCCGTACCAGTCTGGGGCACTGAAAAAGCCCCTGCTAGCTGAAAAACTACTTTGGGAAAGGAAAAACAGGGCTTGTTTTCAGCTCCATCCTTTTCCCAGTCAACACGGTGGCAGGGTTGGAGACCATGTCACCGGGAGCAGGGCAGAGGAGAAGGAGGAGCAGGAGAATACATTTGGGAGTGAGGGTGCAGATGAGGTTAATGGGGCCCAGGGGAATAAACTGGTTTCTTTCACCAGCTGACCAGTTAACTCAGCCAGCTAGCGCGGCTGCACCAGGGGATGCCAAACATATAGGCCTTCCTGGGGACAAACCCAGCAGAATTGTGCAGTAATCCTGAAAGACTTTCTCCAGTGACCGAAGTCTTCCCTAGTTCTGCCATGCTTAGGGTCTCATTGGGCGGGAAGAAGCATGTAGGCCATTTCAGTGATGCAGTTCCTGTATGAGACCTACCTTGATGCCTCTGCCTCACGATCTCCCTCTCCTTCTCAAGCTGGTTGTGAGCATAAGCTGAGCAGTGCCGAGGGAATGATGAGCAGTCCAAACTGGCCTGACAAGTACCCAAGCCGGAAAGAGTGCACCTGGAATATCTCTGCAACATCTGGCCACCGAGTGAAAGTAGTGAGTGACCAGTGAATGGGAGTGCCAGGGGAGAAACATGCTCAGAATTGTGTCTCTGTCACTTTCCTTATTCTTGCTGTAGATCTTCAATGAGTTTGAGATTGAACAGCACCAAGAATGTGCCTATGACCACTTGGAAATGTATGATGGGCCCAACAGCAAGTCACCTATCCTCGGTCGCTTCTGTGGCAGCAAGAAACCAGACCCTGTGGTAGCTTCTACCAACAAGATGTTCCTTAGGTTTTACTCTGATGCTTCTGTGCAAAGAAAAGGTTTCCAGGCAAAACACAGCACAGGTAAGCTGATTCCCTGCCAATATCCCAGTGTGATGAGATGTCATCAGATCTCACTGTGTTGTTTACCAGTGAAGATCAGACCCACTTTTTTGCAAAAGGAGCTTAGCCTGGGTTTTATTTGGTTGTAAATTGTGCTAACCAGCTCTCAGACCACTGCTAGCACCATACCATAGATGCTAGCTGAGAGGTCTACTGACATCAGGTGTTCCTACTCATCTTCCCTTGTTTAAATTGAAGATGGTTGGTTGAGCAGCAGCCGCATCTGTTCCTCATCCATCCTCAGAAATTGAGGTGATACAGCTTAGCTTAGCAAGGGATGCCGCTAGGGTATATTGGCCCACACACGGAATGAGCGTATACCGGATTGGTTATGGTGGAAGTAGAGATGTGCTGTGAACAGACACAGCAAACTTGATCTTCTATTTGTGGCAGCCCAGAGGTGGGTGTGTTGTATCAAGGTTCACTTTTCTGAAACCTTTGCCAATAAGTGAACGAAGCAGACTGAGCAGCAGTGCATGTGAGAGGCATCTTCCTCACTGGCAGCGGGGAAACCAAAAGGATCAGGCTCCTCTATATTATGTGGGTCATTGGCTTCATGGATGACTGAAGACTTCACTGTTTTGTCTTAATCGGGTGCAGTGCTTAGTTACCTTCCCTGTTGTACATGTGCTGGAGGTTTTCTTTTCCCACAGACGGCCCAAAAGCGGGATGGCAAGTCTTTGTCATGAGGTAGGGCCTTTGAGGAGACTGTGTTTTGTGCCCTTTCTTCCTTCAGTGTGTGGCGGGCTCTTAAAGGCTGAAGTGCAAACTAAGGAGCTGTATTCCCATGCTCAGTTTGGGGACAACAACTATCCAGGTCAAGCCAACTGTGACTGGGTGATTGTAGCTGAAGATGGTTATGGGGTGGAGCTCATATTCCAGACATTTGAGGTCGAGGAAGAAGCTGACTGTGGGTACGACTACATGGAGATCTACGATGGTTATGACAGCACTGCACCCCGCCTGGGACGCTTCTGTGGTTCAGGGGTAAGCCATAGTGATGGTGAATTCACAGTGCTGGCTGGAGGTGGGAAAGAAGGGAACTCGTGTCCTTTTTCGGAGAGGGTCAGCAGTCACAAATTGGTGATGAGAATGCCTTGTGTGTCTGTTTTTTGCTTCTTCCCCTCTTGGTAAAGATTACAGTCATTTTATCTGCTATACGGAGTTGGTCTGAAAACCCTTCCAACTGTCTTTCCCTTGCTAAGCTAGGGCTGTGTGCAATCAGCATGGGACTGCTGCATTGCTGTGCCCTAGCCTGGCCCCAAAAGCATTGTGTGAAAGTAAAAAACTACTTCCAGAGACTGGTTTAATCCTCAGTTACTTCCTGCCTGCAGCCAAGGTACATTGCAGTCATGCTCTGGAGAGAGTGAAGGGCGGAGCTGTTTGACTCTGGGATGGTGTCCTGTCTCCTAAATTGTTATCTGTGTCCCCCTTTAACAGAAGTGACTCTGGAATTGGAGTTACTCGCTCCAACAGTGGGTGGTATTTAAAACCAGAGGTTCCATGTTTGGTTTCTCTAGGACTTCAGCGATAAAACAGAGAATGTGCTTATTGAATTTAAAGAGAAACAATCAGGCAGCCCATGTGTCACACCAGCCTGTGCAAACTGGGGAAATGGTCTGGAAAACAAGCAAAGGCATAGCAGATTGGTGCGTAGAAGTTCAGGACAGGGGGGCAGTAATCACCTACCTGCATGCTGTCAAACAGAGTGGTGGGGAAAGCATCAGTCCTGCAGAGAAGCATGGGGAGGCTATTGCAGGACACAACAGTGAGGGAAATAGCCAGTTTTGCTTGTAAGATATATGGCTAAGTTATTTTGCTGCTAGTCGACCCTGGAAGGGCCTCAGCTGCCTACAGGGTCCACTTTGCATTGTGTCATTTCCTGAAAAGATTAGGACAAATTAGAGCATACTCAGAAGGCTGGAACAAGAATGTCAAGGGAGTCCTGTGAATGTGACCTACCAAAACCAACCGGAAGAACTGGGATTGTAGAATGGACTGGCATCAGTCGTCACATGTTAAAAGGCATGCATGCAAAGAGCAAGGGTATATGCTCAGGAAAGCGGGCAGGGCAGGAGGTACTGAGTTCTCAGTATTTGTGTTTTCTGGCCAGTCTGTCTTCACTGTGAGCTTGAACTCTGGTATCGTAATGCAGTTATTTAGCATGCAAACTTGACCAATCTATGTTCTCTCTCTCTCTCTTTTTTTTGTTTTTTGTTTTGGTCTTCCTTTTCTGCAGCCTCTGGAAGAAATCTACTCTGCAGGGGATTCCATCATGATTCGATTTCACACAGATGACACCATTAACAAGAAAGGCTTTCACGCCCGATACATAAGTACCAAATTTCAGGATGCACTGCATATGAGAAAGTAATGTGACTGCTCCTTTCAGACATTCCCCATCTGAAGATTGAGACATTTAACTGTGATCTTTGTCTTTTTTTAAGCTTCTGTGCACCTGGCCTAAAGCAGTGTACAGCATTTTCTGTAACTAAAACTAAATCCAGTCACAAAAGTTCGCCTCTGAAATCATTAGCTTGACCCTCTCTTGTTAACATACCCAGGACCAAAAATTGTCTTCTAATCATATCTGTCAGGGCATAATCATTGTATTTTGCACAGCTTCCCGTGGGGTTGAGTGAAGACTGAGCTTGAGCTGAGAGAAGTCTCGGTCTCTTGAATATCCTGTCTCTAGGTGACATTTTCTAAGCATCCTGTACATGAGCTGTGTGAATGCATTTCCTGGAGCAGATGATGAGGACAGCCACCCGGTAGGATTTTCTCAAAGGACCTTGGGGAGCACCCACTCTCCCCTACAAAGTACTCTGTGCAATAAGTGAACGACCAGACGGCCAGGACTCCAAATTCCATGGCTCCTCCTATCCCATCTATTTATTGTCTTGGTTATCGTGGCTTGAGAGGTAGGAAATGGTATGGGGACGGTCTCTTTAGGGCTGCTAGCTACTTGGACCACAATGAACAAGAAGTGCCCCGTGCCTGATCTGCAGTAATTGTCACAGTATGTGTTGAATGGGCGTACTTCCAGGCAGTGGCCAAATGAAATGCTGTGGCTGACAGGGCAGTGCTTCTGTAGGAGGCAAGGCATGAATGTGTGATGGTGGCAAAGCTTAGGAACTGGAATGCTGGCAGCCTGCTCCCATTACACTACCAGGCAAGGCAGCTCAGAGGGCTGTGGCAGCAGTCCAGGCCTTATTTTAAATAAGAACTCTCTCCTCACTCCACCCGTGTTTGCTTTCCCAGTCTTGTTTATGCTGCTTCCATTCCACACTCCTGTTGTTCCTTAGTACCACTTTTTTGTGAGCCCTTCCTTTTCATAGCTGTCTGAGTTGCTCTCCCCAGAGCTCTCCACAGCTACTTAGGGGTGCTCTGTGACATCAGCTAGCCAGAGCATCGCACAGAAGGACACACTGAGTCAGAATTGGACAGAATATCTTAGCATAGTGTCACTGGTTGTTCCTGAGGCAGAGGAACACAGGCCATGCTGCAGGTCAGTTCTGGTGAACTCTGGGAACCTGTCAAATATGTGCATGCTGCAGGCACAGGATGAGGAATGGAAGAGCTCTGCTGATTTCTGCTGCTTCTCCGTTCTTTGCTAGCCCATGACCCGGTCTATTAGTTTCATAGCAGTCCTACAGCCCGGGCATGCGTGCGAGATGATGAATTAAGCACTTTGAGCTGTAAGTCTGAGATGTGCTCTGTGTTGCAGTTAATTATATATGTGGAAGCTACTGCAGCATGGACTTGCATAATTAACAGATAGCTTGGCACTTCTTTGGTAAAAAGTAGGGAAAAATGCGCTTTGTGGGGAAGCACTGTAATTGAACTGTTATGGGAGAAAAAAAAGATTTTATTAGGAATATTTCATTAAGGCACTCATGGGCAATTATGAGCTAAAAGCTGAGGTATGTTAGCTTTAATAAAGTATTTATAATCCAAGGATTACTATGTTTACATAACCAATGTACTGTCAGGCTCTGGGGTGACACCTTCTGCTTGGGTGTATGACTGAAGTGGGGGGCCAGCGCCACTGTCAGGCACAAATGACCTTTCTGGAGATGAGGCCTTTTCCAGATGGATAATAAATTGACCCATCCCTCTCCAGAAGTCCTTGAACAGAATGCGATCCAAGTATTGTGAATACTATGGGAAGCAAATGCATGAAAATATTTTCTTGCTTAGAACAAGAAAAATAAAATAATTTATACACACACATGGTTGTATGTATATAAAATGTGCATGTAGAAGAGCAGTAGTCAAAGCCTTAATTGTCATGTGACCAATACTGATCCATTGACTATAGCTTTACTGCAGACTGCATAAAACCATGTTATTTCTGTTTGTTTTTCTAGCTCTGTTTTGTTTCTGTTTTCATTTTGTGTGGCCTTTTTACAGGCAAGTCCTTTTGTCTCAAGCTGTTTGTCCATAGAGGTCTGGGAAAGTGAGGTGTGCTAGCTGGGGTCTCTTCCTTGCCCCCATTCAAGCAAAAGTGCAGTGACTCAGGTCTGGAAATAAAAGCCTGACGCCAGTCCCTGTGAAGCAGAAGGAAAGTTCCAAGTGGCAAGCAGCAGTTCAGATTTCCTGGCTCTCTAATGGGAGTAATGATTCTGGAGAGAAGTTACTGTAGAAGCTTCCTGTGTACTTCAACATCTGTGCTCTCTGTTGCGATATTTTCTCATCTTTCTCAGACTGTATTCAATGCTCTGGTTTGTTGCAATAGGGTTTGATGGATCTGCTGCATTTGTTACCATTCAAGCAGGTGTCTCTTGTGACAGTGTACTCACAACTGTTGTACTGTACGTTTCAACCAATGATCTGTGTGGAGTATTTCTGCTGTACTGACTGGGCTTAACAGTCAATAATTCTAAACATGTGAAAGTTTCTTAAGAAAAAAAAAATGAGACCCTCTAAGGTGTATATACATATTCTGGTCTTCGTGTGGTTTTACCTTTCACTAACTAAAATAATTTTTTTTAGAGGGGGAGGGAGAGGGAGGGTGTGGGGGCAATCAAAATGTACATGTGCAGAATGAGTCTCTGCATTCATTAAAGACTGGATTCAGTTGCATGTTCTGTTGTATGCATGCATTTACCACGTCGTCAAGGGGAGAGAATTTCTTAATACGTTTCTTGTTTCTGCTGACTGTTGGTTGTGTCCGCAGCTAATAGCGGGTGGGATTTCCTGTCTGCAGAAAGTAACTTTTGCTTGAGCCTTCGCTTGATTTTGGGAATCAGAAGGACACTTAGGCAGTGACACTTGGTCAGCCAAAGGCTACATCATTGTCTTGTGTTCTGTGCTGATCCTTTAGTGATCTGGGATGTAGATCTACAGTGATAAACATGGTTGTGGAAATTAGTCCATAAGTAGATTTCAAAAGAGAAAGGTCATATAGTACTCTACAGGGTAGAGCCTTCAGCAGCAGGTCCCAAAGTCTCTGGGACGTGAAACTCGTGTGTAAAGGACAGCAGGATGCGCATAAGGCAGGTGTTCCTTACTGCAGCCTTGTGGTCTACACTCCCACTGTAACAGCAAAATGTCCGGTAGCCAAGCAGCACCCAAGATGCTTTTCTTCCTCTTTTTGTCCTCTGCTTGATGCCTGTCGTGCTTCCTTACGGATCATATCTGTGTTATTCCCCCAACACATACACAGTTCATGCATGTCCCACCACCCAGTATGCTTCCTGTGGTGTGTGTCAGGGCCACTCAGAACTTCATAGTGACTGAATTTCCTCCCAGCTGCTCCCAAAGGCAGAGCAGCAACAGAAACACAGTAAGGAATAAGCATCCCCGTGCAGCCTCCTGCACCAGAGTGTTGTTGCACAGCATGACTCTGGAATGAGCCTGGATGCTGACAATCAAGTCACTTGGTAGACATGATTTCCAAAATGAGGGCCAGGAAGCCTTCAGTCACATAGCCAGTTATGGGCTAAAGTGATGTTGAAGCATTGGAAACGATGCAGACCAAGGGAAGCCAGTGGGGAATGGGAGGTAAAATAGAAGATGGAATATGAACCAATGCAGCAGCTCATGGAGAAACACTGACATCTGCAGTTGCAGCAAGGTATGTTCTCACTGTGTGCATGATCTATCTGTTGTACGTGCGGGGACCTTTCACAGGCTTATATATATATTCACTGTGGTTCAAATAGCATTGTCCTTTAATTTCTCTTTCCACTCTGATTGCCAGCTACCAGTGCTGTGGGAAATGGCCAAGCCTCATTTTAAGAGACGGGACTTAATTTTCCAGAAAGTGCCCAAGAACCGTCCAGTCACCATGTGTGAGATGCTGAAGGGAATACCTGTTGTCTGCCAGGAGATGCTTCATCCTCTAAAAGCATGAATTCAGTGGTACACCACAGTGGAGACAGAGAAGGTTGTCCACAGCAGAGAGCCGTTGGTCTCAGCATCAGGCATGAAACAAGCTGGCAGAAATCCTCCACTTTGTCCTGGCATTCCCAGTAAGCGTGCTCTGTCAGACAAGGTGTTAGCCTTAGAGAATAAAAGTAGGATTCCCCTCAGGCTGGGCTCTGGTACGAATTAAACACATCATCTGAGCCAGGAGCACTTTTGCTTGCCATAAGGCAGATAAAAAGGAGGTGGAGTCCTCAGTGCCCTGAAGCTAAGCTTTCCACGTGCTGGCCAGACTCTGCCCCCGGCAGAGGAGCTGCTTTACCAGGTGTGCTGGGATCCAGCCAGGTTACTTGACTCACCCTGACAGAAATGCCATCGTCTCTTCCTCTTTACAGGTCTGCAGTTTGTTTTTTAGCAGGAAGAGAAGCGTATCTTAAAAGGAGTGCTAACCTGGAGCCGGACAGTCAGCTGTTAGCGCGTGCAGGGATTTCTCAGGGAGGAGAGCAAAATGGTGAGTGGGAGCCGTGCTGTCTCTCTCGGTTGATGGATGAACTCAGGGGAGCGGTCAGGGCAAGAGAAGTGAGGCCATGGGAACACTCAGGTGTTTGGTGGAATGCTCCCTGGGAGCATTCAGCCCTCCTGTTTTCTGTCCCAACCAAGTCAGTCGAGCTGGCCCTTCTGCTCTCTCTGCGTTTCCCTGTAGTGCAACCAATGCTTTCTGACACCTGACTGGGTTTTAGTGTCTATCTCAGCTTTTCTGTCCTGGAGGTGTCACCTGGTGTTGGGCAGTTGGGGCAAAGTGGAAGCATGGTTGTGTTGTTTTCTTTTTTAAGCTAAACTGCAGTATAAAGCTTTCTCTTGCCCAGGATGTGCCCTTGGCAGACAGTAGCTCCTGTAGTTAATGCTGCAGGGAAATCTACCCAACTCACGTCAGGTCACTGGCACTCAGAGCCCTGTAAACATCATGCTAGAGTAATCTGGGCAATCGGCAAACAAAAGCAGGGGCACTGCAGTCATTTGTCTGCAACCACTATGTTGAATTATGCTCACTTTAAGTTTTGAAATGTCAGAGCAGGCAGATCAGGATTTTCAGCTGGGACAACTAGAAGTATTGATACATTGGAAGTCAATAGTAATTTACACGCAAAGATCCTGTCTCTCACAATGGGTAGTGTACAAATTTCCGTAATTTATTTTTTTTGCAACTGACTTGAGACAATTGCTTTAAGCTCTTGTACACTTGAGAGAAACGGGCTAGTTCTGTGTCTTGCTCCAGTGCAGAACCAGGCTTTTCCTTTAAATAAGGGCTTACTTTATACTTTCTGTCCTCAAGTGTTAAGGGATTAAGTCTTTACCCCTGGTCTGAAACTATGATTAAATAAGCTAGGAAAAGCATTTCTACTCAAATCAAGGGCTTCCAGTCAGGTTATTGCAAGGAACAAATAGACCTGTTGCTAGCTGGCAACTTGATTTTGTTAACAGTCAACGGCACACACAGATCTAGTTTCACAAATACCTTGAGCACAGAGAGGTGAACAGAGGTAAACAACACATTTTATGTGGCTCCTTCTCTTCGGACTTTCATTTAACCTGCATATGCACAGTCCTGGAAATAATCACGAAGTCCATTAAGTGTACGGTCTTGAACCGAGAAGAAGGAAATAAAATAAATGTACAGCTTCAGAGAAGATAAATATCCAAGCTCAAACATTAACAGGTCAGCTGTTCAGAAAGGCATGTGTCAGTGAGGAAGCTCAAAGAATGCACAATAGGAAGTTCAGGTGAGAACATCTCTGTTGTATTTCATTCCCAGCTGGCAGCCTGGGTGCAGCGGTACCTGGGCCTCTGGGGAGTTAGAAAGAAATCAATCCTTCTCATTTGGTGACCAGTTGTTAACTGTGTCTGCTCAGAGGCATTTCCCAACATCTGCAGTCCCTACGACAAGCTGTTGAAAGGTTATGCTTCCAGTTCAATGTCCACGGCCTGCCTGTAAAGGCCACGGTTCTGAACATGCCTCCAGCTGCAGTCTGTAGTGGGAGGATCAGTTCTGGACCTTTCAATAAGCATTATGATCCTTCACGCCCGGTGATGTGTCCTGTTCCTAGACCACAGGCCTTAGACTGGGCTGAGACTGAAGAGCCAAATCTCTCTCAGCTTGCTTGCATTCCGAGCCTTCCTTCTCCATAAACTGCAATCCAGACTTTTATTGGCATGCTTTGACCTCCCTGATCTGAAATAACCATGCCCAACTCAGGGCATGGCAGCAGAACTTCCTGCAGGCAGAAAAAGGGCAGCTTTCTGCCAGCTCCCTCCCTACTGGCTTTTGGTGGATGCAAAGTGAAGCTCCCTTTCAGTCTTCTCCTGTCACCTTCCACATCAGTTCCAGGGGAGATCTCTGCAGATTTGCTCTTTCGCTCCTTTTTATTTAATTCCCGTGTGTTTCTGGTGCTGACCAGGGTTCAGTAATAACATTGAACCTACCTGTCTTAACAGAGTTGCTTCCTGTGGATTAAAGAAGAGGAGGGAAAGGCTTCTGCACTGCTTGCCCTCATTGCCAGCCTCAAAGCTAAGCTTCCCTTCCCAGCACTGTCAGTAGCACCCGTCCCTACAGGCGGCCTCAGCTGCCCACAGAGCTCACCATCTAATGGACGCAGTACTGCTTCCAACAGTACAGCTACACCAGCAAGAGAGATTGAGAGCAGCTTTTAACTTTCTCCAAGCCTCTTTCTGCATTCCTCCTAGAATGGTAGTGTCTGTATCCCAGCTGCCCCAGGCAGCAAAACATCACCAAACAGCTGTTGTTCTGCCTGTGGAAACAATTTAGTCAGGAAGGAGTTAATGTCTTTTTTCATCTGTCTGTTGAATCAACAAGAGCAGGAACTGCAGCTGGTCTGGGGCTCAGAGGCTGCAGGTGGAGGTGCTTGCTGTCTTACCAGCTGCCACTTTCCTGTAGCTCCCCAGCCACTGTGGGGACAAAGAGCCTTGTCCTCCCTCACTGGGAGCTAGCTGCCAGGGTGAGCTCCTTGCGCGATAATCCCCGACTACTCAGAGGAGGCTCTGCATGGCGTAAGCAATTCCAGTAAACCGGTTCAAGTTTATTTATTTGTATTGCTTTCTTAAGTAGTACGACATGCTCTTTGTTTTCTCTGGAATAACTATCACAACTTAATATTCAGATCACATCGGTATATTCTCATGCCGTCACCTCCAGTCACTTCAGAAATATCCCTGCCCACTCCCACAGATGGTCAGGGCACCTGATACTCAATTCCGTTTTTTATTTTCTATTTGTATTTTTGTTATTTCTTTGCAGACAACAACATTTTCCAAAGCCTTTTACAACACAACAGTAAGTACACTGCATAGGATGAAGATCTATTGCCTACTCAGCACTGTGGTACATATAGGAGCTGGGGAAGTTCTGGAAGAGAAGGAGGTGCTGTTCTGGGTGGGTGGCTGCTGGGGATCTTCTCTGACATACTGTCCTAATGCCACTGACGTTATATTGTAGCAATAAGGGCAGGTGAGATGCTTACAGAACCCCCAGTCCTGCATTTGTGCCTCTTTTCTCGTTTATTTAGAAATGGGCAAATCCAGTAAGTTTGCAGTATTTTACTGCATGAGCTGTCAGCTGCAGGCGGTGGGTCAGTCTGGGCAAGGGAATAACAAGCGATGCGCTTGCCACCATCACTGTGTGATAGGCTTTTTTGTCGTGGGGCCTCAGCTGCCTTTGGAGCTGGGTGGGACATTTTTCAATGGCTAGAAAAATCCAGAGGGTTTTGTTTTGGGTTACACGCAGTTTTCAGGGCCCTGCACTACACGCATTGCTTCTGTGAACCCAGGCAGAGTGTGCAGCACCCTCCACTGACTGATGCTCGAGGGAAGGCCAAGCAGGCAGATGATGTGGCAGGGACAGAGAGCAGCCTGTTGCAAAAGCACATCATTTCTTGGGGCTTCCTGCTATCCTTTTTGCTGCTTCCCCTTCAGAGTCCAGCTTCTCCGGCATGTATTTGTGCTTATTTCCTGCGTACGCTTTTTTTTTTTTTCCAGCCCTAAGCCCCTTTCTGAGGAAGAACATGTATTCCTTCCAGGCAGAGCCATTGCTGGAAGGACCAAAGTCTGGGTTGTTGCTTATGACTGGCACTCACAGGCCACAGCCTCAGGGTGCAGCCGAGTTCTCCGTGTGTAACCTACCATGGGCTGTTATTGAAGTCTTGCAACTGCTTGCTTAGCCTCTGTCCATGTTAGCTTTATATGAAATATATTTTCGCAATGTTCTTTAACCATCTTATTTCTAGACTTCTGCAACTACAATAGGAAACACAGCTGTCCAAGCAGATTGTTATGGGTAAGACTTTGCTTTGTTATTTAATGAGATTGTTTTCATGGAGCATTTTCCCTCTAAAATCAAATCTTTGCTACCTTTGTCCATTCCCATGTGTGGTGCAGCTGGGCTAGATGCCTCTGTTGTGGCCCAGGGCTGCAGTTTTGTCTCTCACATTGGCTATCCTTGTTGCATGCTAGCCCCACACTCTGCTACTGAGCACAGCATTAAAGGATCACCATGCATGCATTTGACCTGATTCTCTTTCTTTGTGAGTTAGTACCAGCCCTGGGTGATTGGAGTAGCTGCAGGGATACCCAGCTTCCTGGCCTTGGTCCTTGCAGTCATCTTGGCAGTGGTCTGTGTTCTCCAGTGGTCAAACTTCAGCTGGAAGCAGGTAAATACCTTCCATCTCCTGGATGCCTTGCCACTTGTGAGCCTAGTCCTCTACATCAGAGTTCTGGTTCAGTACCTTCTGCAGCTCTTAGGATGTTCAAGACTGAACCCCTAGGCACCCCTACCCACAAACCGTCACTGCTCTGCTTAGGAGTTACAGGATCATAAAGGTAAAAGAGAAATTCGTGTGAAAATATGGGAGAGTTACTGCCAAGTGGTCCGTTAACTAGCAGGAAGTAACCAAAGAATCTATCATCATTGTTCTTCAGTGGATTTCTCTTGTTATTTGCTAGAGGAAATCCTTCGTTCAGGAATCCTCTGACTACAAAATAGTGTTATTTAGTTCCCCAAACACTGCCGCATCGTTTCATACTATGTGGTCAACTTTTTCCTCTGTTCCAGCCCATGGGGTGGGTTTAAATGCCCACCTCCCCATTGGTGGGGTAGAGCGAGGGGGTTGTGTAGTACCCTGCCTTGTTCCTCTGGGGTGAAAAAGCATTCATGTGTCCACGGAAGAGGAAAATCAGGAAGCATTGTGGCAGCCAAACACTGATGGTTCTATGGCCCTTTCCTCCCCCTACCACTTTTCTAGGTGTTTTAACCAGCTCTAGGGCTTGCATGGCTCATTGTTTTCTTACTTCAGAACGAAACCTGTAACAGTACCGAGGGAGGTGATTTCCATGTTGTTGTTGTTGGTTGAAGTTTTTTTGATTTGTTTTGTTTTCTCTGTGTGTAATTGTGCTAGTGAGTGTTTTCCCCTATATTAAAGGGGACCAGGTGGGTTTAGGATGATGTAGTGAAGGCGATTCTTGGGCATCAAGGGTTCACTGCTACAAGGTAATTCCCATGGGCTCACATCAAGTGGCCCGTGTAATTGTCCCAGATGAAAAATCATTTTGACGTCCAGCTTAGATTGTTAGATATTATTCCATGTGGTTATTTCGGCCCCGAGTATGTTCTGAGTTCTGAGCACTTTGGTAACAGGACATTTTTTCCCTGCTCTGTACTTCTTGAACTGTTGTTGGTGAATTGTAGATAGGCGGTGTTTGTCACTCTTTCTGCTCACCTCTTCAGACAAGTGGCTGTCCTGAGATACAGGAAGAACACGAATATGAACGATCTCCTCCCAGACCTCCAGATGTAAGTCATCTGTTAACTGATTCTTACTGTAGCACACAGGCTTCCGAGTGAGTTACTAAACAAAGGACTGGCTTTAAGGGTAGCCCTAGACAAATAATAGAGACTTCATGGAAAGCTCTCTCCCCATGCTTGCCTGTGGCTCCTACACTACTGCTGTTTCTAGCTGTATGTCTGTCTGGTGCAATCTCAGATGAGGGGCCAGCAATAGAGTGCCATTGTTTTTAGAGTACACAGGTATTCCAGCTGCATCCTGCATGGGCAAAAATGGAGGGAGGAATGAACCTGAAATATGAGCAAATACATTTTCTTCAAAATACTGCCAAACATTTCCAAAGAAAGGCAGGAATTCTCATGCACTGTATTCTCTCTAGCCTGAGTACTTTGTTACAGCCATTGCAGAAATAATATTTTGCTTCTAGGACTTTTATCTGACCATGATGGAGGAGACGACAAACGTCTACGTAAATGGAGATCAACAAAAACACTTCAGACCAGACATCCAAGCACAGGCAAAGCCCTCAAGGATGAATAAGCCCAGAAGAGAGCCACCTGTGGTGGAATACGTTTATGAAAATCATCCTCCCTTTCACTGAGAGAAAAGCACCAAATTGTGGCTGGAACCAGAAATAACAGACACAATCCTTTTCCTGGACACTAGGGGCTACACAGCTGCATTTCATGAACAAGAGTTTTCTCTTTGTGCATACAGGAAATTCTAGAGAACAGGACAAAGAGACTGCATGGCGAAAGAACCCGTTTGGAATTATGCCTCTGAGATATGGAAGCAAAATGAGATTCCCCTCATTTCGGAAGTAACAAAGTGCTGTGGGAGAGGTGGTCTTGCTGTTCTCCTGAATTTAGTTTATTTTAATAAAGAACATCTAAATCCTTGTAGTGACAGTAGAGTGGACAAGTAGAGTGTTTGCTGGAATCCCCAGATTCAGGTTCTTGAGCTCCTCACAACTGCTTGGGAAAACATGAATGAACCCTTGTTTTCATTTGACAGAAGGAGACTAGACTGTAAATGAGGTGAAGTGATAAGCCCAAGAAAACTGGAGGGAGTGAAGTTCCAGCTGCTGACTTTAGCCCCAGGGATGGCAATTTCCCTTAGTTCTCGGCTAATCCTTACCCACAGTGGTGTCTCACTCACACTATTTTCTCTGTGCCCCTACAACAGGTATTTCAGCCAGGAGGTGAAGTAGGAATGCTTATTCTCCTATGATTTCAGTAAGAGACACCATTCAGAGAAATGGTCTCCTCTGCAGCCCCATCTTGATTCATGCGAGGATGCTGGGTGGCCACGGTGACAGGCAGGGTTGTGTTGGAAAATGCTTTGGGAAGAAAGAGGAGCCGTAGGGAAGATGCTCCCCGCCTGTGGAAAGGCTGGGCCATGGAGTACCCTAGGAATGAGAGGGGCACCCAGGCGGAGACAGAGGTCCCACCAAAGGGGCACAGCATTGAAAGTAGCCAGAGCTTCAGCCTGTGAATGGAGGAGTGCTGTCATCCAGGAGGGATGCTGCCGCTGTTCTTCTGCAGGCTGCAGGGCTGGCAGGGTTCCTTGCAGGCAGCAGCAGGAATCTGGTGGTGAAGCAGGCAGGGGTTTTCGCCCTGGGAAGGTCAGCTCTTCTGGCAGCGCCGTGGCCACAGGTGCTGTGACCTGCTCTGCAGTGGAGCAGTGGCTGCGGGGACTGCCCCAACCCAAAGAAAGCAGCAGCTCAAGGCCTCATAAATAGATTTTTCTTTATTGGGCTGTTAATGTACACGTACCATACTGTCCATCAGCAGAGCATGCTGCCCTCAGTGGGACACGTGCTGCAGGTCGTGGGCAGCCGCAGGAGCCCTGTTTGTAAGCAATTTGGCTGTTCAGTGGGACTTCTGCACTCAGTGAGCACACACAGTGTCAGTGGTTTGAAGAGCCTGGGACTCTGGGAGCTATCTTCCTGGAGGTGTTGTGTAGGTGAGCCAATACTCCTGTCATTGGATTTAGTAGAGGCGTAGAGATATAGAAGACTAGATGGGCTAGGGAACACTGCACAGAGGTTTCGTGCCCTTCAGCGGGGAAGAGCACAGAGCTGGTAAAAGGGAGGAACATTTCCTAATCCACTCAGCGTAGGGGTTATGCTGAGCTCCTCAGGCTTGAGGACAGCCTTCAAGGTGAAGTTCTGCAAGATGGTGGTCAGGAACAAGAATATCTCCATGCGTGCCAGGCCCTCTCCAGGGCATATTCGCTTCCCTGGAAGTAAAGACAACAAATAGCGCTGAGCAGGTGCTGCTGTGTGGGTTGGAGTTTGTGCTAGGCCTACGTGCTATGCAGCTTGTTTACTAGGTGCAGCTAGTAAATAAAGCTAGTAAATAGCAGCAGGGAGGTGACTGACTGGGTGTGTGAACGAAGAACAGGAGAAGCCTGGAGAGTGGAGGGAGGAGGCATCACGTGGAGAGGTCGAGAGAGTGAGGTGACACAGCGTGGGTGAGAAAGAGGAGGGCTGGGGCTGTTGGTAGGTGAGTGGTTGCGAGTAGCCTACTTAAAGGTGCCCAGAAAGAGTGGCACCTCCCAGTAGGAGTTCTAAAAAGCCCCCAAAAGAGAGGGCTGATGTGGGTGGGAAGGAACAGCAGAGAGTAGGTACACAGAGAGCAGCGAGCCCCAGGGAAGTAGTGGCAGGACCACACGGGGAGCAGGTGCTATGGGAAAAAGCAGGGTGGTTCCCCCAGGGGAGGACAGCAGCTCCTGGGAGAGGAAGCCTGTGTGTTACCTGCTGAGAAGGGCATGAAGAGTTCACTCTTCCTAAAGGTGCCGTTCTCGTTCAAGAAATGTCCAGGATTAAACTCATGTGGGTTTGGGAACTCCTTGCTGTTATACAGCACAGAACTGAGGACGGGGAAGATTGTGGTGCCCTGCAGTAAGACAAGAAGAGCAGAAGTGAAGGGGAGGTGACTAAGGTCACTTAACCCCACTGCCTGTCAAGTTAAGGCTGAGGTAATTAGTGCAATCCTCTCAGAGCCTTCAGCGGCCCTTTGGGGACTCTCCCTTTGGAGAGGCACATTTAGGGAGGCCCTGCTAGATGTTACAGCATAGACAGTTGTTCTGGCTGCCCCTCCTGTGTTCCCTTTCTGTTTCAGCCCATTTATCCTCTCCTTTCTCTGGTTGTTTGGGGACACCCCACCTAATTCTTCTTTCTTGGTGTTTCACTATAATGAACTTGTAGATGTACAATGTTCCTTCTTTTCTGTGAGCCCTGAAAAGCAAAAGCATACAAGACTGTAGCTCTCTTCTCTTCTGACAATTTTTTTCCTGCCTCCATCCTCTTTCTTCTTACTTTCTGAGCAGCCCCTGACTGGGGAACAGGATAAATGATCCAGAAGTGATGACAAAAGAGCACTCTGCTAGAAGCTGGACTCTGCTAGTTCCCTGGGTGCTGTCTTGATTTTACAGTGACAGATGAAAATCGTGACGCCAACAGGCCCCATGTTGCTGTTCCCCCAGTGTTTGTGGTCCCTCAGAAGATGGGAAGTAACATGAGCATCACTGCAGTGGTCCAGGCCAAACCAGGCCATGGGCTGCCCTAGCCTATCAGGCTGCCTCTGGGAGTGGCCAACAAGGATTGCCTCAGTAAGTGTGTAAGAACAGGGCAAACAGGTTCTGTTCATTCATCTGAATGTAAATAGTTTCCATCACATTTTGCCTTGGGGTCTCTACTCTCAATAATCACAGACTGACTCTGCCTCCAAGGAGATGCCAGGCTCCCCCAGATGGCAGTGAGCAGTTCCCCAGCTTTGCTGCCTTTGTGAGGAGACACTGCTCTGTTCTATTTGTGAGCTCAGCATGTTTCTACTGATAGGTCAACCCACAGAGCAAGTGAGCAGAGGTGTTGGGCAGACCTAGTGTTCCAGTCTCAGCCCAGGGGACAGCAACAAGGAATTGCAGGTATGCTACAGCAGCCTGGGGATCTGAGGAAAACTCTATGAAGGCCCAGGTGATGACATGGTCAGGTCACAGCATTTCTAGCTTCAGGCGTGTAACCGACAGCCTGAGAGCAAGCATGCTGCCACCTTGTTGCTGGACTTGAGGGAGCTTGCCCACTAACCTTGGGAATGAAATGCTCTCTGAAGTAGATGTCTTTGGTCACAGCATGAGGGATGCTCAAGGGGATGAGGGTGATAAAGCGCTGGATTTCATGAGCCACTGCATCTGTGTAGGGCATCTGGGTCCGGTCAGCCACACAAGGTCTTCGTGATCGTCCTACGACCCGGTCAATCTCTTCTTGAACTTTCTCTGTCAAGAGAAGCACAAACCATAAGATGGGTGAATAAAGCCAAACCCACCCAAACAGCTTGTCCTAAGCTGTCCACAAACCTCATGGATTTGCTAGCAAATGATGGGAGCATTTATATTGATTTTGGTGTAGTCTGGAAAGCAACTCCACTGCAGCCTGTGCAAACAATGCCCTTATAACAAACTTGGCTAAATAGGAGTAGCAAGAGAGAAAGATGTGGACACAGCCAAATCCCTCGCTGATGAGGGGGTGCATTTGCTGTTGATGGCCAGTGAAGCTGAGGGATGTGTAATGGCCCTTGAGGGGTATGAGCATACAAGGACTTTGCCCATTTAGGTAGAATATGAGAGAAGAGAAGTTGAAAAGGCAGTAGCATTAGATCTGTGTCCAGCCCAAGGGAATGGCTAGAGGAGAAGAGATCATAGACTGGTACCTTGTATCTGTGGGTATTTGAGAAGAAGCAGAAACCCATATCTTAAGGTGGTGCTAGTCGTCTCAGTTCCACCAGTGAACAAGTCAAAGGCTGTGGTTATCAGGTTCTTCAAGTGGAAGCTGGAATTGGGATTGTCTTTTTCCTAGAGAAAAGGCTGGGTTATTTCTCTAGTTGAACTGAGAAAAGGGCCCTTTCTTGTGTCACCGTGGGCCCTGCTTTCCACCCAGAGCTGTTGCATTTCTCTGATAAGGTGCGGCAGCCATGTAGGACATTTCAATGCTATCTCTGTGCAGTAAGCAAGACCCCAGAGCAGCCTTCTTTGAAACTGCACACTGTATGTTAGGTATATAGCCGTCTGCTTGCCCTTGCTGTGCCAACTGCTTTCCAGTGCAAGAGCTGCAAGACCAGCCTGCAAACGCCCCTGTGTTTTGGTGCAAGCAGTTGTAGGTCTTGGTGTCCAAGCAGCTGTGGGTAATGAACATGGAGGGTGCAGACCACCAGCTGTAAGCTGCAGCACAGGCAACATCAGGGGTGTTGTCAGTGCCTTTCCACTTGCACAGACAGTTGCTTGTGTTCAGCCCTCACAAGGGGATATCCCAATATTTGTATTAGTTAGGAAAGGAAAGGGTGTTTGGGGATGAGCTGGGGCTGTGTGCTCTCTCCTTACTTCCTGCATTTTGCTGAGAAAGCAGTCAATGAAATCCTGAGGAGAGCTGGGATCCAGGTAGGCTTGGTGTGTCTTCACTTCCTCTGCTACAAAGGCTTTTACAGCATCAACTTCTTTGAATATTCTGTTGTGTGGGCCAGGGAAGTAATCCAGGATCTCTGGGAACATCTGGTATAGCTGGAAGGAAAGAAAGAGGAGGTCTTAGTAGGAATCCCAGAGGTGGAGAAAAAGAGTGGTTAGGACTAGGGAGAAGCTGCACTTAGTTGGCAAAACCAGCTGCATTTGCAAGGGTGTTTCTTGCTCTTGAGCAGCAGAACATTGATGGGTCCTGGTTTGAAGGTTGAAGTGAGACTTCATTGGGAGGGAAGCCTCCTGCTCCCCTGGGAGAATGTCACCACTGTGAAATAGTTGCTGAAGGTACCTGTCCCCAGCGGGAGCTGAGCATCTCAAAGATGTTGTTCATGTTGTTCATCAGAGACAGGAACTTCTTGTCTTTATAGTCATATCGTTTCCCAAAGATAACGGAGCATATGACATTGGAGACGGTGCAGCTCAGCATAAATGTTGGGTCGAAGGGCATTTCTGTGAGTTCAGAAAAGTTATAAGCCATTAAAAAAGAAATCACAAAAAAAGGCAAAACCTAAAAACCTACAGCTACTGTGGGTAACCTGACCTCTGGTGGTTAGTGGAAACTCACAGGTTAGTGGAAACTCACAGTGCCTTATTGACACAGAAGGGTTCTTCAAAAAGTACAGCACATAATCATGGAATTATTAACTGCTTTGTAACGAGGGGCAGCTGTTGCAAAGACCAAATGCATGGGAACATCAATTCACAGAATCACAAAATGGTTGACAGACGTCTGGAAATCATCTTGTCCAGCCCCTTCTAGAACCACTTGCCCAGGACCATGTCCAGACATCTTCTGAATACCTCTAAGGATGGAGACTCCACAACTTATGCTTAAGAACATGGGCTCCCTAAATGCAATCTTTTTTTTTTTTTCTTTCTTTTTTTTCTTTTTTTTTTTAAATAAACTATATTAAAAATAGACTATACTCTTTGTTTTTCTGAGCTCTTCAAGCAAGTGCTCGGCTTCCTCTTGGATCCTCTCTTCAATGCTCCTTTTCCCCATCCCAAAGTTGCGCAGCGTGGTGAGAGTAAACCGACGGACATGTAGCCACCCCTCGTTGTTGCTGAAAATAATGCCTGCAGAGGAAGGAGAAAGAGCGAAGACCTGACTTTGGTGCGCTGGATGTAAGATAAATGGAGACTCATGATGACAGTGAATGCTAACCCTGTAAATAGCAATGACATAGCATCTCAGAGTACTGTGGTCTGGAGACAACCTCTGGAGGTCCAGTAGTCCAGCTGTCTGCTTTTGGCCTTCTCCAGCACATCCCCAACCTCCTTGTGAACAATTCATCCCTCACATCCACACAGAACTTCCTGTGCTGCAGCCTGAGGCTGCTGCTGCTTGCCTTTCCACTGTGCATCAGTGAGATAAATCGAGCCCCATTTCTTAGAAATCCTCTTTGGGTGGTGGAAGCCAGCAGTTGCAGGCTGCCCTGCCTGCCGTTCTCCAGGTGGGACCCCCCCCATGTCACTCATGTCCTTGTGCATGGCATGCCCCATGCACACCCTGCCACACTTGTCCTCAGCCCTTCCCTTAGCATCAGGAGGAGCTCAGTCAGTGAACATACCTAATCCTTCGTTAGCCCGGTCTCCCAGTGGCATCCTTCCTCTGGCAGCAAACTCATCCCCACGATCAATCAAGGCTTCTTTTACCACGTCATGTCCACACAGCACCACCACTGGATCAGAGCCCAGGTGCACTGTGAAAACTGGCCCATACTCTTCGCTGAGCTGTCAAAATGCAAGAGAGAACACGGCCATGTAGAGAGGAGGAGTTGAAAAGTGACCACACTGCTGCATTGTTCTGCGGGCAGTGCAGCCTCACAGACCAACAGGGTTAAGATCTGGTCCTCTCATGGCAAATGTCAGTCAGCCATCAGATCCTAAGCAAGGGTGAGAGCGTGGGGGAGAGGGGACGACGACAGCTGAGATCCCCATGGCTTTTCTGCTCCTCCGGGGTTGGCAGTCATCAGGCTATAGCCACATGTTGTCCCCATGCACAGAGCACACACACTTCTCACCCCGAGAAGAAACCGAGGGGAAAAAGAGAGTCCTTACCTTCTCAAGGGTTTTGGCTAAGTCCTTTGGTTTCACCTGCAGCAGATTCCCTAGGATGGGAAGAGGAGCTGGTCCTGGAGGCATCTTCCCCTTTCCAGACCTGATTTTCCATCTTGCGAAGTTGAGCAGGCAAACAACACAAACCAGGAGAACAACAGTTGCTGCCCCCAGCAGCTCCATTTTCCAAGTGGAGGAGAGCTTGAGAGGCTCAGGAGGAATCAAGTCGGGCTGCTCAAGCCTGAGCTTATATACTGAAGTGCTCTGCTCTGTTAGGTCAACATCACGTTTTTGATCACGTGGCTGAGTTATCCAATGTTACTAGTCAATCATTTGAGACTGCCGTGTTGCGAAACCAGGACTGAACTTCTCCAAAGTTAATTGGTCATTAACAACACACCTTGTCTCAAGCAACTGTAGAGGCCAACAGAGATTAAGTTAAAAATGTGCTTGTAAGACTTGATTTGTTTCACTTAAACTTCATTGTTACAGAGATAATAGTATGAGCTGGGCATTCCACTTGAGGTGCTCCAGAAATTTGCTGTTATGAGAGCACCTTCCGCGTACCTCGGTGCCGTGTGGGTTTCCCATTCTGCAGCATTGTTTGCGTTAGTTCTCAGTGGGGACAGCCATCCCTGCTTGTTCCTGAAGGCTTCCTGGTGCTAGCAGGGGAGGTCACACTGCAGGCAGTGTGCTGAACACACGGATGTGTTGTCTTGTGAGCAAAGCAAGTGCCTCAGTTTCTCTCCCTAGGGGATGGTATGGCCTCACAAGAGAGGAAGGTATAAAATATTCACCTAGCACAGGCAGAAAGGTCTCCGGGCATGGTGATAGACACAATGGGCCTACTAGAAGAGAGACGTATGAAAAGGAACCTTGAGACTCTGACCTCTTCAAGCTTTTGTAAAGGAGAGAAAGAGGGAGATGAGGAGGTAGAGAAGAGAGTAATCAAGAACTTGAGAGGGCTTCTAGGGAATGGGTTCCCAGGCTGAGAAAGAGCTGAACTTGTGAGAGATTGAGTAAAGGTTAGTGCAAACTGAGAAATAGTTTGCAGTTGCAAAGACAAAAATGCCCACCCAACCTACTTCTGGAACATGGCATCATCAAAACAAGTTCTTCTTTTGTTAATGTTTGATGGGTGCACCCTCAGCAAGTCTGTGGCTGATGCCAGCTGAGTGGTGCAGTGGAAACTCTAGAGGGAAGGGATGCCATCCAGAGGGACACTGACATTGAGAGGTGGGCCCATGTAAATCTCGGGAAGTTCAACAAGGCCAAGTGCAAGGTCCTGCGCCTGGGCTGGGGCAATTACAAACACCAGAGTGGTGAACAGGATGAGAACAGCCCTTTGGAGAATGACTTGCAGGTACTGGTGTATGAAAATCTCGATGTGAGCTGGCAGTGTGCACTTGCAGCACAGAAATCCAGTCATCTCCTGGGCTGTCTCAGGAAATGTGGCCAATAGGTCAAGGGAGGCAATTCTCCCTCTCTATTCTGCACTCATGACTCCCCCAGTGGAGTACTGCGTCCAGCCCTGGGGGCTCCAGCGCAAGGGAGACATGGACCTGTTGGAGTAGGACCAGAGGAGAGCCACGGGGATGATCAGAGGGCTGGAGCACCTCTCCTAGGAAGATTTGGGGTCATTTAACCTAAAGTAGAGAAGGTTCCAGGGACACCGTATAGTGACCTTCCAGTACTTAAAGGAGGTTCACAAACGAGATGAAGAGAAACTCTTTACCAGGGTGTGCAGCAGTAGTACAAGAGGTAATGGTTTTAAATTAAAAGATTTAGAGTAGATCTAAGGAAGAAATTCCTCATGATGAAGGTGGTTGTATAGTGGAACAGGCTGCCCAGAAAATCTGTGACTCTTGCAAGCTGACAGATCTCATCCAACGAGGTTAGGGGATGGGTGACTTGGTGGGAATTAGCTGAGGGCCTGGGTGAACTGGATGCTTGGTCGGAGTGTGCTGGGTTTGCGGTGCAGCAGCACATTCATGTGAGTTTTGCCTTCACTCAGAGATGCTAGTGAAGGTCTCCACCCCCTGCAAAAATTTCAATAGCTTACCTATGAGTTTTGAAGTCATCCTTGCTCTCTAACATAGGTGCAATAATTTGCTTATCTTTCTCAAATATTTTTATATTTTTATCTTTACTTGTTTTTCTTTTTTAAACTCATTTCACTTCTTATAGACTGGTATCTGATTATTGCCAATAAGTTCAAGCTAGTTTGTGATCTTCTGATCTCATCTGCTGTATCAGCTTAGGCCTTGCCAGGGCAGTTCATGGAAGTTTATGTGTGTCTAAGGACATCTAGCCAGTGACAGTGGAGTTCACGGGAGTTCGCCCTGCTGCATGTGGCCTCTCTGCTGCTAGTTCATGACTCCGTCACCTTTTCTGTAAAGTTCTTCTGTTCCTGGGAGGAAGGGTTCATTTCTCAGTTCTGCCTCACAGTTTGTATATTTTAGGCAAAATATTCCCCAGCAGAAATATTTTCAAGGTTTCTCTCTCTCTCTCTCTCTCTCTTTTATTTTTATTTTTTAATCAAGATGAAATCAGTGTATTCCAAATATCCCCACCCCCGGCAGACACACTGATGATTTACAAGGCAGGAAAACTCAGAAAATTAGTCACGCCGACCTTTCCCCGAGGGAAGCCATGGGCATTTTCATGTCATCCAAGTGACACTATTTTCTGGGTGCTTGCTTCTACTTGCAGAAGCCATGAGTATGCAGGGCTGGTTGTTCCTCTCCATCCACGTGAAAGTGCAGGGAAGCCAAGCTCAAAGCCCCTCCCTCCATCTTCTCCAGGAACTTTGTCTTAAATCCTTTGGAGGCAGGCATTTGGGATTTTCAAATAAAGGGCTAACAGTGTCATAGCTTTGCCTCTTCTTTCTAAAATAAATCTTAAGCTTGAGGAAAATAGCATAACTGTGCAGAATCTCTTGCAGGCTTGCTGTCTGCTCCTTTTCTTCTTGGACCTTGGTTCAGAAGGTGACACTGCCAGTGCCACCCCTGCCCACTATGCAGCCAGCACTCCTCTTCCACAGGATGCTTCGTGTGGATATCCCTGCTGTCTGCAGATGCCTTTTGGCTTCTGGGGACAGTGTGTCCACTGTGGTACACCTCTGTGCACAGCTGTTCTGCACAATGCTGCAGGCTGTAGCCTTGGCTCTCATCTTCCAAGAGGTTGGGTGGACAGTCTTTTATTTAGTGTGGAGGTGAGGAGATCATATCTGGGGTTTGGCATCTCAAGCTGAGGGGATGTGGCAGTGCTGTACACCCCTCCATCAACTGGCACTAGAGTCCCAAAGGTCCAAAGGCTCGCTTTTGGGGAGCCAAAACTGGGGAAGGGAACTTAACTGAAACTGTTCTCAGCACAGGTATTGCTGTGGTGAGTCTACAGCACTCCAGGTGTTTTTTCAAATAGAGTTTTCTTCAAGTACCTGTAAATATTTTTCCTATCAGCGTAAACAAACTATTGGCGAGTTAAAATTTAATGAAAACTGTCTCTTTAACTCCAAAGTACTTTATTTATTTGTTTTCATTATCCTAATTATCAGCAAGTAATCCAGTCAAGTACACCATTCAGGTGTTCACAGTGGCTGTGAGACTTGGGCAAAGTTTCTTGGCACACCTCTCCGTATGACATCAGTTTCTACAGAGATCACAGGCTTATCACAGAATCACAGAATTTCTAGGTTGGAAGAGACCTCAAGATCATCGAGTCCACAGCAGAACACATTAGAAGGGACTTTGAAAGATTATCTGGACCAGCCTTTTGTGGAAAAGGGTGCTAGCTGAGGTTGAAGTTTCCCTCCTTGCCAAAGTCCAAATGTTTTCCCTAGTGCCTCTCCACCATGGCTGCCCAGTGCCCAGGAAGTGCTGGGGAGAGCACACGCAGTTCATGAGCACTGCTCAAAAGCAGGCAGCCTGTCAGGATCCATTCCCTCAATCCCAGCTGTGCAAAACTGCTGAGAAGGTCTTGTGCTTTGTGGAGCAGTATTTAGTCCGAGAGCAGAAGGGCTGACATGTTGCAAGGGAAAGACTGTATGTGCAAGGGTGTGAGATGCATTGCAGTTATGGGCAGGCAGTGGGTACTGGCAGGCAAAATGTTCCCTGGGATCACGGAGGTTCACCCTTATCTGTGTTTCTGGGCCATTTTAGGCTTCCCAAAGGAAACCAGTCAGCTTCTGAGGATCAATGTCCCACAGTGTGTATGGGCCTGTCACCCAACAGCCTGCCCTGGAACAGTCCTGCAGCTATCCCCACACAAGCTGCACTGCAAACAAGGCTGAAGTCCGGAGTTGGGAGTATTCAAGGGCATCGCCTCTTTTTGCTTGTGCAAAGCTCCCTGAGCTTCCTAGTTTTCCAGAGGTTTCATGTGGAGCATTGTTCTGTGCTTACATGTCAGCACCCTGTGTCTAGCATTTGAAGCAGTGGCACCTTTAAAAGAGAAAAAGAGCATCGACACTTGGCTTTTTGCACTTGTGTGGTGTAATAAATAATCAAAGCAGCAGTAGGGTCCATGGGGAAAAGAAGGTACATCTCCTGGATTCTTCTGGTGATGGGAAGAACTCAGGGTCAGAAAAGGAGTTTGAAGGCTCTTCCGAGGCTCCAGAGTAAATTGCATGGATGAGCCACTCTCAGCTGTGTGATATGAACACAAACACATCTCTTGACATAAGCTCAGCTCCTACCTGTTGGTTTGCTGGAAGGGATGCAAACAGCCTGTGACCAATTCAGAGCCAGGTGAGAGCAATAGAAGGTGTTAAACTGCTGGGCTGGGTCCACCTGGACACGCCAGGAATTGGTGGTCTGTGGTGGTTTTACCATGCTGGGCAGCTAAACCTCACAACCGCTCTCTCACTCCCCCTCCTTTAGATAAGGAGGGGGAGAAGTAAAGCAAAGAACAACTCACGGGTTGAGATAAGGATAATTTAATTAAAGGGAAATAATTATAATAATTAAATAAAGACTACCATGAACTAAACAATTTAACTAAGGGGAAATAAAAGGGAAAGGGGAAAAAGGGAGGAAAACAAACAAACAAAATAAATGAAAGCTATATGGAAGTGCAGAGGAAAGAAATTACTCTCTACTTCCCACAAATGAGCGATGATTGACCACGTCCTTGAAGCAAGGCCTCAACACACGCAGCCGGTGTTCGAGAGGAGGACCGACATCTTCTCAACGAGAGCCCACCCCTCCCCTCTTCTTCCTGTTTCCACCTTTTATTGCTGAGTGTGACACCACATGGTATGGAATATCCCTTTGATTGGTTTAGGTCAGCTGCCCTAGTGATGTTTCTCTCCTCACTTTTTTGCCCACCCCCTAGGAGGGTTAGAGAAAGGCCCAATGCTGTGCCACTGCTGCTCAGCAGTAGACACAACACTGGTGTGATAACACTGCTGTTCCAGCTACAAGTACAGAGTACGGCACTGAATGGGCTGCTGCCGGGAAAGTTAACATTCCAGCCAGACCCAGTACATGGTCCCAGCTTGCTCCACAACTTAAAAGGCCAGAGTAGGAGCAGGTGCTTCATGGTCCTCAGCAGGAGAGCAGGATGGGTGTTGTAGGGCAGGCTAGGCCTGTGTGTGGAGCTCTGTTCTTCTGGGGGTTGCTTGGTCCCTTTGCTTTGGTTGTGGGGGCTCAGGGTAGCTTTCTTGATGAACCTGGCCTGCTGGCTTGTGGTCCAGATAGCTTGCAGTTCACCTTACCCGTGGGCTGGGAAGGGAATGTTTCCTTTGTGCTGACCGCTTGGGGTAAGTGAGGGCGATGTCAAGGGGCCTTTTGGCTGCTGCTGTCTTTACACAGTGCAGAGGTATGGCTGGAATGAGAAGAAAAGGGCTGGCTCTGATGTGAAGTGCTAACAGCTTCAGTGCTTTGTGTGCGACTTGGGAGCTGATTATAAGACCCAGCCCTCATGGGCAAGGTTTAGGTGGCCCTGGCTGCTGGGTTCCCTTGTGTCCCTCTGCTGGTTGGGACCCTGTTTCCTACAGGAAGTTGGGGTTGTTGCAGGTCCCTGTTTTTGGTGTGGCATGCTGAAGCCCCTGCTGCTGTCTGCTTTTCCTCTAGACACTGAGGGGAAGGCACATGCCCTGCACAATGACTCTGGCTGTGGGCTCTGGGTTTCGGGGGCTCCAGACGGCTCCAGGAAAGTGTCAGTCTCCTACACCAGCTGCTATGTCTTTGAATGGGTGAGTGACCCCAGGGACCCTGCTGGGGCTGTGCTTACTGCTGCTCTGGCTGCCCTGACTGGTGTGGTTCTCCCCCAGGATGGCAACTACCTCATGATTGTGGGGCTTGAAGGCACAGATGCAACTGGGCAGAGGGTTCTTCAGGAAGAGAAGCTGCTCAGGTGCCCTGTGGACCTTCCTGGTAAGACTCTGACAGCTCCTTAGGAAACCCTGCCTGTGCCTAGTGGCTGCTCCAAGTCAGCCTGGGATTGGGAAGGGGAGCTCATGGCTGCCCAGGAGACTCCCTGGGGAAGGATGTGGATGCAGGAGCCCAGCTTGCTGGGCACTTGTGCCTCAGCCAGCTCTGGGCCGTGTGTTTGACTCTCACCTGAGTCCATGAAACTTCCCTTGATTTATATGCAGAGTCATCAGGACAACTTACACCACTGTCCTCTCTGTTTTTGTCACACACACACACATACCCCTACTGTTCCTGTGCTTTCTGAAAACTTATGCTACCTCTTGCAGCCCTGGATGCCCCAAGCAGCAGCGTCTGCTCTGCTGTCCGCAGCCAGGACCGGCTGCCCTGTGCCTCCTCCCCTGTCAGCCAGGGAGACTGTGAAGCACGGGGCTGTTGTTACAACCCCAGGGACAGGGTGAAGACTTGCTACTATGGCAACACAGGTAAGTGTAGGCCCCTGTTCTCCCCTCCTGGAGGAGCTGCTGGCTGGGAAGCTTCCTTTCCTTGGCAGAGCAGGGTTGGTGCATAGCAGGCCCACAAGTGGCTTAGGGTTGTGGTTTTGGCTGTCAAGGATACTGCCTCATGGAAGTGTCCAGTCACTTTGATTATTGCAACGGAGCTGGCTTTAGGGCCAGGATCAGTGTTACTGTGGGGCACAAGTCTATAGAGCTGGCTGCAGTTGCACGTTGTTGTGCTCAGTGTGTGCTCTGGGGCTTAGAGGCAGGAGGACCTGCAGGACTTGCTGCTCTTGTCTCTGCTGTGATGCGTAGGGCTGTTTGTCCCTGAACTCAAAGCTGACTGTTTTCCTCCAGTGACAGCTCACTGCACACCAGATGGCCGGTTCTCCATTGCTGTCTCTCGGGATGTGACCCTGCCACCTGTTATCCTGGACTCTGTGCGTCTGGCCAGTGGGCCAAGTGCTGGCTGCACCCCTGTAGTGAAGAACAGTGCCTTTGTTGTGTACCAGTTCCCACTTTCTGCCTGTGGCACTACTTTTCAGGTAAGAGCTGCAGCTGTCACCAGGCAGGACTGCGAGCTCCACATAGACCTGGAGAAGCCTGATGTGGCTTTGGCTATTTAGTGGGCACCCTACAGGCTTCTGGAGGCCAAACACTGTTCTGCAGCCTGGCTTTACTGCAGCCACAGTGCCTGGTCTGTTGTTGCAGGTCACTGGAGACCACGCTGTGTATGAGAATGAGTTGGTGGCATCCAGGGATGTGAAGACTGGGAGCCTTGGCTCTGTCACTAGGGACAGCACTTTCAGGTAATACTCTGGAGCTGGGACTGCTGCTATGTGCAGCCTTCCTGGAGGCGTTCTTGCTTGTTGCAAGTTCTGAGCTCACAACAGGGACACTGGTGTAGGGTAGGGACTGGCGTGTCCCTGATTCTCTAATCAGAGGAGTAAAGCTGTTGCTGATCAGTGATGCTACAGATTGCAATCTGAACTCCAGGGAACTTCTAGTAGGTAAAAGGAAGTGTTGGAGGGAAGACTGGGACTATAACTAACTTAAGGAGATCATTAGGTTTCAGCCTTGGAGAAAGGTAGATACTCAGCATCAGAGTGAACTTGCTTGACTTGGGGTGTTCCTGTTCTACCAGGCTACATGTCCGCTGTAGTTACTTGATCACTGGGAGCTTCATCCCCCTGAGTGTTCAGGTCTTCACACTGCCACCACTCCCTGCCGTGTCCCAGCCGGGTCCTCTGTCCTTGGAGCTGCGTGTTGCTTCAGGTATGAGGTCCATGCTACTTGCTCTAGCTTCTTGGGGTGGGCGGAGGCGGCGTTAGCCCAGTGGCAAGAGGTGCTCACATAACCCTGTCCTACCTGGGCAGGAGCCTTCAGGGTCACAGGTTCGAGGCCTGCCTGGGGGGCTGACATCGCTCTCCCTGTTTTCCCACTAGACCTTCTCTTCACAAACAGAGAAGGACTGGTGGTAGATGGGTGGGTCGGAAGCTGTCTTGGGCAGAGTGACCACGAAATGGTGGAGTTCTCCCTTCTTGGTGAGGCCAGGAAGGGGACCAGTAAAACCACACTATTGGACTTCTGGAGGGCTGACTTTGGCAACCAGTGTCCTGAGCAGCTCAGAGTCCCTTGGGAGGTGGTTCTGAAGGGCAGAGGAGCCCAGGAAGGCTGGGAGCTCTTCAAGAAGGAAATCTTAATGGTGCAGGAGCGGTCTGTCCCCATGTGCCCAAAGATGAGCTGGTGTGGAAGAAGACTGGCCTGGCTCAACAGAGAGTTGCAGCTTGAGTTTAGGAGGAAAAAGAGGGTTTATAATCTTTGGGGAAAAAAGGGCGAGCCACTGAGGAGGACTGTAAGGATGTTATGAGGCTGTGCAGGGACAAAATTAGAAAGGCCAAAGCTCATCTGGAGCTCGATGTGGCTACTGCTGTTAAAGACAACAAAAAATCTTTTTACAAATACATCAATGCAAAACGGAGGACTAAGGAGAATCTGCATCCTTTACTGGATGCGGGGGGGAAACCTTCTTACAAAAGATGAGAAGGCGGAGGTGCTTAATGCCTTCTTAGCTTCAGTCTTTAGTGGCAATACCGGTTGTTCTCTGGATACCCAGTACCCTGAGCTGGTGGAAGGGGATGGGGAGCAGAATGTGGCCCTCACTATCCATGAAGAAATGGTTGGCGACTTGCTACGGCACTTAGATGTGCGCAAGCTGATGGAGCTGGATGGGATTCATCCGAAGGGCACTGAGAGAACTGGTGGAGGAGCTGGCCAAGCCGCTTTCCATCATTTATCAGCAGTCCTGGCTATCTGGGGAGGTCCCAGTTGACTGGTGGCTAGCAAATGTGATGCCCATCTACAATAAGGGCCGGAGGGCAGACCCGGGGAACTATAGGCCTGTCAGTTTGACCTCAGTGCCAGGGAAGCTCATGGAGCAGATTATCTTGAGAGTCATCACGTGGCACTTGCAGGGCAAGCAGGGGATCAGGTCCAGTCAGCATGGGTTTACGAAAGGTAGGTCCTGCTTGACAAACCAGATCTCCTTCTATGACAAAGTGATGCACTTGGTGGATGAGGGAAAGGCTGTGGATGTGGTCTACCTTGACTTCAGCAAGGCTTTTGACACAGTTTCCCACAGCATTCTCCTCAAGAAACTGGCTGCTCTTGGCTTGGACTGGCGTACGCTTCGTTGGGTTAGAAACTGGCTGGATAGCCGGGCCCAAAGAGCCATGGTGAATGGAGTCAAATCCAGTTGGAGGCTGGTCACTAGTGGTGTTCCCCAGGGCTTGGTGCTGGGGCCGGTCCTCTTTAATATCTTCATCCTTGATCTGGACAAGGGGATCGAGTGCACCCTCAGTAAGTTCGCAGGTGACACCAAGCTAGGTGTGTGTGTCGATCTGCTTGAGGGTAGGAAGGCTCTGCAGGAGGATCTGGATAGGCTGGACCGATGGGCTGAGGTCAACTGCATGAAGTTCAACAAGGCCAAGTGCCGGGTCCTGCACCTGGGGCGCAATAACCCCAAGCAGAGCTACAGACTGGGAGATGAGTGGTTGGAAAGCTGCCAGGTGGAGAAGGACCTGGGAGTATTGGTTGATAGTCAGCTGAATATGAGCCAGCAGTGTGCTCAGGTGGCCAAGAAGGCCAATGGCATCCTGGCTTGTATAAGAAGCAGTGTGGCCAGCAGGGCTAGGGAAGTGATCATCCCCCCGTACTCGGCTCTGGTGAGGCCACACCTCGAGTACTGTGTTCAGTTTTGGGCCCCTCGCTACAAGAAGGACATGGAGGTGCTCGAGAGAGTCCAGAGAAGGGTGACAAAGCTGGTGAGGGGCCTGGAGAACAAGTCCTATGAGGAGTGGCTGAGGGAACTGGGCTTCTTCAGCCTGGAGAAAGAGGAGGCTCACGGGTGACCTTATAGCTCTTTATAAGTACCATAAAGGAAGCTGTAGCGAGGTGGGTGTTGGTCTGTTCTCCCATGTGCCTGGTGACAGGACAAGGGGGAATGGGCTAAAGTTGCACCAGGGGAGTTTTAGCTTGGATGTGAGGAAGAACTTCTTTACCAAATGGGTTGTGAGGCGTTGGAACAGGCTGCCCAGGGAAGTGGTGGAGTCACCATCCCTGGAGGTCTTCAAAAGACGTTTAGATGTAGAGCTTAGGGATACGGTTTAGTGGGGACTGTTAGCGTTAGGTCAGAGGTTGGACTCGTTGATCTTGAGGTCTCTTCCAACCTAGAAATTCTGTGATTCTGTGTACTGCTAAATCCCTCTAAAAAACTGTTGTCCTTGGTCAGAGCAGATCTCCCATGATCCACCATGTGGGGTAGGGGGAACATTGGAAGCTGACAGCTAAAGCTCCTGGTCTGGCTTCCTTAGGCTGGATGCCTAATGCTATCCTGCCTTCTCAGCGCAGAGCATGTCTTTGTTACGGAGCAGACAGCAGCAGGTGCAGATCTGTGGAAAGGACAGTGGGGCTCCCCTTTCTGTCACTGCTACCTGCTCTCGTGCAGAACACGGATGGTTTGTGTGGGTAGATAGCCTAGACAGTGTTGCCCACTCTGATGGAGGGGAATGTAAATGCAACCACATTGTCCCCCAGATGAGGTGGTTGTTCTACCTCTGCTAAAACTCATGAGGTGCTAAGAGTAATAAGCAAGTGAGTTGGAAAGTTTGGGTGAAACTCCAAATGCTTTGTGCAATTTTTGTTTTGTTAGGTTCTACAACACTCTGGATTTTGTATTACTCTTTGCTCTATCAAGTCCATAAAGCACTTGCTGCACTTTTTAGCATTGAAGCTGCCCCCTTGGGTTAGTTGCCCTAATGCAAAACTATGCCAGGAACAAAGCACAGAAGATTTGAACCTTGTGGATTTTGAAGATCTGGCCATATCTCATTACTCCAAAGAAACAGCACGGAAAAAAATGCGTTGTTTTTTTGATGCAAAAGTAGAATTTTGCATCAAAAGAGCAAACTGAGGTCAATTTCTTTAAGGTAAAAACCATTCCCTCTCTCAAGAGGGTGGACCTGAGATGTCCTGAATTTTTAAAGGAAATGAGAGAGTAAAGCTAAGTCTGTGATTTTACCTCCAATTTTCCCTGGTGAAAATGCAGTCTACTTGAAATAAGCCACCAAAGAGCTGACAGGAGTGTCTTCCTGAGGAGATTCCATTGTCCTCTAAGTAATCCTTCCTGTTAAACTTAATAAGGTTTGTCAGACTGCGTGTGGTTGAATTTACTAAGCTGACCATTACAACTGTATTGTGCATGTGAAATCAACTGATCCATAGTAAGCCCAAGGCTGTAGAGTAAAATAGGGTTCAATATTACACAGTTTAAGTGACTCGTAGGGCTGCTGCCTGGCTGTGTGTGTTTCACTGATGGTTTGTAGCAGGTAAGGTTTCTGCCTTCTCTGCAACTCCTAACATTTGCTACCTGTTCTGCAGGCTGGGATTTGAAATGTGCCACGAGTCGGGGTCTGACTCGTTTCCCAGCTAACAGCATGGCCCGCTCTGTGTCTGAATAAAACTAAGCAAACCTTGTGTTCATTTGTTGCCTCTCCAGCTGCCTGTGGGGGCTTCATCACCAAGCTCAACGGGACCATTACTAGCCCTGGATGGCCCAAGGAATATCCTACTAACAAAAACTGCATCTGGCAGGTGGTAGCTCCAGCTCAATACCGGATCTCTCTGCAGTTTGAAGTGTTTGATCTGGAAGGCAATGATGTACGTAACCAACTCCTGCATCTCAGAAGTGTGACTATTGGCTAACTTGGAACTGGGTAAATCCTTCGGGTACAAGCCAGAGGAGCCTGACTTGCTGGTGGAGCTTCTGGTTGTTTCCTGACCCTTGCTATAAGAAGCCAGTAATGCTGATTGTTCTCCTTGAAGTCTGAATCTTCTTTCTCCAGGGAGTGGAGAATTAAAGTTGTTCTGTTATAAATGGACTTCTTTCCTCAGCCAGTTTTGCAAAATAGTGGGTGTTCTCCATCCTTAATAGGTGTCCCATCCCTCCCTTCCCTCAGGCTGCCTTTGTAAGAAAATAGAAGTGAATAAAGAGGTAGTTCTTCAAGGGTAAAGCAAATAACCATGAAAAGAGCCTATTCTCTGCCCTGCCAAGGACAGGATGGATTCTGAACAAGACATTCAGGTTTCACTTCCTCCACTGGAAATGGCTCTTCCTTAATTTGGGAAGCTGCTGAAGTTCATTCGATACCACTAGGCTCTTGAATAAGGTGGGAATAATAATTTTACAGAATCACAGAATTTTCTAGGTTGGAAGAGACCTCAAGGTCATCGAGTCCAACCTCTGACCTAACGCTAACAGCCCTCCACTAAACCATATCCCTAAGCTCTACATCTAAATGTCTTTTGAAGACTTCCAGGGATGGTGACTCCACCACTTCCCTGGGCAGCCTGTTCCAATGCCTCACAACCCTTTCAGTGAAGAAGTTCTTCCTAACATCTAACCTAAAACTCCCCTGGCTCAACTTAAGCCCATTCCCCCTCGTCCTGTCACCAGGCACGTGGGAGAACAGGCCAACCCCCACCTCGCTACAGCCTCCCTTGAGGTACCTAAAAAGAGCGATAAGGTCACCCCTGAGCCTCCTCTTCTCCAGGCTGAACAAGCCCAGCTCCCTCAGCCGCTCCTCATAGGACTTGTTCTCCAGGCCCCTCACCAGCTTTGTTGCCCTTCTCTGCACCCGCTCAAGCACCTCCATGTCCTTCTTGTAGCGAGGGGCCCAAAACTGAACACAGTACTCGAGGTGCGGCCTCACCAGAGCTGAGTACAGGGGGACGATCACCTCCCTAGCCCTGCTGGTCACGCTGTTCCTGATACAAGCCAGGATGCCGTTGGCCTTCTTGGCCACCTGAGCACACTGCTGGCTCATATTCAGCCGACTATCCACCATCACTCCCAGGTCCTTCTCTGCCTGGCAGCTTTCCAACCATTCCTCTCCCAGCCTGTAGCTCTGCTTGGGTTTATTGCGCCCCAGGTGCAGGACCCGGCACTTGGCCTTGTTAAACTTCATGCAGTTGACCTCAGCCCATCGGTGCAGCCTATCCAGATCCTCCTGCAGAGCTTTCCTACCCTCAAGCAGATCGACACACGCACCTAACTTGGTGTCATCTGCGAACTTACTGAGGGTGCACTCGATGCCCTCGTCCAGATCATCGATGAAGATATTAAAGAGGACCGGCCCCAGCACCGAGCCCTGGGGGACGGAAAGCCTACTATTCTAATAAACACAGCCTTGCTGGAAGACTAGGGCAAGAAGGGAATGGGGTAAGAACACTGACAAAAGAGAATTGAGGGAAATCAGGAGTGTGTATGTGTATATGGATATTTTCTTTCCCTGTCAGTCAAGCCCCTGTCCCCTCTCTCTGAAATGCTCTATTCTGAGTCCAATGCCTCTTCTTGGCAGGTGTGTGCTTCTTGTCCCTCCTCAATGGAAGCAAAGGGGAACCTGGTCCTAGAAATTCTCTCTGTCTCCTGTGTCATTAAGAATAGTGCTTTCTTTTTCAGCTTCAGATAGCAGCTCATACCTTAGATTATCTTCTCTATCTGTTTGCTTGTGCTCTTGAACAGAGCAGCCTGAAGACGGAGGCTCATCAGAGCCTTTACAAACTTGAAAATACAGAGATTGACCAGCAGACTTTTGCCTAGGCTAGTGAATTTGTGTGATTCTTTTCCTGGTCCCTATTTGAAAAGAAAGAGGTGTTGCTGTAGGTTTCTTTTAGATAAGGAGCCTTTAATAATTCAAAACCTGCATTATGTAATGCACTTCTGTGATACATCTTATGGAATGAAAAACAGTTGAAGAAAACTCTGTATGGGCTAATAAGGTGGTGACTGGACTAATCCAGCAATAGGGGTTGGAGGTTTGTGTTTGTATTCTCCAGTCTGGATATGGGGTTCACAGCTGGTGACGGTGGTAGTCTGCCTCTCACTGGCAACTCAGTATTTATTGGTTTGATCTTGCCCAGACAAGGACGAATGCTCCAAAGACAATGGTGGTTGCCAGCATGAATGTGTCAACACTTTTGGAAGCTACGTATGCCAGTGCAGAAATGGCTTTATGCTGCATGAAAATGGCCGCGATTGTAAAGAAGGTAGGTCCCTGCTCTCTGCATTCAGGAAAGATGAGCTACCACAAACACAAAGAGTGCTTCAGGCCTATGTTGGAAGCTAGTTTGTGCAGCCAAGTGCCGTACCAGTCTGGGGCACTGAAAAAGCCCCTGCTAGCTGAAAAACTACTTTGGGAAAGGAAAAACAGGGCTTGTTTTCAGCTCCATCCTTTTCCCAGTCAACACGGTGGCAGGGTTGGAGACCATGTCACCGGGAGCAGGGCAGAGGAGAAGGAGGAGCAGGAGAATACATTTGGGAGTGAGGGTGCAGATGAGGTTAATGGGGCCCGGGGGAATAAACTGGTTTCTTTCACCAGCTGACCAGTTAACTCAGCCAGCTAGCGCGGCTGCACCAGGGGATGCCAAACATATAGGCCTTCCTGGGGACAAACCCAGCAGAATTCTGCAGTAATCCTGAAAGACTTTCTCCAGTGACCGAAGTCTTCCCTAGTTCTGCCATGCTTAGGGTCTCATTGGGCGTGAAGTAGCATGTAGGCCATTTCAGTGATGCAGTTCCTGTATGAGACCTACCTTGATGCCTCTGCCTCACGATCTCCCTCTCCTTCTCAAGCTGGTTGTGAGCATAAGCTGAGCAGTGCCGAGGGAATGATGAGCAGTCCAAACTGGCCTGACAAGTACCCAAGCCGGAAAGAGTGCACCTGGAATATCTCTGCAACATCTGGCCACCGAGTGAAAGTAGTGAGTGACCAGTGAATGGGAGTGCCAGGGGAGAAACATGCTCAGAATTGTGTCTCTGTCACTTTCCTTATTCTTGCTGTAGATCTTCAATGAGTTTGAGATTGAACAGCACCAAGAATGTGCCTATGACCACTTGGAAATGTATGATGGGCCCAACAGCAAGTCACCTATCCTCGGTCGCTTCTGTGGCAGCAAGAAACTAGACCCTGTGGTAGCTTCTACCAACAAGATGTTCCTTAGGTTTTACTCTGATGCTTCTGTGCAAAGAAAAGGTTTCCAGGCAAAACACAGCACAGGTAAGCTGATTCCCTGCCAATATCCCAGTGTGATGAGATGTCATCAGATCTCACTGTGTTGTTTACCAGTGAAGATCAGACCCACTTTTTTGCAAAAGGAGCTTAGCGTGGGTTTTATTTGGTTGTAAATTGTGCTAACCAGCTCTCAGACCACTGCTAGCACCATACCATAGATGCTAGCTGAGAGGTCTACTGACATCAGGTGTTCCTACTCATCTTCCCTTGTTTAAATTGAAGATGGTTGGTTGAGCAGCAGCCGCATCTGTTCCTCATCCATCCTCAGAAATTGAGGTGATACAGCTTAGCTTAGCAAGGGATGCCGCTAGGGTATATTGGCCCACACACGGAATGAGCGTATACCAGATTGGTTATGGTGGAAGTAGAGATGTGCTGTGAACAGACACAGCAAACTTGATCTTCTATTTGTGGCAGCCCAGAGGTGGGTGTGTTGTATCAAGGTTCACTTTTCTGAAACCTTTGCCAATAAGTGAACGAAGCAGACTGAGCAGCAGTGCATGTGAGAGGCATCTTCCTCACTGGCAGCGGGGAAACCAAAAGGATCAGGCTCCTCTATATTATGTGGGTCATTGGCTTCATGGATGACTGAAGACTTCACTGTTTTGTCTTAATCGGGTGCAGTGCTTAGTTACCTTCCCTGTTGTACATGTGCTGGAGGTTTTCTTTTCCCACAGACGGCCCAAAAGCGGGATGGCAAGTCTTTGTCATGAGGTAGGGCCTTTGAGGAGACTGTGTTTTGTGCCCTTTCTTCCTTCAGTGTGTGGCGGGCTCTTAAAGGCTGAAGTGCAAACTAAGGAGCTGTATTCCCATGCTCAGTTTGGGGACAACAACTATCCAGGTCAAGCCAACTGTGACTGGGTGATTGTAGCTGAAGATGGTTATGGGGTGGAGCTCATATTCCAGACATTTGAGGTCGAGGAAGAAGCTGACTGTGGGTACGACTACATGGAGATCTACGATGGTTATGACAGCACTGCACCCCGCCTGGGACGCTTCTGTGGTTCAGGGGTAAGCCATAGTGATGGTGAATTCACAGTGCTGGCTGGAGGTGGGAAAGAAGGGAACTCGTGTCCTTTTTCGGAGAGGGTCAGCAGTCACAAATTGGTGATGAGAATGCCTTGTGTGTCTGTGTTTTGCTTCTTCCCCTCTTGGTAAAGATTACAGTCATTTTATCTGCTATACGGAGTTGGTCTGAAAACCCTTCCAACTGGCTTTCCCTTGCTAAGCTAGGGCTGTGTGCAATCAGCATGGGACTGCTGCATTGCTGTGCCCTAGCCTGGCCCCAAAAGCATTGTGTGAAAGTAAAAAACTACTTCCAGAGACTGGTTTAATCCTCAGTTACTTCCTGCCTGCAGCCAAGGTACATTGCAGTCATGCTCTGGAGAGAGTGAAGGGCGGAGCTGTTTGACTCTGGGATGGTGTCCTGTCTCCTAAATTGTTATCTGTGTCCCCCTTTAACAGAAGTGACTCTGGAATTGGAGTTACTCGCTCCAACAGTGGGTGGTATTTAAAACCAGAGGTTCCATGTTTGGTTTCTCTAGGACTTCAGCGATGAAACAGAGAATGTGCTTATTGAATTTAAAGAGAAACAATCAGGCAGCCCGTGTGTCACACCAGCCTGTGCAAACTGGGGAAATAGTCTGGAAAACAAGCAAAGGCATAGCAGATTGGTGCGTAGAAGTTCAGGACAGGGGGGCAGTAATCACCTACCTGCATGCTGTCAAACAGAGTGGTGGGGAAAGCATCAGTCCTGCAGAGAAGCATGGGGAGGCTATTGCAGGACACAACAGTGAGGGAAATAGCCAGTTTTGCTTGTAAGATATATGGCTAAGTTATTTTGCTGCTAATCGACCCTGGAAGGGCCTCAGCTGCCAACAGGGTCCACTTTGCATTGTGTCATTTCCTGAAAAGATTAGGACAAATTAGAGCATACTCAGAAGGCTGGAACAAGAATGTCAAGGGAGTCCTGTGAATGTGACCTACCAAAACCAACCGGAAGAACTGGGATTGTAGAATGGACTGGCATCAGTCGTCACATGTTAAAAGGCATGCATGCAAAGAGCAAGGGTATATGCTCAGGAAAGCGGGCAGGGCAGGAGGTACTGAGTTCTCAGTATTTGTGTTTTCTGGCCAGTCTGTCTTCACTGTGAGCTTGAACCCTGGTATCGTAATGCAGTTATTTAGCATGCAAACTTGACCAATCTATGTTCTCTCTCTCTTTTTTTTTTGTTTTTTTTTTTTTTTGTTTTGGTCTTCCTTTTCTGCAGCCTCTGGAAGAAATCTACTCTGCAGGGGATTCCATCATGATTTGATTTCACACAGATGACACCATTAACAAGAAAGGCTTTCACGCCCGATACATTAGTACCAAATTTCAGGATGCACTGCATATGAGAAAGTAATGTGACTGCTCCTTTCAGACATTCCCCATCTGAAGATTGAGACATTTAACTGTGATCTTTGTCTTTTTTTAAGCTTCTGTGCACCTGGCCTAAAGCAGTGTACAGCATTTTCTGTAACTAAAACTAAATCCAGTCACAAAAGTTTGCCTCTGAAATCATTAGCTTGACCCTCTCTTGTTAACATACCCAGGACCAAAAATTGTCTTCTAATCATATCTGTCAGGGCATAATCATTGTATTTTGCACAGCTTCCCGTGGGGTTGAGTGAAGACTGAGCTTGAGCTGAGAGAAGTCTCGGTCTCTTGAATATCCTGTCTCTAGGTGACATTTCCTAGGCATCCTGTACATGAGCTGTGTGAATGCATTTCCTGGAGCAGATGATGAGGACAGCCACCCGGTAGGATTTTCTCAAAGGACCTTGGGGAGCACCCACTCTCCCCTACGAAGTACTCTGTGCAATAAGTGAACGACCAGACGGCCAGGACTCCAAATTCCATGGCTCCTTCTATCCCATCCATTTATTGTCTTGGTTATCGTGGCTTGAGAGGTAGGAAACGGTACGGGGATGGTCTCTTTAGGTCTCTATTTCACTAAGGCACTCATGGGCAATTATGAGCTAAAAGCTGAGGTATGTTAGCTTTAATAAAGTATTTATAATCCAAGGATTACTATGTTTACATAACCAATGTACTGTCAGGCTCTGGGGTGACACCTTCTGCTTGGGTGTATGACTGTGAAGTGGGGGGCCAGCGCCACTGTCAGCACAAATGACCTTTCTGGAGATGAGGCCTTTTCCAGATGGATAATAAATTGACCCATCCCTCTCCAGAAGTCCTTGAACAGAATGCGATCCAAGTATTGTGAATACTATGGGAAGCAAATGCATGAAAATATTTTATTTTTCATGTTCTAAGCAAGAAAATTTATACACACACATGGTTGTATGTATATAAAATGTGCATGTAGAAGACCAGTAGCCAAAGCCTTAATTGTCATGTGACCAATACTGATCCATTGACTATAGCTTTACTGCAGACTGCATAAAACCATGTTATTTCTGTTTGTTTTTCTAGCTCTGTTTTGTTTCTGTTTTCATTTTGTGTGGCCTTTTTACAGGCAAGGCCTTTTGTCTCAAGCTGTTTGTCCATAGAGGTCTGGGAAAGTGAGGTGTGCTAGCTGGGGTCTCTTCCTTGCCCCCATTCAAGCAAAAGTGCAGTGACTCAGGTCTGGAAATAAAAGCCTGACGCCAGTCCCTGTGAAGCAGAAGGAAAGTTCCAAGTGGCAAGCAGCAGTTCAGATTTCCTGGCTCTCTAATGGGAGTAATGATTCTGGAGAGAAGTTACTGTAGAAGCTTCCTGTGTACTTCAACATCTGTGCTCTCTGCTGCGATATTTTCTCATCTTTCTCAGACTGTATTCAATGCTCTGGTTTGTTGCAGATGCTTGCAATATGGTTTGATGGATCTGCTGCATTTGTTACCATTCAAGCAGGTGTCTCTTGTGACAGTGTACTCACAACTGTTGTACTGTACGTTTCAACCAATGATCTGTGTGGAGTATTTCTGCTGTACTGACTGGGCTTAACAGTCAATAATTCTAAATGTGTGAAAGTTTCTTAAGGAAAAAAAGTGAGACCCTCTAAGGTGTATATACATATTCTGGTCTTCGTGTGGTTTTACCTTTCACTAACTAAATTTTTCTTTTTTAGAGGGGGAGGGAGAGGGAGGGTGTGGGGGCAATCAAAATGTACATGTGCAGAATGAGTCTCTGCATTCATTAAAGACTGGATTCAGTTGCATGTTCTGTTGTATGCATGCATTTACCACGTCGTCAAGGGGAGAGAATTTCTTAATACATTTCTTGTTTCTGCTGACTGTTGGTTGTGTCCGCAGCTAATAGCGGGTGGGATTTCCTGTCTGCAGAAAGTAACTTTTGCTTGAGCCTTCGCTTGATCTTGGTTTTGGGAATCAGAAGGACACTTAGGCAGTGACACTTGGTCAGCCAAAGGCTACATCATTGTCTTGTGTTCTGTGCTGATCCTTTAGTGATCTGGGATGTAGATCTACAGTGATAAATGTGGATGTGGAAATTAGTCCATAAGTAGGTTTCAAAAGAGAAAGCTCATATAGTGCTCTACAGGGTAGAGCCTTCAGCAGCAGGTCCCAAAGACTCCAAAATGAGTTCCAAAATAAGGGGCCAGGAAGCCTTCAGTCACATAGCCAGTTATGGGCTAAAGTGATGTTGAAGCATTGGAAACGATGCAGACCAAGGGAAGCCAGTGGGGAATGGGAGGTAAAATAGAAGATGGAATATGAACCAATGCAGCAGCTCATGGAGAAACACTGACATCTGCAGTTGCAGCAAGGTATGTTCTCACTGTGTGCATGATCTATCTGTTGTACGTGCGGGGACCTTTCACAGGCTTATATATATATTCACTGTGGTTCAAATAGCATTGTCCTTTAATTTCTCTTTCCACTCTGATTGCCAGCTACCAGTGCTGTGGGAAATGGCCAAGCCTCATTTTAAGAGACGGGACTTAATTTTCCAGAAAGTGCCCAAGAACCGTCCAGTCACCATGTGTGAGATGCTGAAGGGAATACCTGTTGTCTGCCAGGAGATGCTTCATCCTCTAAAAGCATGAATTCAGTGGTACACCACAGTGGAGACAGAGAAGGTTGTCCACAGCAGAGAGCCGTTGGTCTCAGCATCAGGCATGAAACAAGCTGGCAGAAATCCTCCACTTTGTCCTGGCATTCCCAGTAAGCGTGCTCTGTCAGACAAGGTGTTAGCCTTAGAGAATAAAAGTAGGATTCCCCTCAGGCTGGGCTCTGGTACGAATTAAACACATCATCTGAGCCAGGAGCACTTTTGCTTGCCATAAGGCAGATAAAAAGGAGGTGGAGTCCTCAGTGCCCTGAAGCTAAGCTTTCCATGTGCTGGCCAGACTCTGCCCCCGGCAGAGGAGCTGCTTTACCAGGTGTGCTGGGATCCAGCCAGGTTACTTGACTCACCCTGACAGAAATGCCATCGTCTCTTCCTCTTTACAGGTCTGCAGTTTGTTTTTTTAGCAGGAAGAGAAGCGTATCTTAAAAGGAGTGCTAACCTGGAGCCGGACAGTCAGCTGTTAGCGCGTGCAGGGATTTCTTGGGGAGGAGAGCGAAATGGTGAGTGGGAGCCGTGCTGTCTCTCTCGGTTGATGGATGAACTCAGGGGAGCGGTCAGGGCAAGAGAAGTGAGGCCATGGGAACACTCAGGTGTTTGGTGGAATGCTCCCTGGGAGCATTCAGCCCTCCTGTTTTCTGTCCCAACCAAGTCAGTCGAGCTGGCCCTTCTGCTCTCTCTGCGTTTCCCTGTAGTGCAACCAATGCTTTCTGACACCTGACTGGGTTTTAGTGTCTATCTCAGCTTTTCTGTCCTGGAGGTGTCACCTGGTGTTGGGCAGTTGGGGCAAAGTGGAAGCATGGTTGTGTTGTTTTCTTTTTTAAGCTAAACTGCAGTATAAAGCTTTCTCTTGCCCAGGATGTGCCCTTGGCAGACAGTAGCTCCTGTAGTTAATGCTGCAGGGAAATCTACCCAACTCACGTCAGGTCACTGACACTCAGAGCCCTGTAAACATCATGCTAGAGTAATCTGGGCAATCGGCAAACAAAAGCAGGGGCACTGCAGTCATTTGTCTGCAACCACTATGTTGAATTATGCTCACTTTAAGTTTTGAAATGTCAGAGCAGGCAGATCAGGATTTTCAGCTGGGACAACTAGAAGTATTGATACATTGGAAGTCAATAGTAATTTACACGCAAAGATCCTTTCTCTCACAATGGGTAGTGTACAAATTTCCGTAATTTATTTTTTTTGCAACTGACTTGAGACAATTGCTTTAAGCTCTTGTACACTTGAGAGAAACGGGCTAGTTCTGTGTCTTGCTCCAGTGCAGAACCAGGCTTTTCCTTTAAATAAGGGCTTATTTTATACTTTCTGTCCTCAAGTGTTAAGGGATTAAGTCTTTACCCCTGGTCTGAAACTATGATTAAATAAGCTAGGAAAAGCATTTCTACTCAAATCAAGGGCTTCCAGTCATGTTATTGCAAGGAACAAATAGACCTGTTGCTAGCTGGCAACTTGATTTTGTTAACAGTCAACGGCACACACAGATCTAGTTTCACAAATACCTTGAGCACAGAGAGGTGAACAGAGGTAAACAACACATTTTATGTGGCTCCTTCTCTTCGGACTTTCATTTAACCTGCATATGCACAGTCCTGGAAATAATCACGAAGTCCATTAAGTGTACGGTCTTGAACCGAGAAGAAGGAAATAAATAAATGTACAGCTTCAGAGAAGATAAATATCCAAGCTCAAACATTAACAGGTCAGCTGTTCAGAAAGGCATGTGTCAGTGAGGAAGCTCAAAGAATGCACAATAGGAAGTTCAGGTGAGAACATCTCTGTTGTATTTCATTCCCAGCTGGCAGCCTGGGTGCAGCGGTACCTGGGCCTCTGGGGAGTTAGAAAGAAATCAATCCTTCTCATTTGGTGACCAGTTGTTAACTGTGTCTGCTCAGAGGCATTTCCCAACATCTGCAGTCCCTACGACAAGCTGTTGAAAGGTTATGCTTCCAGTTCAATGTCCACGGCCTGCCTGTAAAGGCCACGGTTCTGAACATGCCTCCAGCTGCAGTCTGTAGTGGGAGGATCAGTTCTGGACCTTTCAATAAGCATTATGATCCTTCACGCCCGGTGATGTGTCCTGTTCCTAGACCACAGGCCTTAGACTGGGCTGAGACTGAAGAGCCAAATCTCTCTCAGCTTGCTTGCATTCCGAGCCTTCCTTCTCCATAAACTGCAATCCAGACTTTTATTGGCATGCTTTGACCTCCCTGATCTGAAATAACCATGCCCAACTCAGGGCATGGCAGCAGAACTTCCTGCAGGCAGAAAAAGGGCAGCTTTCTGCCAGCTCCCTCCCTACTGGCTTTTGGTGGATGCAAAGTGAAGCTCCCTTTCAGTCTTCTCCTGTCACCTTCCACATCAGTTCCAGGGGAGATCTCTGCAGATTTGCTCTTTCGCTCCTTTTTATTTAATTCCCGTGTGTTTCTGGTGCTGACCAGGGTTCAGTAATAACATTGAACCTACCTGTCTTAACAGAGTTGCTTCCTGTGGATTAAAGAAGAGGAGGGAAAGGCTTCTGCACTGCTTGCCCTCATTGCCAGCCTCAAAGCTAAGCTTCCCTTCCCAGCACTGTCAGTAGCACCCGTCCCTACAGGCGGCCTCAGCTGCCCACAGAGCTCACCATCTAATGGACGCAGTACTGCTTCCAACAGTACAGCTACACCAGCAAGAGAGATTGAGAGCAGCTTTTAACTTTCTCCAAGCCTCTTCTGCATTCCTCCTAGAATGGTAGTGTCTGTATCCCAGCTGCCCCAGGCAGCAAAACATCACCAAACAGCTGTTGTTCTGCCTGTGGAAAACAATTTAGTCAGGAAGGAGTTAATGTCTTTTTTCATCTGTCTGTTGAATCAACAAGAGCAGGAACTGCAGCTGGTCTGGGGCTCAGAGGCTGCAGGTGGAGGTGCTTGCTGTCTTACCAGCTGCCACTTTCCTGTAGCTCCCCAGCCACTGTGGGGACAAAGAGCCTTGTCCTCCCTCACTGGGAGCTAGCTGCCAGGGTGAGCTCCTTGCGCGATAATCCCCGACTACTCAGAGGAGGCTCTGCATGGCGTAAGCAATTCCAGTAACCGGTTCAAGTTTATTTATTTGTATTGCTTTCTTAAGTAGTACGACATGCTCTTTGTTTCTCTGGAATAACTATCACAACTTAATATTCAGATCACATCGGTATATTCTCATGCCGTCACCTCCAGTCACTTCAGAAATATCCCTGCCCACTCCCACAGATGGTCAGGGCACCTGATACTCAATTCCGTTTTTTATTTTCTATTTGTATTTTTGTTATTTCTCTGCAGACAACAACATTTTCCAAAGCCTTTTACAACACAACAGTAAGTACACTGCATAGGATGAAGATCTATTGCCTACTCAGCACTGTGGTACATATAGGAGCTGGGGAAGTTCTGGAAGAGAAGGAGGTGCTGTTCTGGGTGGGTGGCTGCTGGGGATCTTCTCTGACATACTGTCCTAATGCCACTGACGTTATATTGTAGCAATAAGGGCAGGTGAGATGCTTACAGAACCCCCAGTCCTGCATTTGTGCCTCTTTTCTCGTTTATTTAGAAATGGGCAAATCCAGTAAGTTTGCAGTATTTTACTGCATGAGCTGTCAGCTGCAGGCGGTGGGTCAGTCTGGGCAAGGGAATAACAAGCGATGCGCTTGCCACCATCACTGTGTGATAGGCTTTTTTGTCGTGGGGCCTCAGCTGCCTTTGGAGCTGGGTGGGACATTTTTCAATGGCTAGAAAAATCCAGAGGGTTTTGTTTTGGGTTACACGCAGTTTTCAGGGCCCTGCACTACACGCATTGCTTCTGTGAACCCAGGCAGAGTGTGCAGCACCCTCCACTGACTGATGCTCGAGGGAAGGCCAAGCAGGCAGATGATGTGGCAGGGACAGAGAGGCAGCCTGTTGCAAAAGCACATCATTTCTTGGGGCTTCCTGCTATCCTTTTTGCTGCTTCCCCTTCAGAGTCCAGCTTCTCCGGCATGTATTTGTGCTTATTTCCTGCGTACGCTTTTTTTTTTTTCCAGCCCTAAGCCCCTTTCTGAGGAAGAACATGTATTCCTTCCAGGCAGAGCCATTGCTGGAAGGACCAAAGTCTGGGTTCTTGCTTATGACTGGCACTCACAGGCCACAGCCTCAGGGTGCAGCCGAGTTCTCCGTGTGTAACCTACCATGGGCTGTTATTGAAGTCTTGCAACTGCTTGCTTAGCCTCTGTCCATGTTAGCTTTATATGAAATATATTTTCGCAATGTTCTTTAACCATCTTATTTCTAGACTTCTGCAACTACAATAGGAAACACAGCTGTCCAAGCAGATTGTTATGGGGTAAGACTTTGCTTTGTTATTTAATGAGATTGTTTTCATGGAGCATTTTCCCTCTAAAATCAAATCTTTGCTACCTTTGTCCATTCCCATTTGCGGTGCAGCTGGGCTAGATGCCGCTGTTGTGGCCCAGGGCTGCAGTTTTGTCTCTCACATTGGCTATCCTTGTTGCATGCTAGCCCCACACTCTGCTACTGAGCACAGCATTAAAGGATCACCATGCATGCATTTGACCTGATTCTCTTTCTTTGTGAGTTAGTACCAGCCCTGGGTGATTGGAGTAGCTGCAGGGATACCCAGCTTCCTGGCCTTGGTCCTTGCAGTCATCTTGGCAGTGGTCTGTGTTCTCCAGTGGTCAAACTTCAGCTGGAAGCAGGTAAATACCTTCCATCTCCTGGATGCCTTGCCACTTGTGAGCCTAGTCCTCTACATCAGAGTTCTGGTTCAGTACCTTCTGCAGCTCTTAGGATGTTCAAGACTGAACCCCTAGGCACCCCTACCCACAAACCGTCACTGCTCTGCAAGGAGTTACAGGATCATAAGGTAAAAGAGAAATTCGTGTGAAAATATGGAGAGTTACTGCCAAGTGGGTCCGTTAACTAGCAGGAAGTAACCAAAGAATCTATCATCATTGTTCTTCAGTGGATTTCTCTTGTTATTTGCTAGAGGAACTCATTCGTTCAGGAATCCTCTGACTACAAAATAGTGTTATTTAGTTCCCCAAACACTGCCGCATCGTTTCATACTATGTGGTCAACTTTTTCCTCTGTTCCAGCCCATGGGGTGGGTTTAAATGCCCACCTCCCCATTGGTGGGGTAGAGCGAGGGGTTGTGTAGTACCCTGCCTTGTTCCTCTGGGGTGAAAAAGCATTCATGTGTCCACGGAAGAGGAAAATCAGGAAGCATTGTGGCAGCCAAACACTGATGGTTCTATGGCCCTTTCCTCCCCCTACCACTTTTCTAGGTGTTTTAACCAGCTCTAGGGCTTGCATGGCTCATTGTTTTCTTACTTCAGAACGAAACCTGTAACAGTACCGAGGGAGGTGATTTCCATGTTGTTGTTGTTGGTTGAAGTTTTTTTGATTTGTTTTGTTTTCTCTGTGTGTAATTGTGCTAGTGAGTGTTTTCCCCTATATTAAAGGGGACCAGGTGGGTTTAGGATGATGTAGTGAAGGCGATTCTTGGGCATCAAGGGTTCACTGCTACAAGGTAATTCCCATGGGCTCACATCAAGTGGCCCGTGTAATTGTCCCAGATGAAAAATCATTTTGACGTCCAGCTTAGATTGTTAGATATTATTCCATGTGGTTATTTCGGCCCCGAGTATGTTCTGAGTTCTGAGCACTTTGGTAACAGGACATTTTTTCCCTGCTCTGTACTTCTTGAACTGTTGTTGGTGAATTGTAGATAGGTGGTGTTTGTCACTCTTTCTGCTCACCTCTTCAGAGAAGTGGCTGTCCTGAGATACAGGAAGAACATGAATATGAACGATCTCCTCCAGACCTCCAGATGTAAGTCATCTGTTAACTGATTCTTACTGTAGCACACAGGCTTCCGAGTGAGTTACTAAACAAAGGACTGGCTTTAAGGGTAGCCCTAGACAAATAATAGAGACTTCATGGAAAGCTCTCTCCCCATGCTTGCCTGTGGCTCCTACACTACTGCTGTTTCTAGCTGTATGTCTGTCTGGTGCAATCTCAGATGAGGGGCCAGCAATAGAGTGCCATTGTTTTTAGAGTACACAGGTATTCCAGCTGCATCCTGCATGGGCAAAAATGGAGGGAGGAATGAACCTGAAATATGAGCAAATACATTTTCTTCAAAATACTGCCAAACATTTCCAAAGAAAGGCAGGAATTCTCATGCACTGTATTCTCTCTAGCCTGAGTATTTTGTTACAGCCATCGCAGAAATAATATTTTGCTTCTAGGACTTTTATCTGACCATGATGGAGGAGACGACAAACGTCTACGTAAATGGAGATCAACAAAAACACTTCAGACCAGACATCCAAGCACAGGCAAAGCCCTCAAGGATGAATAAGCCCAGAAGAGAGCCACCTGTGGTGGAATACGTTTATGAAAATCATCCTCCCTTTCACTGAGAGAAAAGCACCAAATTGTGGCTGGAACCAGAAATAACAGACACAATCCTTTTCCTGGACACTAGGGGCTACACAGCTGCATTTCATGAACAAGAGTTTTCTCTTTGTGCATACAGGAAATTCTAGAGAACAGGACAAAGAGACTGCATGGCGAAAGAACCCGTTTGGAATTATGCCTCTGAGATATGGAAGCAAAATGAGATTCCCCTCATTTCGGAAGTAACAAAGTGCTGTGGGAGAGGTGGTCTTGCTGTTCTCCTGAATTTAGTTTATTTTAATAAAGAACATCTAAATCCTTGTAGTGACAGTAGAGTGGACAAGTAGAGTGTTTGCTGGAATCCCCACATTCAGGTTCTTGAGCTCCTCACAACTGCTTGGGAAAACATGAATGAACCCTTGTTTTCATTTGACAGAAGGAGACTAGACTGTAAATGAGGTGAAGTGATAAGCCCAAGAAAACTGGAGGGAGTGAAGTTCCAGCTGCTGACTTTAGCCCCAGGGATGGCAATTTCCCTTAGTTCTCGGCTAATCCTTACCCACAGTGGTGTCTCACTCACACTATTTTCTCTGTGCCCCTACAACAGGTATTTCAGCCAGGAGGTGAAGTAGGAATGCTTATTCTCCTATGATTTCAGTAAGAGACACCATTCAGAGAAATGGTCTCCTCTGCAGCCCCATCTTGATTCATGCGAGGATGCTGGGTGGCCACGGTGACAGGCAGGGTTGTGTTGGAAAATGCTTTGGGAAGAAAGAGGAGCCGTAGGGAAGATGCTCCCCGCCTGTGGAAAGGCTGGGCCATGGAGTACCCTAGGAATGAGAGGGGCACCCAGGCGGAGACAGAGGTCCCACCAAAGGGGCACAGCACTGAAAGTAGCCAGAGCTTCAGCCTGTGAATGGAGGAGTGCTGTCATCCAGGAGGGATGCTGCCGCTGTTCTTCTGCAGGCTGCAGGGCTGGCAGGGTTCCTTGCAGGCAGCAGCAGGAATCTGGTGGTGAAGCAGGCAGGGGTTTTCGCCCTGGGAAGGTCAGCTCTTCTGGCAGCGCCGTGGCCACAGGTGCTGTGACCTGCTCTGCAGTGGAGCAGTGGCTGCGGGGACTGCCCCAACCCAAAGAAAGCAGCAGCTCAAGGCCTCATAAATAGATTTTCTTTATTGGGCTGTTAATGTACACGTACCATACTGTCCATCAGCAGAGCATGCTGCCCTCAGTGGGACACGTGCTGCAGGTCGTGGGCAGCCGCAGGAGCCCTGTTTGTAAGCAATTTGGCTGTTCAGTGGGACTTCTGCACTCAGTGAGCACACACAGTGTCAGTGCAAGGGGCTGCAGAGTCTCACACACACAACTTCCCTGTGACACAGTAGAGCAATTCTGGGAGGCTTTGAAATCATCTGCTCTGTGTATGCACCCATGTTTGAAGAGCCTGGGACTCTGGGAGCTATCTTCCTGGAGGTGTTGTGTAGGTGAGCCAATACTCCTGTCATTGGATTTAGTAGAGGCGTAGAGATATAGAAGACTAGATGGGCTAGGGAACACTGCACAGAGGTTTCGTGCCCTTCAGCGGGGAAGAGCACAGAGCTGGTAAAAGGGAGGAACATTTCCTAATCCACTCAGCGTAGGGGTTATGCTGAGCTCCTCAGGCTTGAGGACAGCCTTCAAGGTGAAGTTCTGCAAGATGGTGGTCAGGAACAAGAATATCTCCATGCGTGCCAGGCCCTCTCCAGGGCATATTCGCTTCCCTGGAAGTAAAGACAACAAATAGCGCTGAGCAGGTGCTGCTGTGTGGGTTGGAGTTTGTGCTAGGCCTACGTGCTATGCAGCTTTGTTTACTAGGTGCAGCTAGTAAATAAAGCTAGTAAATAGCAGCAGGGAGGTGACTGACTGGGTGTGTGAACGAAGAACAGGAGAAGCCTGGAGAGTGGAGGGAGGAGGCATCACGTGGAGAGGTCGAGAGAGTGAGGTGACACAGCGTGGGTGAGAAAGAGGAGGGCTGGGGCTGTTGGTAGGTGAGTGGTTGCGAGTAGCCTACTTAAAGGTGCCCAGAAAGAGTGGCAGCTCCCAGTAGGAGTTCTAAAAGGCCCCCAAAAGAGAGGGCTGATGTGGGTGGGAAGGAACAGCAGAGAGTAGGTACACAGAGAGCAGCGAGCCCCAGGGAAGTAGTGGCAGGACCACACGGGGAGCAGGTGTTATGGGAAAAAGCAGGGTGGTTCCCCCAGGGGAGGACAGCAGCTCCTGGGAGAGGAAGCCTGTGTGTTACCTGCTGAGAAGGGCATGAAGAGTTCACTCTTCCTAAAGGTGCCGTTCTCGTTCAAGAAATGTCCAGGATTAAACTCATGTGGGTTTGGGAACTCCTTGCTGTTATACAGCACAGAACTGAGGACGGGGAAGATTGTGGTGCCCTGCAGTAAGACAAGAAGAGCAGAAGTGAATTGGAGGTGACTAAGGTCACTTAACCCCACTGCCTGTCAAGTTAAGGCTGAGGTAATTAGTGCAATCCTCTCAGAGCCTTCAGCGGCCCTTTGGGGACTCTCCCTTTGGAGAGGCACATTTAGGGAGGCCCTGCTAGATGTTACAGCATAGACAGTTGTTCTGGCTGCCCCTCCTGTGTTCCCTTTCTGTTTCAGCCCATTTATCCTCTCCTTTCTCTGGTTGTTTGGGGACACCCCACCTAATTCTTCTTTCTTGGTGTTTCACTATAATGAACTTGTAGATGTACAATGTTCCTTCTTTTCTGTGAGCCCTGAAAAGCAAAAGCACACAAGATTGTAGCTCTCTTCTCTTCTGACAATTTTTTTCCTGCCTCCATCCTCTTTCTTCTTACTTTCTGAGCAGCCCCTGACTGGGGAACAGGATAAATGATCCAGAAGTGATGACAAAAGAGCACTCTGCTAGAAGCTGGACTCTGCTAGTTCCCTGGGTGCTGTCTTGATTTTACAGTGACAGATGAAAATCGTGACGCCAGCAGGCCCCATGTTGCTGTTCCCCCAGTGTTTGTGGTCCCTCAGAAGATGGGAAGTAACATGAGCATCACTGCAGTGGTCCAGGCCAAACCAGGCCATGGGCTGCCCTAGCCTATCAGGCTGCCTCTGGGAGTGGCCAACAAGGATTGCCTCAGTAATTGTGTAAGAACAGGGCAAACAGGTTCTGTTCATTCATCTGAATGTAAATACAGTGTCCATCACATTTTGCCTTGGGGTCTCTACTCTCAATAATCACAGACTGACTCTGCCTCCAAGGAGATGCCAGGCTCCCCCAGATGGCAGTGAGCAGTTCCCCAGCTTTGCTGCCTTTGTGAGGAGACACTGCTCTGTTCTATTTGTGAGCTCAGCATGTTTCTACTGATAGGTCAACCCACAGAGCAAGTGAGCAGAGGTGTTGGGCAGACCTAGTGTTCCAGTCTCAGCCCAGGGGATAGCAACAAGGAATTGCAGGTATGCTACAGCAGCCTGTGGATCTGAGGAAAACTCTATGAAGGCCTAGGTGATGACATGGTCAGGTCACAGCATTTCTAGCTTCAGGCGTGTAACCGACAGCCTGAGAGCAAGCATGCTGCCACCTTGTTGCTGGACTTGAGGGAGCTTGCCCACTAACCTTGGGAATGAAATGCTCTCTGAAGTAGATGTCTTTGGTCACAGCATGAGGGACGCTCAAGGGGATGAGGGTGATAAAGCGCTGGATTTCATGGGCCACTGCATCTGTGTAGGGCATCTGGGTCCGGTCAGCCACACAAGGTCTTCGTGATCGTCCTACGACCCGGTCAATCTCTTCTTGAACTTTCTCTGTCAAGAGAAGCACAAACCATAAGATGGGTGAATAAAGCCAAACCCACCCAAACAGCTTGTCCTAAGCTGTCCACAAACCTCATGGATTTGCTAGCAAATGATGGGAGCATTTATATTGATTTTGGTGTTGTCTGGAAAGCAACTCCACTGCAGCCTGTGCAAACAATGCCCTTATAACAAACTTGGCTAAATAGGAGTAGCAAGAGAGAAAGATGTGGACACAGCCAAATCCCTCGCTGATGAGGGGGTGCATTTGCTGTTGATGGCCAGTGAAGCTGAGGGATGTGTAATGGCCCTTGAGGGGTATGAGCATACAAGGACTTTGCCCATTTAGGTAGAATATGAGAGAAGAAAAGTTGAAAAGGCAGTAGCATTAGATCTGTGTCCAGCCCAAGGGAATGGCTAGAGGAGAAGAGATCATAGACTGGTACCTTGTATCTGTGGGTATTTGAGAAGAAGCAGAAACCCATATCTTAAGGTGGTGCTAGTCGTCTCAGTTCCAGCAATGAACAAGTCATAGACTGTGGTTATCAGGTTCTTCAAGTGGAAGCTGGAATTGGGATTGTCTTTTTCCTAGAGAAAAGGCTGGGTTATTTCTCTAGTTGAACTGAGAAAAGGGCCCTTTCTTGTGTCACCGTGGGCCCTACTTTCCACCCAGAGCTGTTGCATTTCTCTGATAAGGTGCGGCAGCCATGTAGGACATTTCAATGCTATCTCTGTGCAGTAAGCAAGACCCCAGAGCAGCCTTCTTTGAAACTGCACACTGTATGTTAGGTATATAGCCGTCTGCTTGCCCTTGCTGTGCCAACTGCTTTCCAGTGCAAGAGCTGCAAGACCAGCCTGCAAACGCCCCTGTGTTTTGGTGCAAGCAGTTGTAGGTCTTGGTGTCCAAGCAGCTGTGGGTAATGAACATGGAGGGTGCAGACCACCAGCTGTAAGCTGCAGCACAGGCAACATCAGGGGTGTTGTCAGTGCCTTTCCACTTGCACAGACAGTTGCTTGTGTTCAGCCCTCACAAGGGGATATACCAATATTTGTATTAGTTAGGAAAGGAAAGGGTGTTTGGGGATGAGCTGGGGCTGTGTGCTCTCTCCTTACCTCCTGCATTTTGCTGAGAAAGCAGTCAATGAAATCCTGAGGAGAGCTGGGATCCAGGTAGGCTTGGTGTGTCTTCACTTCCTCTGCTACAAAGGCTTTTACAGCATCAATTTCTTTGAATATTCTGTTGTGTGGGCCAGGGAAGTAATCCAGGATCTCTGGGAACATCTGGTATAGCTGGAAGGAAAGAAAGAGGAGGTCTTAGTAGGAATCCCAGAGGTGGAGAAAAAGAGTGGTTAGGACTAGGGAGAAGCTGCACTTAGTTGGCAAAACCAGCTGCATTTGCAAGGGTGTTTCTTGCTCTTGAGCAGCAGAACATTGATGGGTCCTGGTTTGAAGGTTGAAGTGAGACTTCATTGGGAGGGAAGCCTCCTGCTCCCCTGGGAGAATGTCACCACTGTGAAATAGTTGCTGAAGGTACCTGTCCCCAGCGGGAGCTGAGCATCTCAAAGATGTTGTTCATGTTGTTCATCAGAGACAGGAACTTCTTGTCTTTATAGTCATATCGTTTCCCAAAGATAACGGAGCATATGACATTGGAGACGGTGCAGCTCAGCATAAATGTTGGGTCGAAGGGCATTTCTGTGAGTTCAGAAAAGTTATAAGCCATTAAAAAAGAAATCACAAAAAAAGGCAAAACCTAAAAACCTACAGCTACTGTGGGTAACCTGACCTCTGGTGGTTAGTGGAAACTCACAGGTTAGTGGAAACTCACAGTGCCTTATTGACACAGAAGGGTTCTTCAAAAAGTACAGCACATAATCATGGAATTATTAACTGCTTTGTAACGAGGGGCAGCTGTTGCAAAGACCAAATGCATGGGAACATCAATTCACAGAATCACAAAATGGTTGACAGACGTCTGGAAATCATCTTGTCCAGCCCCTTCTAGAACCACTTGCCCAGGACCATGTCCAGACATCTTCTGAATACCTCTAAGGATGGAGACTCCACAGCTTATGCTTAAGGACGTGGGCTCCCTAAATGCAGTCTCTTTTTCTTTTCTTTTTTTTTTTTTTTTAAATAAACTATATTAAAAATAGACTATACTCTCTGTTTTTCTGAGCTCTTCAAGCAAGTGCTCGGCTTCCTCTTGGATCCTCTCTTCAATGCTCCTTTTCCCCATCCCAAAGTTGCGCAGCGTGGTGAGAGTAAACCGACGGACATGTAGCCACCCCTCGTTGTTGCTGAAAATAATGCCTGCAGAGGAAGGAGAAAGAGCGAAGACCTGACTTTGGTGCGCTGGATGTAAGATAAATGGAGACTCATGATGACAGTGAATCCTAGCCCTGTAGATAGCAATGACATAGCATCTCAGAGTACTGTGGTCTGGAGACAACCTCTGGAGGTCCCGTAGTCCAGCTGTCTGCTTTTGGCCTTCTCCAGCACATCCCCAACCTCCTTGCGAACAATTCATCCCTCACATCCACACAGAACTTCCTGTGCTGCAGCCTGAGGCTGCTGCTGCTTGCCTTTCCACTGTGCATCAGTGAGATAAATCGAGCCCCATTTCTTAGAAATCCTCTTTGGGTGGTGGAAGCCAGCAGTTGCAGGCTGCCCTGCCTGCCGTTCTCCAGGTGGGACCCCCCCCATGTCACTCATGTCCTTGTGCATGGCATGCCCCATGCACACCCTGCCACACTTGTCCTCAGCCCTTCCCTTAGCATCAGGAGGAGCTCAGTCAGTGAACATACCTAATCCTTCGTTAGCCCGGTCTCCAAATGGCATCCTTCCTCTGGCAGCAAACTCATCCCCACGATCAATCAAGGCTTCTTTTACCACGTCATGTCCACACAGCACCACCACTGGATCAGAGCCCAGGTGCACTGTGAAAACTGGCCCATACTCTTCGCTGAGCTGTCAAAATGCAAGAGAGAACACGGCCATGTAGAGAGGAGGAGTTGAAAAGTGACCACACTGCTGCATTGTTCTGCGGGCAGTGCAGCCTCACAGACCAACAGGGTTAAGATCTGGTCCTCTCATGGCAAATGTCAGTCAGCCATCAGATCCTAAGCAAGGGTGAGAGCGTGGGGGAGAGGGGACGACGACAGCTGAGATCCCCATGGCTTTTCTGCTCCTCCGGGGTTGGCAGTCATCAGGCTATAGCCACATGTTGTCCCCATGCACAGAGCACACACACTTCTCACCCCGAGAAGAAACCGAGGGGAAAAAGAGAGTCCTTACCTTCTCAAGGGTTTTGGCTAAGTCCTTTGGTTTCACCTGCAGCAGATTCCCTAGGATGGGAAGAGGAGCTGGTCCTGGAGGCATCTTCCCCTTTCCAGACCTGATTTTCCATCTTGCGAAGTTGAGCAGGCAAACAACACAAACCAGGAGAACAACAGTTGCTGCCCCCAGCAGCTCCATTTTCCAAGTGGAGGAGAGCTTGAGAGGCTCAGGAGGAATCAAGTCGGGCTGCCCAAGCCTGAGCTTATATACTGAAGTGCTCTGCTCTGTTAGGTCAACATCACGTTTTTGATCACGTGGCTGAGTTATCCAATGTTACTAGTCAATCATTTGAGACTACCGTGTTGCGAAACCAGGACTGAACTTCTCCAAAGTTAATTGGTCAATAACGACACACCTCCTCTCAAGCAACTGCAGAGGCCAACAGAGATTAAGTTAAAAATGTGCTTGTAAGACTTGATTTGTTTCACTTAAACTTCATTGTTACAGAGATAATAGTATGAGCTGGGCATTCCACTTGAGGTGCTCCAGAAATTTGCTGTTATGCGAGCACCTTCCGCGTACCTCGGTGCCGTGTGGGTTTCCCATTCTTCAGCATTGTTTGCGTTAGTTCTCAGTGGGGACAGCCATCCCTGCTTGTTCCTGAAGGCTTCCTGGTGCTAGCAGGGGAGGTCACACTGCAGGCAGTGTGCTGAACACACGGATGTGTTGTCTTGTGAGCAAAGCAAGTGCCTCAGTTTCTCTCCCTAGGGGATGGTATGGCCTCACAAGAGAGGAAGGTATAAAATATTCACCTAGCACAGGCAGAAAGGTCTCCGGGCATGGTGATAGACACAATGGGCCTACTAGAAGAGAGACGTATGAAAAGGAACCTTGAGACTCTGACCTCTTCAAGCTTTTGTAAAGGAGAGAAAGAGGGAGATGAGGAGGTAGAGAAGAGAGTAATCAAGAACTTGAGAGGGCTTCTAGGGAATGGGTTCCCAGGCTGAGAAAGAGCTGAACTTGTGAGAGATTGAGTAAAGGTTAGTGCAAACTGAGAAATAGTTTGCAGTTGCAAAGACAAAAATGCCCACCCAACCTACTTCTGGAACATGGCATCATCAAAACAAGTTCTTCTTTTGTTAATGTTTGATGGGTGCACCCTCAGCAAGTCTGTGGCTGATGCCAGCTGAGTGGTGCAGTGGAAACTCTAGAGGGAAGGGATGCCATCCAGAGGGACACTGACATTGAGAGGTGGGCCCATGTAAATCTCGGGAAGTTCAACAAGGCCAAGTGCAAGGTCCTGCGCCTGGGCTGGGGCAATTACAAACACCAGAGTGGTGAACAGGATGAGAACAGCCCTTTGGAGAATGACTTGCAGGTACTGGTGTATGAAAATCTCGATGTGAGCTGGCAGTGTGCACTTGCAGCACAGAAATCCAGTCATCTCCTGGGCTGTCTCAGGAAATGTGGCCAATAGGTCAAGGGAGGCAATTCTCCCTCTCTATTCTGCACTCATGACTCCCCCAGTGGAGTACTGCGTCCAGCCCTGGGGGCTCCAGCGCAAGGGAGACATGGACCTGTTGGAGTGGGACCAGAGGAGAGCCACAGGGATGATCAGAGGGCTGGAGCACCTCTCCTAGGAAGATTTGGGGTCATTTAACCTAAAGTAGAGAAGGTTCCAGGGACACCGTATAGTGACCTTCCAGTACTTAAAGGAGGTTCACAAACGAGATGAAGAGAAACTCTTTACCAGGGTGTGCAGCAGTAGTACAAGAGGTAATGGTTTTAAATTAAAAGATTTAGAGTAGATCTAAGGAAGAAATTCCTCATGATGAAGGTGGTTGTATAGTGGAACAAGTTGCCCAGAAAATCTGTGACTCTTGCAAGCTGACAGATCTCATCCAACGAGGTTAGGGGATGGGTGACTTGGTGGGAATTAGCTGAGGGCCTGGGTGAACTGGATGCTTGGTCGGAGTGTGCTGGGTTTGCGGCGCAGCAGCACATTCATGTGAGTTTTGCCTTCACTCAGAGATGCTAGTGAAGGTCTCCACCCCCTGCAAAAATTTCAATAGCTTACCTATGAGTTTTGAAGTCATCCTTGCTCTCTAACATAGGTGCAATAATTTGCTTATCTTTCTCAAATATTTTTATATTTTTATCTTTACTTGTTTTTCTTTTTTTAAACTCATTTCACTTCTTATAGACTGGTATCTGATTATTGCCAATAAGTTCAAGCTAGTTTGTGATCTTCTGATCTCATCTGCTGTATCAGCTTAGGCCTTGCCAGGGCAGTTCATGGAAGTTTATGTGTGTCTAAGGACATCTAGCCAGTGACAGTGGAGTTCACGGGAGTTCGCTCTGCTGCATGTGGCCTCTCTGCTGCTAGTTCATGACTCCGTCACCTTTTCTGTAAAGTTCTTCTGTTCCTGGGAGGAAGGGTTCATTTCTCAGTTCTGCCTCACAGTTTGTATATTTTAGGCAAAATATTCCCCAGCAGAAATATTTTCAAGGTTTCTCTCTCTCTCTCTCTCTCTCTTTTATTTTTATTTTTTAATCAAGATGAAATCAGTGTATTCCAAATATCCCCACCCCCGGCAGACACACTGATGATTTACAAGGCAGGAAAACTCAGAAAATTAGTCACGCCGACCTTTCCCCGAGGGAAGCCATGGGCATTTTCATGTCATCCAAGTGACACTATTTTCTGGGTGCTTGCTTCTACTTGCAGAAGCCATGAGTATGCAGGGCTGGTTGTTCCTCTCCATCCACGTGAAAGTGCAGGGAAGCCAAGCTCAAAGCCCCTCCCTCCATCTTCTCCAGGAACTTTGTCTTAAATCCTTTGGAGGCAGGCATTTGGGATTTTCAAATAAAGGGCTAACAGTGTCATAGCTTTGCCTCTTCTTTCTAAAATAAATCTTAAGCTTGAGGAAAATAGCATAACTGTGCAGAATCTCTTGCAGGCTTGCTGTCTGCTCCTTTTCTTCTTGGACCTTGGTTCAGAAGGTGACACTGCCAGTGCCACCCCTGCCCACTATGCAGCCAGCACTCCTCTTCCACAGGATGCTCCGTGTGGATATCCCTGCTGTCTGCAGATGACTTTTGGCTTCTAGTGGCAGGGTGTCAACTGTGGTACACCTCTGTGCACAGCTGTTCTGCACAATGCTGCAGGCTGTAGCCTTGGCTCTCATCTTCCAAGAGGTTGGGTGGACAGTCTTTTATTTAGTGTGGAGGTGAGGAGATCATATCTGGGGTTTGGCATCTCAAGCTGAGGGATGTGGCAGTGCTGTACACCCCTCCATCAACTGGCACTAGAGTCCCAAAGGTCCAAAGGCTCGCTTTTGGGGAGCCAAAACTGGGGAAGGGAACTTAACTGAAACTGTTCTCAGCACAGGTATTGCTGTGGTGAGTCTACAGCACTCCAGGTGTTTTTTCAAATAGAGTTTTCTTCAAGTACCTGTAAATATTTTTCCTATCAGCGTAAACAAACTATTGGCGAGTTAAAATTTAATGAAAACTGTCTCTTTAACTCCAAAGTACTTTATTTATTTGTTTTCATTATCCTAATTATCAGCAAGTAATCCAGTCAAGTACACCATTCAGGTGTTCACAGTGGCTGTGAGACTTGGGCAAAGTTTCTTGGCACACCTCTCCGTATGACATCAGTTTCTACAGAGATCACAGGCTTATCACAGAATCACAGAATTTCTAGGTTGGAAGAGACCTCAAGATCATCGAGTCCACAGCAGAACACATTAGAAGGGACTTTGAAAGATTATCTGGACCAGCCTTTTGTGGAAAAGGGTTCTAGCTGAGGTTGAAGCTTCCCTCCCTGTTAAAGTCCAAATGTTTTCCCCAGTGGCTCTCCACCATGGCTGCCCAGTGCCCAGGAGGTGCTGGGGAGAGCACACGTAGTTCATGAGCACTGCTCAAAAGCAGGCAGCCTGTCAGGATCCATTCCCTCAATCCCAGCTGTGCAAAACTGCTGAGAAGGTCTTGTGCTTTGTGGAGCAGTATTTAGTCCGAGAGCAGAAGGGCTGACATGTTGCAAGGGAAAGACTGTATGTGCGAGGGTGTGAGATGCATTGCAGTTATGGGCAGGCAGTGGGTACTGGCAGGCAAAATGTTCCCTGGGATCACGGAGGTTCACCCTTATCTGTGTTTCTGGGCCATTTTAGGCTTCCCAAAGGAAACCAGTCAGCTTCTGAGGATCAATGTCCCACAGTGTGTATGGGCCTGTCACCCAACAGCCTGCCCTGGAACAGTCCTGCAGCTATCCCCACACAAGCTGCACTGCAAACAAGGCTGAAGTCCGGAGTTGGGAGTATTCAAGGGCATCGCCTCTTTTTGCTTGTGCAAAGCTCCCTGAGCTTCCTAGTTTTCCGGAGGTTTCATGTGGAGCATTGTTCTGTGCTTACATGTCAGCACCCTGTGTCTAGCATTTGAAGCAGTGGCACCTTTAAAAGAGAAAAAGAGCATTGACACTTGGCTTTTTGCACTTGTGTGGTGTAATAAGTAATCAAAGCAGCAGTAGGGTCCATGGGGAAAAGAAGGTACATCTCCTGGATTCTTCTGGTGATGGGAAGAACTCAGGGTCAGAAAAGGAGTTTGAAGGCTCTTCCGAGGCTCCAGAGTAAATTGCATGGATGAGCCACTCTCAGCTGTGTGATATGAACACAAACACATCTCTTGACATAAGCTCAGCTCCTACCTGTTGGTTTGCTGGAAGGGATGCAAACAGCCTGCGACCAATTCAGAGCCAGGTGAGAGCAATAGAAGGTGTTAAACTGCTGGGCTGGGTCCACCTGGACACGCCAGGAATTGGTGGTCCCAGCTGGCTCCACAACTTAAAAGGCCAGAGTAGGAGCAGGTGCTTCATGGTCCTCAGCAGGAGAGCAGGATGGGTGTTGTAGGGCAGGCTAGGCCTGTGTGTGGAGCTCTGTTCTTCTGGGGGTTGCTTGGTCCCTTTGCTTTGGTTGTGGGGGCTCAGGGTAGCTTTCTTGATGAACCTGGCCTGCTGGCTTGTGGTCCAGATAGCTTGCAGCTCACCTTACCCGTGGGCTGGGAAGGGAATGTTTCCTTTGTGCTGACCGCTTGGGGTAAGTGAGGGCGATGTCAAGGGGCCTTCTGGCTGCTGCTGTCTTTACACAGTGCAGAGGTATGGCTGGAATGAGAAGAAAAGGGCTGGCTCTGATGTGAAGTGCTAACAGCTTCAGTGCTTTGTGTGTGACTTGGGAGCTGATTATAAGACCCAGCCCTCATGGGCAAGGTTTAGGTGGCCCTGGCTGCTGGGTTCCCTTGTGTCCCTCTGCTGGTTGGGACCCAGTTTCCTACAGAAAGTTGGGGTTGTTGCAGGTCCCTGTTTTTGGTGTGGCATGCTGAAGCCCCTGCTGCTGTCTGCTTTTCCTCTAGACACTGAGGGGAAGGCACATGCCCTGCACAATGACTCTGGCTGTGGGCTCTGGGTTTCGGGGGCTCCAGACGGCTCCAGGAAAGTGTCAGTCTCCTACACCAGCTGCTATGTCTTTGAATGGGGTGAGTGACCCCAGGGACCCTGCTGGGGCTGTGCTTACTGCTGCTCTGGCTGCCCTGACTGGTGTGGTTCTCCCCCAGGATGGCAACTACCTCATGATTGTGGGGCTTGAAGGCACAGATGCAACTGGGCAGAGGGTTCTTCAGGAAGAGAAGCTGCTCAGGTGCCCTGTGGACCTTCCTGGTAAGACTCTGACAGCTCCTTAGGAAACCCTGCCTGTGCCTAGTGGCTGCTCCAAGTCAGCCTGGGATTGGGAAGGGGAGCTCATGGCTGCCCAGGAGACTCCCTGGGGAAGGATGTGGATGCAGGAGCCCAGCTTGCTGGGCACTTGTGCCTCAGCCAGCTCTGGGGCCGTGTGTTTGACTCTCACCTGAGTCCATGAAACTTCCCTTGATTTATATGCAGAGTCATCAGGACAACTTACACCACTGTCCTCTCTGTTTTTGTCACACACACACACATACCCCTACTGTTCCTGTGCTTTCTGAAAACTTATGCTACCTCTTGCAGCCCTGGATGCCCCAAGCAGCAGCGTCTGCTCTGCTGTCCGCAGCCAGGACCGGCTGCCCTGTGCCTCCTCCCCTGTCAGCCAGGGAGACTGTGAAGCACGGGGCTGTTGTTACAACCCCAGGGACAGGGTGAAGACTTGCTACTATGGCAACACAGGTAAGTGTAGGCCCCTGTTCTCCCCTCCTGGAGGAGCTGCTGGCTGGGAAGCTTCCTTTCCTTGGCAGAGCAGGGTTGGTGCATAGCAGGCCCACAGGTGGCTTAGGGTTGTGGTTTTGGCTGTCAAGGATACTGCCTCATGGAAGTGTCCAGTCACTTTGATTATTGCAACAGAGCTGGCTTTAGGGCCAGGATCAGTGTTACTGTGGGGCACAAGTCTATAGAGCTGGCTGCAGTTGCACGTTGTTGTGCTCAGTGTGTGCTCTGGGGCTTAGAGGCAGGAGGACCTGCAGGACTTGCTGCTCTTGTCTCTGCTGTGATGCGTAGGGCTGTTTGTCCCTGAACTCAAAGCTGACTGTTTTCCTCCAGTGACAGCTCACTGCACACCAGATGGCCGGTTCTCCATTGCTGTCTCTCGGGATGTGACCCTGCCACCTGTTATCCTGGACTCTGTGCGTCTGGCCAGTGGGCCAAGTGCTGGCTGCACCCCTGTAGTGAAGAACAGTGCCTTTGTTGTGTACCAGTTCCCACTTTCTGCCTGTGGCACTACTTTTCAGGTAAGAGCTGCAGCTGTCACCAGGCAGGACTGCGAGCTCCACATAGACCTGGAGAAGCCTGATGTGGCTTTGGCTATTTAGTGGGCACCCTACAGGCTTCTGGAGGCCAAACACTGTTCTGCAGCCTGGCTTTACTGCAGCCACAGTGCCTGGTCTGTTGTTGCAGGTCACTGGAGACCACGCTGTGTATGAGAATGAGTTGGTGGCATCCAGGGATGTGAAGACTGGGAGCCTTGGCTCTGTCACTAGGGACAGCACTTTCAGGTAATACTCTGGAGCTGGGACTGCTGCTATGTGCAGCCTTCCTGGAGGCGTTCTTGCTTGTTGCAAGTTCTGAGCTCACAACAGGGACACTGGTGTAGGGTAGGGACTGGCGTGTCCCTGATTCTCTAATCAGAGGAGTAAAGCTGTTGCTGATCAGTGATGCTACAGATTGCAATCTGAACTCCAGGGAACTTCTAGTAGGTAAAAGGAAGTGTTGGAGGGGAGACTGGGACTATAACTAACTTAAGGAGATCATTAGGTTTCAGCCTTGGAGAAAGGTAGATACTCAGCATCAGAGTGAACTTGCTTGACTTAGGGTGTTCCTGTTCTACCAGGCTACATGTCCGCTGTAGTTACTTGATCACTGGGAGCTTCATCCCCCTGAGTGTTCAGGTCTTCACACTGCCACCACTCCCTGCCGTGTCCCAGCCGGGTCCTCTGTCCTTGGAGCTGCGTGTTGCTTCAGGTATGAGGTCCATGCTACTTGCTCTAGCTTCTTGGGGTGGGCGGAGGCGGCGTTAGCCCAGTGGCAAGAGGTGCTCACATAACCCTGTCCTACCTGGGCAGGAGCCTTCAGGGTCACAGGTTCGAGGCCTGCCTGGGGGGCTGACATCGCTCTCCCTGTTTTCCTGCTAGACCTTCTCTTCACAAACAGAGAAGGACTGGTGGTAGATGGGTGGGTCGGAAGCTGTCTTGGGCAGAGTGACCACGAAATGGTGGAGTTCTCCCTTCTTGGTGAGGCCAGGAAGGGGACCAGTAAAACCACTATTGGACTTCTGGAGGGCTGACTTTGGCAACCAGTGTCCTGAGCAGCTCAGAGTCCCTTGGGAGGTGGTTCTGAAGGGCAGAGGAGCCCGGGAAGGCTGGGAGCTCTTCAAGAAGGAAATCTTAATGGTGCAGGAGCGGTCTGTCCCCATGTGCCCAAAGATGAGCTGGTGTGGAAGAAGACTGGCCTGGCTCAACAGAGTTGCAGCTTGAGTTTAGGAGGAAAAAGAGGGTTTATAATCTTTGGGGAAAAAAGGGCGAGCCACTGAGGAGGACTGTAAGGATGTTATGAGGCTGTGCAGGGACAAAATTAGAAAGGCCAAAGCTCATCTGGAGCTCGATGTGGCTACTGCTGTTAAAGACAACAAAAAATCTTTTACAAATACATCAATGCAAAACGGAGGACTAAGGAGAATCTGCATCCTTTACTGGATGCGGGGGGGGAAACCTTCTTACAAAAGATGAGAAGGCGGAGGTGCTTAATGCCTTCTTAGCTTCAGTCTTTAGTGGCAATACCGGTTGTTCTCTGGATACCCAGTACCCTGAGCTGGCGGAAGGGGATGGGGAGCAGAATGTGGCCCTCACTATCCATGAAGAAATGGTTGGCGACCTGCTATGGCACTTAGATGTGTGCAAGCTGATGGAGCTGGATGGGATTCATCCGAAGGGCACTGAGAGAACTGGTGGAGGAGCTGGCCAAGCCGCTTTCCATCATTTATCAGCAGTCCTGGCTATCTGGGGAGGTCCCAGTTGACTGGTGGCTAGCAAATGTGATGCCCATCTACAATAAGGGCCGGAGGGCAGACCCGGGGAACTATAGGCCTGTCAGTTTGACCTCAGTGCCAGGGAAGCTCATGGAGCAGATTATCTTGAGAGTCATCACGTGGCACTTGCAGGGCAAGCAGGGGATCAGGTCCAGTCAGCATGGGTTTACGAAAGGTAGGTCCTGCTTGACAAACCAGATCTCCTTCTATGACAAAGTGATGCACTTGGTGGATGAGGAAAGGCTGTGGATGTGGTCTACCTTGACTTCAGCAAGGCTTTTGACACAGTTTCCCACAGCATTCTCCTCAAGAAACTGGCTGCTCTTGGCTTGGACTGGCGTACGCTTCGTTGGGTTAGAAACTGGCTGGATAGCCGGGCCCAAAGAGCCATGGTGAATGGAGTCAAATCCAGTTGGAGGCTGGTCACTAGTGGTGTTCCCCAGGGCTTGGTGCTGGGGCCGGTCCTCTTTAATATCTTCATCCTTGATCTGGACAAGGGGATCGAGTGCACCCTCAGTAAGTTCGCAGGTGACACCAAGCTAGGTGTGTGTGTCGATCTGCTTGAGGGTAGGAAGGCTCTGCAGGAGGATCTGGATAGGCTGGACCGATGGGCTGAGGTCAACTGCATGAAGTTCAACAAGGCTAAGTGCCGGGTCCTGCACCTGGGGTGCAATTACCCCAAGCAGAGCTACAGACTGGGAGATGAGTGGTTGGAAAGCTGCCAGGTGGAGAAGGACCTGGGAGTATTGGTTGATAGTCAGCTGAATATGAGCCAGCAGTGTGCTCAGGTGGCCAAGAAGGCCAATGGCATCCTGGCTTGTATAAGAAGCAGTGTGGCCAGCAGGGCTAGGGAAGTGATCATCCCCCCGTACTCGGCTCTGGTGAGGCCACACCTCGAGTACTGTGTTCAGTTTTGGGCCCCTCGCTACAAGAAGGACATGGAGGTGCTCGAGAGAGTCCAGAGAAGGGTGACAAAGCTGGTGAGGGGCCTGGAGAACAAGTCCTACGAGGAGTGGCTGAGGGAGCTGGGCTTGTTCAGCCTGGAGAAAGAGGAGGCTCAGGGGTGACCTTATAGCTCTTTATAAGTACCATAAAGGAAGCTGTAGCGAGGTGGGTTGTTGGTCTGTTCTCCCATGTGCCTGGTGACAGGACAAGGGGGAATGGGCTAAAGTTGCACCAGGGGAGTTTTAGCTTGGATGTGAGGAAGAACTTCTTTACCAAATGGGTTGTGAGGCGTTGGAACAGGCTGCCCAGGGAAGTGGTGGAGTCACCATCCCTGGAGGTCTTCAAAAGACGTTTAGATGTAGAGCTTAGGGATACGGTTTAGTGGGGACTGTTAGCGTTAGGTCAGAGGTTGGACTCGTTGATCTTGAGGTCTCTTCCAACCTAGAAATTCTGTGATTCTGTGTACTGCTAAATCCCTCTAAAAAACTGTTGTCCTTGGTCAGAGCAGATCTCCCATGATCCACCATGTGGGGTAGGGGAACATTGGAAGCTGACAGCTAAAGCTCCTGGTCTGGCTTCCTTAGGCTGGATGCCTAATGCTATCCTGCCTTCTCAGCGCAGAGCATGTCTTTGTTACGGAGCAGACAGCAGCAGGTGCAGATCTGTGGAAAGGACAGTGGGGCTCCCCTTTCTGTCACTGCTACCTGCTCTCGTGCAGAACACGGATGGTTTGTGTGGGTAGATAGCCTAGACAGTGTTGCCCACTCTGATGGAGGGGAATGTAAATGCAACCACATTGTCCCCAGATGAGGTGGTTGTTCTACCTCTGCTAAAACTCGTGAGGTGCTAAGAGTAATAAGCAAGTGAGTTGGAAAGTTTGGGTGAAACTCCAAATGCTTTGTGCAATTTTTGTTTTGTTAGGTTCTACAACACTCTGGATTTTGTATTACTCTTTGCTCTATCAAGTCCATAAAGCACTTGCTGCACTTTTTAGCATTGAAGCTGCTCCCTTGGGTTAGTTGCCCTAATGCAAAACTATGCCAGGAACAAAGCACAGAAGATTTGAACCTTGTGGATTTTGAAGATCTGGCCATATCTCATTACTCCAAAGAAACAGCACGGAAAAAAATGCGTTGTTACAAGTAGAATTTTGCATCAAAAGAGCAAACTGAGGTCAATTTCTTTAAGGTAAAAACCATTCCCTCTCTCAAGAGGGTGGACCTGAGATGTCCTGAATTTTTAAAGGAAATGAGAGAGTAAAGCTAAGTCTGTGATTTTACCTCCAATTTTCCCTGGTGAAAATGCAGTCTACTTGAAATAAGCCACCAAAGAGCTGACAGGAGCGTCTTCTGAGGAGATTCCATTGTCCTCTAAGTAATCCTTCCTGTTAAACTTAATAAGGTTTGTCAGACTGCGTGTGGTTGAATTTACTAAGCTGACCATTACAACTGTATTGTGCATGTGAAATCAACTGATCCATAGTAAGCCCAAGGCTGTAGAGTAAAATAGGGTTCAATATTACACAGTTTAAGTGACTCGTAGGGCTGCTGCCTGGCTGTGTGTGTTTCACTGATGGTTTGTAGCAGGTAAGGTTTCTGCCTTCTCTGCAACTCCTAACATTTGCTACCTGTTCTGCAGGCTGGGATTTGAAATGTGCCACGAGTCGGGTCTGACTCGTTTCCCAGCTAACAGCATGGCCCGCTCTGTGTCTGAATAAAACAAAGCAAACCTTGTGTTCATTTGTTGCCTCTCCAGCTGCCTGTGGGGGCTTCATCACCAAGCTCAACGGGACCATTACTAGCCCTGGATGGCCCAAGGAATATCCTACTAACAAAAACTGCATCTGGCAGGTGGTAGCTCCAGCTCAATACCGGATCTCTCTGCAGTTTGAAGTGTTTGATCTGGAAGGCAATGATGTACGTAACCAACTCCTGCATCTCAGAAGTGTGACTATTGGCTAACTTGGAACTGGGCAAATCCTTCGGGTACAAGCCAGAGGAGCCTGACTTGCTGGTGGAGCTTCTGGTTGTTTCCTGACCCTTGCTATAAGAAGCCAGTAATGCTGATTGTTCTCCTTGAAGTCTGAATCTTCTTTCTCCAGGGAGTGGAGAATTAAAGTTGTTCTGTTATAAATGGACTTCTTTCCTCAGCCAGTTTTGCAAAATAGTGGGTGTTCTCCATCCTTAATAGGTGTCCCATCCCTCCCTTCCCTCGGGCTGCCTTTGTAAGAAAACAGAAGTGAATAAAGAGGTAGTTCTTCAAGGGTAAAGCAAATAACCATGAAAAGAGCCTATTCTCTGCCCTGCCAAGGACAGGATGGATTCTGAACAAAACATTCAGGTTTCACTTCCTCCACTGGAAATGGCTCTTCCTTAATTTGGGAAGCTGCTGAAGTTCATTCGATACCACTAGGCTCTTGAATAAGGTGGGAATAATAATTTTACCTAAATTAAATGGAAAGCCTACTATTCTAATAAACACAGCCTTGCTGGAAGACTAGGGCAAGAAGGGAATGGGGTAAGAACACTGACAAAAGAGAATTGAGGAAATCAGGAGTGTGCATGTGTATATGGATATTTTCTTTCCCTGTCAGTCAAGCCCCTGTCCCCTCTCTCTGAAATGCTCTATTCTGAGTCCAATGCCTCTTCTTGGCAGGTGTGTGCTTCTTGTCCCTCCTCAATGGAAGCAAAGGGGAACCTGGTCCTAGAAATTCTCTCTGTCTCCTGTGTCATTAAGAATAGTGCTTTCTTTTTCAGCTTCAGATAGCAGCTCATACCTTAGATTATCTTCTCTATCTGTTTGCTTGTGCTCTTGAACAGAGCAGCCTGAAGACGGAGGCTCATCAGAGCCTTTACAAACTTGAAAATACAGAGATTGACCAGCAGACTTTTGCCTAGGCTAGTGAATTTGTGTGATTCTTTTCCTGGTCCCTATTTGAAAAGAAAGAGGTGTTGCTGTAGGTTTCTTTTAGATAAGGAGCCTTTAATAATTCAAAACCTGCATTATGTAATGCACTTCTGTGATACATCTTATGGAATGAAAAACAGTTGAAGAAAACTCTGTATGGGCTAATAAGGTGGTGACTGGACTAATCCAGCAATAGGGGTTGGAGGTTTGTGTTTGTATTCTCCAGTCTGGATATGGGGTTCACAGCTGGTGACGGCGGTAGTCTGCCTCTCACTGGCAACTCAGTATTTATTGGTTTGATCTTGCCCAGACAAGGACGAATGCTCCAAAGACAATGGT